>NC_079169.1:47418697-47433697 GCF_947568905.1 Ostrea edulis | reverse complement strand
AAAAGTTACCATCGGCAGAATTTTGAACCATTGGTATAACAGTGGTACCAATGTTTCCCAATAAAATTTACCGATGTTAAACATTTCTGCAGAAAACCTAGAGCTCTGTTAGCGTTGATAATATATTTAAATGACGTAATCAAAAATGGCGGGCATCGCATACAGGCGACATGCAACATATTTTGTATCACAGCTCCCCCCTCCCCCCCTCCCCCCCATTCAATCCTTGTAGACATCAACTGAAGACAATTTCAGACATGTTGCTTCAAACATGTCCCTGGACAGATGGAAATGAGTTTTAAAAACATCAAGTGTATATGATGATATAGTAATCGCTCAACCATTTCGTGAAAGGTGAAGATAACGAACAGTGATCAATCTCATAAATCCCCAAATAATAGATGGGCAAACACGGACCCCTGGACACACCAGAGATAGGATCAGGTGCCTAGGAGGAGTAAGCATCCCCTATCGACCGGTCACACCCGCCGTGAGCCCTATATTTTGATCAGGTAAACGGAGTTATCCGTAATCAAAATCAGTGTGCCACGAACGGTATAATAATCGGTATGAAACACGTCAGACAGCATTTGACCCAATGATAGGTTGTATTGGCAAACTAGGTCGTAATAACGACCATAGAATTTGCTTAATCCTGACTTTAAACGAGACTGTTGAAACTCCTGTACCATCAAATTGTTTGTCAGTATTTAAAAACTTACCATACACAGAACAAGCTCTTGCGTATCGAATCAGTTGAGAGATATAAACTCCATATGCAGGTGATAATGAATATTGTTACATGAATATGGGAAGTTGACGATGAAGAAGATGAAATCATCCCGTTTGTCATAAAGTTGATTGTTAGTTTACCGTTAGCATCTACTTTCAATAAAATATCTAAATATGAAGCAGAAGTGGACAACTCTGTGATGTCTTTTATTTCGAACTCGCAGGGATATATCGAATCGACATATGAATGAAGGTTTTTCGGTCCACTCCGCTCCCCATCTATGGACCGACAACTCTTGTATTTGAAGATATTATTAATTCAATTATTGCTCTCTTTAATTGAATTAATGCGCGCAAATATATCAATTATTGCTCTCATCGAATGAATTAATGCGCGCTTCAATTCAATTATTGCTCTAATCAATTGAATTAATGTGCGCATAACTTGAATTAATGAGAGCAATAATTGATTTAATGCGTGCATTAATTCAAAATTATTGCTTTCTTCAATTCAATTGATGCGCGCATCAATTGAAATAATGAGAGCAATAATAGATTTGAGGCGCACATTAATTCAATGATTGCTCTCTTCAATTTAATTGATGAGAGCATCAATTTCGTAGATTTATTGCTCGCAATAATTAATTTAGATCTCGGTATAAATAATTTGATGATCTCTTTAATTCAATTGAAGATATCTTTAATCATTTACAATGCTTTTATATAAGGAATTAATGCACAACTAGTTCTAATTGTAACAGGGACCGTTACATATGTTCCCCAATCCCCCAATTAAAAAGAGATGTCACTGTAAACCTGTAGCAAATAATCATTTTATTTTAACCTTTAATTACATGTATGGAGCGCCAAATTAACATAAACTCAAATAATTGAAGATATCTTCAATTATTTAAAGATATCATCAATTCAATTATTGCTCTCTTTAATTGAATTAATGCGCGCATTAAATCAATTATTGCTCTCATCAAATTAATTAATGCGCGCTTCAATTCAATTACTGCTCTCATCAATTGAGTTAATGCGCGCATCAATTGAATTAATGAGAGCAATAATTGATTTAATGCGCGCATTAAATCAATTATTGCTCTCTTCAATTCAATTGATGCGCGCATTAATTCAATTAATGAGAGCAATAATAGATTTGATGCGCGCATTAATTCAATTATTGCTCTCTTCAATTCATTTGATGAGAGCATCAATTTAGTAGAAATATTGCTCGCAATAATTAATTTAGAGCTCGGTATAAATAATTTGATGATCTCTTTAATTCAATTGAAGATATCTTTAAATCATTTACAGTGCTTTTGTATAAGGAATTAATGCGCGCATCAATTCTTTTAAAGAGAGCAACAATTCAATTAAAGATATCATTAATTCAATTGTGGATATGTTGAATTGAAGATATCTTTAATTATATAGTTCCTCTCTCTAAAAGAATTATTGCTCTCTTCAAATGAATTAAAGATGTCATTAATTCAATTGAAGAGAGCAATAATTAAATTAATGCGCGTATTAAATCAATTATTGCTCTCATCAAATGAATTAATGCGCGCATTTTATCAATTATTGCTCTCTTCAATTGAATTGTAGCGCGCATCAATTCAATTGTTGATATCATTAATTCATTTGAAGAGATCATTAATTCAATTAAAGCGCGCATCAAATCAGCTGAAGAATTAATGCTCTCATCAATTCAATTAATGCGCGCAATAATTCAGAATTGAAGATATCATTAATTATTTGAAGAGATCTTTAATTCAATTGTTGCGCGCATCAAATGAATTGATGATATCTTCAAATAATTGAAGATATCTTCAATTATTTGAGTTTATGTTAATTTGGCGCTCCGTATACATGTAGTATGTTTACTATAGTCATTTCAGTACCAAGGAGTGAAAGAAAGCAATGAACGTGCATACACACACACACACACGAGTATGATTCCGCACTTTAGTTGATATCATTCAACAGGTATTTGTATCATATGCCCACAGTATGAATTTCATAACGTTTCCATCAAATATAAGGCAGTTATAGTGATTTTAAAATCGTCCAATCAGAATTCAGCACACGTGCATGCACGTGCTGAGCAATAATTTTAACCACAGCAATTTGTTGTAAAATGCCTTCTCAATTCTCGCATTTTTTCCCATACAGATGTTTGGCTAATGACATGATGGCAAGAATGAATTTGCGAGCAAACAAGGGAAAGGCAGCCTTCAGCAGAACAATTCTGTATTCCGTTATAAAAGGTAGATATCACGTTTTATTTAACATATTACTAAAAGGTTAGAAAGAAAAATAATCCAGAAATATGCAAGTTCATGATTTACCTTAAACATGTTAAATGCTCAATTAACACTAACTGATATATGATTTTTGATTAATTTCAGAATGTGTACTCGCCAGCAATCCAAGGGCAACTGAAAGCAACATAGACTAGATCATGGGGGAAATATCTGAAGTATGCCCCTGAAAGAGCTGGAGGAGGTGGCCGAAAAGAGAACAATGATATCTTCAAATAATTGAAGATATCTTCAATTATTTGAGTTTATGTTAATTTGGCGCTCCATAAATTTGGCGCTTCATACTCTTGGCTTAGCGAAGATGGAGAAATGGAGAAAATAATCTACAGGAGAAAGTAATCAACAGCATACTGAAAATCATATTTCTAAACGTATCTTCCTGCTGCAAAACTATAAACATAGATATAGAATATTTCTAATCACCATGTTATACAAAACTATAAACATAGATATAGAATATTTCTAATCACCATGTTATACAAACTGAACAAGGGTTTATCCTGTCTGTTGTCCTGCTAGCTTTGTGCATTTGTATGTGTAATCATAAGTATAGTATGGCATGCCCCATTCTAATCTATATTTTTGTTTGACGATTTCGTGCTAACTAACCAGCCAGTGGTATACCAATGGTCCAATTATTGAAGCTATCACCATTTGTAACCCGAACTTGTTCAGAGTACACAGGGAGCCAATGGTACAAACTACTCAAATTTTTACCATTGGCAAATCGGTGATAATAACATTGGGTTTACTCAAGATATTACATGCTGTGATCCAACCCTGAACCCAAGCACGAATCTATAGGCTACATGAGAATTCTTGCATATTAATTTGGCATATCAAGTCCCAGTGGTTCTTGAGAATATTTTTAAACTTGAATTTTCCAATGTACATGTATTCCTATGTAAGAATTTAAACCCTTACTGGGGCCCGCCCTATCTCCCCGGCCTTGGTGTGGATAACCTTTAGTATTTACATTTTCTGTTTTGGCCTTTTAGCATCCCCGCAAATTGTAATATCAACCATTTTCTCACGCATGCGCTGCAGTAGTTAACAATGCGCATGGATATAGATAATTTCTGTGAAAACGAGGAGATTATTTATATTCGGTCTTTCCTATCCCCCTCATTGTGGAAATGAGGGGGTTATTTATTTTCGGTCTTTCCTATAACGCCCTCGTTTTCACAGAAATTAGGATATAGATAGATATTACAATACATCTAACTAGCACGCTCCATGAAGTATGCTGGCGTGAAGCGTGAAACACCTCTATTAGACATGCCCAAGCACAAAGTTGGTACTCCTTTTGGTGTAAACAACATTCGGGACTAGTACACGGAGCTTATTATCGGTTATTCGAATTTAAAAAAAATCGGATAGGGATACATTATTGCAGCTATGAAAACATAACTTCACCTGAAGGATATTTGTATGGAGCGCCAAATTAACATAAACTTAAATAATTAAAGATAGCTTTAATTATTTGTCATGAATTGATTTGAAGCGCGCAACAATTCCATTATGTAAAGATGTCTTCAAATAATTAAAGATATGTTCATTCTGAATTATTGCGCGCATTGTTGATACCATTAATCATTCTGCTGAATTGAAGTGCGATACAATTGATTGATTGAATATTGTTTAACGTCCCTCTCGAGAACATTTCACTCATATGGAGACGTCACCACTGCCGGTGAAGGGCTGCAAATTCGGAATATGCTCGGCGCTTATGGCCACTGAGCATGGAGGGATATTTATCATGCTACACCTGTTATGACACGGGACCTCGGTTTTGGGGGTCTCATACGAAGGACCGCCCCATTTAGTCGCCTCTTACGACAAGCAAGGGGTGAGGACCTATTCTCACCCGGATCCCCACAATTCAATTTCAATTTATTTATTGATTCACCAAGCATGTTGGCATACAATCACATTACACAATATGAGGTATATAATGACAATAAACTAAATACTAACAGTACATATGTTCATATATATATATATATATATATATATATATATATATATATATATATATATATATACATACATATGTACTTGTGATATTAGACTGTATGTATGCAATTTATATTAGTATTGCATATTTCATAAATGTAATTATAGCGCTTCACTTTTGGTGCGAAATTCAAAACAATTCAATTGAAGAGAGGAATAATTGAATTAATGTGCGCATCAATATTCAATTATTGCTCGCAATAATTCAATTATTGGTCTTTTCAACTAATCGAGTTAATTCAATTTATGTTTGCAGAATTCTTGTAGAAAGAGCAACTATATGATTAGAAATATCTATGGCAAGCCCTCTTAATATTTTTTCATAAAATATGATATATCTTTAAATAAGAAAGATATCTCTATTGGTTGAAGAGATATCTCTGTAAGTTAGAAAGGTATCTTTTTACGCTAGGGAGATATGCCTTTAACCAAAAGATTATCTTTAAACAAAAGATTGGCACACTGATTTTGACTACGGATAACTCCGTTTACCTGATCAGGATATAGGGCTCACGGCGGGTGTGACCGGTCGACAGGGGATGCTTACTCTAGCTCCTAGGCATCTGATCCCACCTCTGGTGTGTCCAGGAGCCTGTGTTTGCCCGACTATCTATCTTGTATTGCTTATAGGAGTTATGAGATTGATCACTGTTCGTTACCTTCACCTTTCATCTCTTTAACCAAAAGAGATATCTATTTGAACAAAAGAGATATCTCTTTACGCTTGGGAGGTATCTCTTTTTCTTTGAGAGATATCTCTCAAAGAGAAAGAGATATCTCTCTAGCGGAAAGAGATATCTCTCTATCAATGTAAAAAGAGATCTCTCTTTAGATTTTCAAAAAGAGATATCTCTTCAACTTAAAGAGATATATCTCATTAGATTTTCCCCCCGGTGATCGTAATGACTTCTCCCTGTTGCATTGATATGATGTAACCCTATTTTTTAACCAATCAAAATACCTCTGGTGCACAAATGGCGGAAAAGGTTGAAGAGGTGGGTAACATTATCAAGTTGCCGAGAGGCTAAATTTAGTCTACCTCGCATATTTCATCAATTTATTGTCTTTGTTTTTTGTTACCTGTATCACCTCACATGCGGTAAACGCAAAATCTTCGCCCGGGATTGCTGCGCAGCCATCACGGTAAGATTTGCTTTGGCGGGCTTCCGGTTTAGGGAGAATTTACACTAATAAAAAATATTGGAAAGAGATATCTCTTTCTCTTTGAGAGATATCTCTTTTTCAACGATTAAAGAGATATATCTTATACTTTGAGAGATATCTCTCTAGGAATTCTTAGAGAGATATCTCTTTAAGTGTAAGAGATATCTCTCTAAGTGCAAGAGATTTCTCTTTAAGTGTAAGAGATTTCTCTTTAAGTGTAGTCTATATTTCTATAGGTAAAAGAGATATCTTTCTAACATCGTCGGAAACCCACGGTTGATTACGTTTCGTTCCTCTCTACATCACCCGTGAGTCCATTCATTCCTACTCCCTCGTTCTCATGAATAAATATTTTTAAAATATCGTCCAATCAAAGTAATCGTTATAGTAATGGAACTCTTCTGTTTTTAGAGGTAGCACTAACTTAATTTTGTTATCACAGCAATTGTATACCGAAATTGGGCTGAAGGCGTCTTTTTGATTGGACAAATTCGCTTAGGGTTTTCCATGAGCGCCCAATCAAATTGCCTAAATAATTATTCATGAGAACGAGCGAGTAGGAATGAATGGACCCACGGGTGATGGAGAGAGTAACGAAGCATAATCAACCGTGGGTTTCCGACGATGTCTTTCTATGTGAAAGAGATATATCTCTAAGTGAAAAAGATATCTCTTTTTTTAGAGGAACATCTCTTAAAATTAAGAGATATCTCTCATTTTAAAGAGATATCTCTTTGAAATAAGAGATATCTCTTAAATAAAATTTTATTTTTCGAATAAATAGTAAAAGGGCTTGCCATAGATATCTTCAATTTAGCATATCTACAATTGAATTAATTATCTCTTTCATTTAATTGCTGCTCCCTTTAAAAGAATCGATGTGCACATGTATTTCTTAAACAAATGCATTGTAAATAAATTAAAGATATGTGTTTTAAAGCGCTAAGCGTAGCTGCGCTTTATTCTCGCCAGTTGGATTTTGCTTTCGTGATCACTTTTCCGGTTTATCACCACCTATAGGCAAATTTATGCATCGCTGTAGCAAACAAGTCGTGTTTAAAGTAGTCGTAATTTTGCAACCGATCTAGTACGGGGATAACATTCATATCCGCAGGGGCATTTTTTTTTTTCGGAAATACAGTTCACTGAACAGTGGATAAAATATGTATAAAAAGGTGACATTTTTGTCCTCATTCTGGGGGAAAGTGAGACACAGATGCAGGTCATTCTTCAGTTAAATTTCCCGTTTGAATCTGCGTCTGTAATAATTAAAGTGATTATTAAGTAATTCAAAATCTAAAAATGAATAAAAATCTGAACATGAAACCGTTTTGGCTAGGGTGCCTTTGCATTGTTTCCTTCGCATAGCGCTTAGAGGTAAAGAAAATCAATACTTTTGCATGGTGCAATCTATAATTAAAAACCACGTCATTAAGCTATACACGAGTCATGAGGGTTTTCCACTTCTGTTTTGACTGCTGTTCCGACTCAGTAAAAATGTTGTCCGACATAGCAAAAATGTGTGCAACACAGTAAAAAAATTAACTGATCCGCGTCGATCGTGAACGAGAAAGAACTTGTGCACGATTATGTTTTGACAGCGAAGGACAGACATCGGTGTCTCAGAGGGACGATATTGCGTAACTGATTACACCTCCCCCGACCATAGATGTAAGCAGGTCATGCAGGAGTTTAGAGGATGCAACGGTGTAACTTAGGCTTACCTTACTATTTCTAAACGACCAAGGTATTGCTGTTTTACGGGTAAAGCGTATTTTTATATACATATGCATCGTCCGACGATGGTATATGGCAATCTACCATTGTATTGAATGTATGGTTCAATAATGTAAAATGAGAAGCTTTTGAAATATGTGACAAGTCGGTCATCTTCTAGCATCCTCGTAAAATTCACATCATCAAAGAGATGGGCGGTCCTTCTCTCTCGTTTTTAACATCATATAAAGTTTATATTTCAACATGTTGAAAAGTTTCAGGACATTGTTTCCAATCCATATTTGTTATTTCTTTACAGAATATGTATTATTTAGTTGTGCGAAAATAAAGAATACTGCATGAGCTTTTTTTTTTTTTTTTTTTTACTGTTCCTGCTCATTAACATTACATACAGAACATGATGTCAGCTTAGCACTTTTCAGTACTTTCAGTACTCTGATTATGTTATTATTTTGCGAGTTTACGATTAGTATTTCGGAATTTATAACAGTTTCCGGTTTTGTTTTTTTATTTTTCAAGCGCAGAATTGAGTTAGATTACAGTCAACATGAGCGACGGCAAAGAAAAAGACAAGAAACCTGATTTAGGTTTATTAGAAGAAGACGACGAATTTGAAGAATTTCCAGCAGAAGGTATGTTTATTTCTATTTTCTTATAAGTTTGGTTTGTAGAATCTTAATCACGATAAACTATCTAAAGTACCTCACACTGGCAGTGTTAACACTGCACCGCAGCGTGACAAATCATTTTTACAACAGTGTAACAGTGAGTACATAACAATAATGAATATTTAACAATATTTATTATTAATTTCATTAGAAATTCGGCATACATTTAAAATCACTGGACATTTACAGCACTCAAATCAACAGATTTTATCATTGATATCCATTATATATAAGAAACAGTGTAACTTGGTTGTGCTTTCATGTGTCACATTGTGTGCTTTATGTAGATATGATACTATATCAACTAACTACTTCAAGTATAGTTAGTTTACATAACGTAGCTTTATACTATACTCTGTGGGTTGATTTTTCATTGTTAACAGACTGGACTGGTGCTGATGAGGAAGAGGAAGATGTGAACGTGTGGGAAGATAACTGGGATGATGACAATGTGGAGGATGATTTCTCATCACAACTCAGGTAAATATTTCCAAATAATCAAATTAAAACATAAGAAATATCTGCTGTTAGAAAAATTGGTGATTTTCAGCACCTGTTATTTAACAGAGGGAGAGATTGAAAGATACTCTCTCACACATACATGTATGTATATATTATAGAGAAATAGGTTTTGCACTTTAAAGCATGTGAATATAGCCTATGATTCACATTTGATATTGATATGAAAACCTTGTCTGTTTACATTATTATTTTTGTGAGTGAAGTAGTCTACAAAACTTCGAAAGATGTTTAAAAAGAACTTAGTTGGTACGATTGTGGCATCAAAATGTCAAAGCGTGCATGTATACCTGTAAATGTGTACCATGATGCCTGACATGCTTAGGAGCATTTTGTTTCACAAACTTGACTTCTTGACATTTCAGGGCAGAATTAGAGAAGCAAGGCAAGACCATAGAAGGCCAGGAACCTATGAAAACTTAACAAATAACACGTCCATGTTCAAAAAACATTTAGAATCATCACCTTGTATATGTTGTATCTAAAGTAAATCATCTGTAAAACATGCAGGTTTTCTTGCTTATTTCTACAGGAGAAATTCAAGTTTCATGAACTCATAATGCAATGCAAGCTTTTGAATGGATCTAAAAAAAAACACCAAGAAATTGAACCATTGTTTAATGTTATTTCTCCTAAAACGTGAATTCAAACATGAACTTATCCATAAGGACAACAAAAGGTGTAAGTAAGGATCAATTCAAGGTGACAAAAGAAGAAAACCTATTGAGAGGGATTTGGTTTTAGTCTTTACAAAAAGCTCATCCATTGTCATTCTAGTTTGACTTTAGGCCAAAACAAAAAAGTGCAAGAAGTTTTTAACACATCACAATACCTTTAGTATGTGGATATAGGAGGTACATTGCATGTAACGTGATTCATGTATTGTGTGTGTTATTTCTAAATGATATTTCATATTTTTGTAATCGTAATATCCAGTCTTAATTGCTTTCAGGCAAATTGCTTTTTTGCTGATATATTTTCTAGGAACAATAAAACATGTCACTGATGCATGATATTCAACTTATGGAAATCCAATAGTGTAGCTACTGTTGTGTAACCCTGTTGTTTAAAATCCCTTCCTAAACTTTGCATGCTTTTATACAGGACACGTACTGGAGTCCAGTAAAACAATGAATGGTTGCTGTCCTTGGAACAAAGTCCGCTTCCTGAGATCGTTGCACTTGACTGCTTTTGTGCACAGGGAATTTGCTTTCACATAATTGCCTTTAAAAATTATCAGGCATCTTAATTACCGTAGATTATTGAAGGAAAGTATACAGTTTTATAAAAAAAACAAGTTAAAAAGGTGAAATTAAAAGAAAAATTCAAATCGTGACTAAAATGAACCTGTATTTAATGACACTAGTGTAGCTGACAACAATTCTAAGCACAAGTAATACTTGTGTAAATATGAACCAGATTTTTAAAAACAATTCCCCAATGTTGGTTTTTCATGAATTTCGACCCCATTGCAGGGGTGCCCTTTAAAAAATCATATTGTAAATTGTTCTTAAGATTATATTTAACCTATCAAAAAATTCCTAGGGGTATGCATGCCTTGATGTAGTAATTAAGGCATGATCATAGACCTGTGATCTTGACTCGAGTTTTAACCCAAAGAGGTATAGCGCTCTTGCTGACAAAATTAACGGCTGACTCAGAAATCTAAAAAGAAAACACCAGTTTCCAATAATAGACTGGCAGGTTATTTTTAAACATAGGCCAACGTTTTGTTAACCAAGATAAATAACTGCTGCAGTTTAGCATTACTGACATTTAAATATGAGTTGTTCTTTAATCAATAAACCATGTTCCTATGTGGAATGATGAACAGTACAATATTTTCACATGTGCATTCATATCGCACAACAACCCTTTTACATATGGCATATTACTTGGCTCACTGTCTTTTTCTGACATGGCTGCAGCACCTTTATATAGATTTCATCAGTTCATTTGGTTGACAATTGGTACATGAGTTTTTAAATTTACTTTTGAGAACTCAAACTATATAACAGTTATTTTCCTCCCTTGACCTATTTTTACCCCTTTCTTGTAGTATTTGTTTAGCTTTTCGTCAGCCACATTACAGTTTGAAAAAGGTTAGTGTAAACAAACTGAACTACAGTGATCTCAGAATAAATTCCTTTACTTTGAGACGTAACTTGCGAAGTTATGATGAAAATGACTAATATTTGTTAAAATATATTATGTATCACATTTATACACACACACACCCCCAAAATGAAAGGCAAAAATAGATAGGGAAAATATCTTACTTGAACTGGGAATGTTGTTTAAACAAACTGATTCTATAAAATCTTTTTAAAAATAGTTTTAAAAATAACTGAAACACAGGAGATCAATGCCAACAAAAAGTTGCAATCGTCTCTTACGACAATTAAGATGATTAAATATTAGCTGCAGATCTGTAGCTAAGATTAAATATGTTCAACTCTACAACAAGGTTATTTAATTTTTTACCATATTTGTTAATAATGGCAGTAAAAACTTTTACAGTGAGCCTCTAGTACTGGGCATCGTAAGCATGTGTTCACCTCAACGATGTCGGTCGAATGTTGTCAAAAGTTCCACCAAGTGGTCTGTTATACAACATTTTTACTTTTAATTCTATTTTTTCCCGATTTTTCAGCAGATTTACATAAAAAAAAATCTTAAAATTTTACGCCAGATTTAATTTCTTAAAATTATGACAGCATAAATTTGGAGATCAAAGCGTATAGTTTTTCATGTATCTTTTGCAGAGTATACATTCAACTGAACTTAAAAAATATTATACACACAGTATATATCCATATTTGTGAGGACTTCAAAAATTGGACTCTCGCTATTAAATCATGAACTAGATCAAAAGTTGTGACCTTGAATAACCATGATGAATAAAATCCCAGAGGATCTGACCTTTAATATCGTTGACTATATGACAAATGTATATATCTGTGGGTTATCTGGTAACACAATCATACAGGTCCTTTAAATTGAGGTAATGAAAATATTTTTAAAAACTTGTCTCACAATTGTCAAAAACATATAAATTTGAAGTCCACCAACAAACTCTGTATTTAATGTTTTTCTAGAAACTCTTTTTCATCCTTTTAGTTTTTGTTAGCTGAATTAAATAAAATACATTTTCATGATTTTGTTTCCCCCAAAGGTAAGTCTGAGGTCTGACAACATTGGGATGGAATACATTTAGTTTAATCTTGTTGATTTGTACATAGATATTTATAGTTCTCTCTTCATTTTACAAAGCTAGTGATTATTTTCAGTATTCACATAACCATACACTTTCCAGTCACAACGTAAAATTAAAGCATTGGTTGCGAGTTCAAATCCACGTGAGAATATCCTTCCTACTTATGTCACCTGCAGAGGTACACTTCTAAATTTCTACCTGCAGTCGCTGTTCATGTCATCAGTCTCAGTGAAATACTCTCTCACAAGAGTACCCCAAACTGTACAATATACAGAGAAATTCAACCTGGAAGTGAATTGATACAACACACATTCTGAATAGAAAAGCCTTCAAGTGGGTTATGGTGCACCAATCCATCTGACATGTGAACTGATTATGTATTTCTCTGAGAGTGAGGTTGTGACTAAATTTCAGAGCAATACCTGTGACCATACCAAAAAAAAATTTGGAAAACTGTTTGACCTACTTTTACCCCTAAAGTACTGTAGGTCATAATGCACCATTCCAGCTGAAATGCTAACTGCACTTGTCTTCTCCGAGAGGAAGCCTTTGACTAAATATCAGGGCTATGTCCGTAATGAAAAAAGCCCGGAAAACTGTTTGACCCTTTTTTTAAGCCCAAAAGTAGGTCACGGATGAACCATCCAGATGAAATGCAAACTGAACTTATATTCCTCAGAGAGGAAGCCTTTGACTAAATATCAGAGCAATATCTGTATCTGTATGAAAAAAGCCCGGAAAACTGTTTGACCTATTTTTAGCCCAAAAATACGTCAAGGAGGGACCAAACCAGCTTAAATGCAAACTGAACTTGTATTCCTCCAAGAGGAAGCCAGTGACTAAATTTCAGCGCAATATCTGTATTCATAATGAATTTTAAAAAGCCCAGATAACTGTTTGACCCATTTTTTCCAAAAAGTAGGTCAAGGATGGATAAATCCAGCTGAAATACAAAATGAACTTGTATTCCTCTGAGAGGAAGCCTGTGACTAAATATCATGGCATTATCTGTACCCATAATGAAAAAAAGCCAGGAAAACTGTTTGACCTACATTTAGTCCTAATGTAGATCACGGACAGACCAATCCAACTGAAATCCAAACTGAACTTGTATTCCTCTGAAAGGAAGGTTACATGTATGTGTAAATTTCAGGGCTGTATCTGTAACCAAAAAAAGTCCGGAAAACTATTTGACTTACTTATAGCCCTAAAGTAGGTCAAGAATGTACCAATCCATCTGAAATGCAAACTCGCTCTTACATTTCTTGAGGGAAAAATTGTGACCAAATTTCAAAGTTGTACATGCATCCAATATGGAAAAAAGTCTGGAAAACATAACCTCGGGCGAACGGACAGCTGGCCAGCCAGCCAGACAAATGTACGGACAGTGCCATAACATAATACGTCCCGTCTAATGAAGGGCGTATAAAAAGGTCCAAACCAAATTAAAGGCTTGCCATAAATATTCCAAGTCTGAAAACACTGCTGTAGATATATTTTGAATAATTTATTAAACTAGTGATAAACAGTTATACATGTATTACAGCTCCTCTTTCACTACTGGCGCAAGTTTTAAAAAGTTATAAAATGAATCGGTCTTTCTATCATCATTATAATCTGCCATAAAATTTCCATCACTATAAAGTTTTATTGTGGGGTATCCTTCTATTTTCTCTGCACTGCATACATCTGAAAAGGAAAAAAAATTATTTCATAGAAATCATTTGCTTGGAAAAAACACCCTTGAATTACAAAATATAAGGAATAAATGCTAAGATATTTATTCTTCATGTACTTGCAATTAACGACTGGCATACGGCAACAAACAGAAAGGAATGATTACAAATATTTATATGAAGCAACTAAACAATTTGAGAGTCTGTTACCTTCATTGGTTGTGCAATCCATAGCCGCAAACGCCTTTACTTTGGACTCCTTAGCCAGCTTGTCTGCGGCTGCCTGGAACTCAGGCTTGGCTTTCTTACAGTGCCCACACCAAGGGGCATAAAACATAACAAGGACACTGGCCTTGGATTTGAGGAATGATTTGAAGTCTTTAGAGGTCAGGTGGTTGACTTGACTAGGAACAGTGCTCCAGGCAGGCTCTGGAGCTGGAGGAGGGGCTGGCTCCTTGGGACTGAAATATTAACAAGAGATGTTTGTAAAACACATATGCCCCCCATGGTGCAAAATTGAAAAGGGTTATACACACACATCATTTAATTGAGTAGTATCATCAATTGAAAATATTGAGCAGGCAATATCTTCCTATATCAAGAGTGGATTGACCATGTGACCTAAAAATCAATAGGGGTCATCAACTCCTGAAGATGTACCAGTGTACCAAGTTTGATGTCTGTCAAGCAAAGGGTTCTCAAGATAATGAGCGGACAGTATATTCCTATGTCCAGTTCGACCCTTGACCTTTGACTATGTGACCTCCAAATTAATAGATGTCATCTTCTCCTGATGATGTACCAGCGTACCAAGTTTGATGTCTGTCAAGCAAAGGGTTCTCAAGATATTGAACAGACAGTATATTCCTATGTCCAGTTTGACCTTTGACCATGTGACCTCAAATTCAATAGGGGTTATCTTCTCCTGAAGATGTACCAGTGTA
>NC_079169.1:47408697-47413697 GCF_947568905.1 Ostrea edulis | reverse complement strand
AGAACTGTATGAATATGTCTTATATATGTTATAGTCATTGTGCCATATGTTTTCTTATTTTGTTTGTTATATGTCATTTGTTTTGTTATCTTGACTGTATGCCAACATGGTGATGTCAATAAATAAACTGAAATTGAATAATGCCGGTAATGCACAATCAGTCTCTGTTGTGCAGATTTTGACTGCAGTATTACAGAGTACATGTATAAGCAGTATGTTTTGTAGCTATTCAAAACAAAAATTTTGCATATTTTGGTGCCAAGTTGCATTGTTGCTAGACCCATTTAGATGTCTTTCCCAAACATCTTTGTCAATGTAATTGAATCTAATGATAGCTGGCTTAAACAACAATTTTAGTGTAGTACATCCACTATAGTCATTACTTCTAGCTGAAATCACTGGGGGTTTTTTTTTAATGGTAGCTTTTAATTTGTCCTGAAATTTTGCAGTATTTCTTCTTCCAACAGCCAAAAAACATGTCATCAAAAAGTATTCCTTTAGCAATTAATAACATAACTCATTTTATAAACAAACTACTGAACATGTACAAATATTTACACACAATGAAAATTCAATATAAATGTATGTGATACATGTATGTACAGCCTATCTCTTAAAGGGACTTATTCATGATTTTCCCCAACATTTTTTTTTCACTTTTAATGATCAAAATCTACTGTCTAATGTGTTTAAAAGAGTTCACAAAAAAATTAAGGTAATGCATTATCACTGAAGCTCAATTTAGAGAGTTTATTATTTGTTTTGTAAACAAAGATTGCGGTATGTTATTGTTTACGAAATTTTCAAAAGAAATGGATATCGATCTAAGTTTATTATATCTTTCACATTTCAAGCATTTTTGGGGTAAATGTGTCATCTAAAAGTTAAAATTTGTGACTATACAAAATTAAGATGCTTTATATGACAAAATCAATATTTCAATTGTTTGTTTGTATACATTTAAAGACTCGAGTCTTTGTTTACATAACACAGATTTAAGGCTAAAATATTGCTTTTATTCTTGCATTCAGAAGGTCAAAATTTTGGCTGTCAACATTAAATGAGTTATATTTTTAATGTTTTCCATCAAAAATGAAAAATATTTTTATCAAAAATCGTGAACCAGTCCCTTTAAGGAACTATAATCAGAAGGAATGCATCATTAGACTCCGATAAATTCAGGTCTGAGGAGTAAAAATATGCATGTTATTCATTCCTTACATTTACCATTCACACATTATGCTGTCAGTGTGTCTTGTTCTAAATACACTGTCAAAATTAAAAGCCTTTTCATTTAGCAGAGATAATTCACCCACTGTTGGATACATACAACAGATTGAACAGATAAATCTTATACTCACATGGAGCATAAAACATGACCAAAACAGATTTGTGATCCTGAATGAAAGTGTCAAAGTTTGAGGCAGTCAAGAAATGTAGGTTTTCCATTCCATTGATGTCAGCCCACTGCTTCTCTGGGGGCTCTGCTGGGGGAGGGGGTGGGGTGGCTCCTGGGTTGGATGGGTCCTGCATGAACTTCACAAAATCTGCCTCCTGTATGAAAATATCATCAAGAAAGGTTTTTTGGAGTTTCTCACATTACTTCAAACTATTAATGTTTGACTATTTTTAAGTTCAGCCATTTTGTGTACATGTATTTACCAAATAAACAAAATACATTCTTATACATACATGTACAATGCATTTCATGTCCTCTAGTAACTAAAAACTGATTAAGGAGGTACTCTACATCGTCATAATGGCTGACTTCCATTTAAAACATGGATGAAAATATAAATATCAGCAATATTTGTCTATCCATTTAAAATTTTCTTGCCTAGCTGAGTAGCTCAGTAGGTTTGCACGTCGACCGCTGAACTGTAGATTGCGTGTTCGAGTCCAGCAGGGGTTTTAAATTTTTCTCAGATTGTTTTCAACTAAAACTGCATTTTTTGACTAAATAAAGTAAATTTGAAAGTTTTCAATTTCAAATTATTATTGTAAATATCCTCCACTTTTCATCCATATCAAATGTCTCAGGTGTAGTATACCTCCTTAATAAACTTTGGTAGAATGACCCAATTTCATAAAAAGAAATTCACATAAAAATATTCAGATTTATGGTAGTTACACATGTGCTGGAGCTACTTTTAATTAAAGGAGAAAATTATGATAAAGACTTCTAGACTTTTAACATATCACCTTGAAAATCAATTTAAGACAGTACTTCTGCAAGTCTGAAAGAAAGATCTGGTCTCAAGCAATACACATGTGAAATATAAAAATTCTATCAAAAGTTGTGGCCAAGATTAGAGTTTTTTGCAGACAGAAAGACGGACAGATCAAAAACTATATGACCCAGAATCTCCAACTACAAAGGCATAAAAAATTCAATGTACTGATCCTAATTTGTATAAATAAGGGCTTATGAAGGCTCTATCACTCAACATTTAAATATTAGTGCCATGGTTAAAGTTTTCTAAAAGTTGGTCAAACTCCAAGGTCAAGAGGTCAAAATGAACAAGTGAAATATGAAAACCCTATCACTAACCATTCAAAAGTTATAGCCAAGGTTAAAGTTTTTCAAAAGTAGATAAAACCCCAAGGTTTTTAAAAGTAATGAGGTCAAAAATTTTAGTACCAAAAGAAGGTCCACAAGGAATACACATGTGAAATATCAACGCTACATCACTTATCATTCAAGTTATGGTCTAGGTTAAATTTCGATACACATTAAGGCATGAATAAATGAGTTAGATACTATATTCCCATCAAGATTCTCTTGCAATCGAATAAGATATACCCAAGATTTGTTTGATAGTGAAAAACTAATAATTGATTATGGCACATTAAACTATTTAGTCTTAGACTTTCATGACCTTGACTTAACAATGACCTCGATCAAATCTGAAGTATATAACTGTAATTCAAACATTAAAAGTCAAGATCAAGTTGAGGACATTTGCAGATCATATAGTATCTTGACTTTATAACCTATAATTTTTATGCCCCAGAGATCCAAATTTAGAGTATATTGTTTTTGATCAGTCAGTTTCTCTGTCTGCAAATTTAAGTTGCCTTTGAAATATACATATCTGATGAACTGAAAGGCCACAGTCAAAGCTTTGCAATTAACGAAGGTTAAGTACATTTATCAAGGACAAATTCATCATAAATGAAGCTGGTGATGCTAAGGGAGCAGTGTAATTCACAAACACTTCTTGTTATTATGTTCACGACTGTTTCACCCACCTCTCGACCTCCCATGTAATTCTGTGGATTCTTGCCGTAATTGAAATATTTCAGTGTGGGGTATCCTGTAACCTCATTCTGTGAACACAAGGCCTGGTGAACTGTACAATCTACTGCAGAAAAAGCTACCTACAAATAAAGAACTTACTAAATCTTATGTCTGCTGTTTTTATATGTATTCAGGCACATTTTCAAATAAATACAAACTTGTGTTTGCCAGCATCTATGAAAAGGTTATTTTTCTAGTTCACTATGAATACTTTCATCATCAGTATTCATATGACAGTTAGATTTTACTTTCTTCACTTTCAGATTTCTAACATACTGCACATCATTTTTTGTTTCAAAGAATTTGTGAGGTTATAAATTACTTCTATACTCATGTATACCTATCAAGTTGTACAAATTAAACTTTTACAAAAATTTGTTGCCCTGATTAATCTAAAAAGGTGAAATCTTCATAAATTGTAAGTGATTTACAGTATTTTGTGTATAAAATGTGAGAGATTTACAGTATTTTGTGTATAAATTGTAAATAATTTACAGTATTTTGTGTATAAAATGTGAGAGATTTACAGTATTTTGTGTATAAAATGTAAGAGATTTACAGTACTTTGTGTATAAATTGTAAGAGATTTACAGTATTTTGTGTATAAAATGTGAGAGATTTACAGTATTTTGTGTATAAAATGTAAGAGATTTACAGTATTTTGTGTATAAAATGTAAGAGATTTACAGTGTTTTGTGTATAAATTGTAAATAATTTACAGTATTTTGTGTATAAATTGTAAGAGATTTACAGTATTTTGTGTATAAATTGTAAGTGATTTACAGTATTGATTGATTGATTGTATCTTGCTTAACATCTCACTCGAGAATTTTTCACTTGTCTGGAGACGTCACCAAGACCGGTGAAGGGCTTCAAATCTAGGCCTATGCTCAGCGCTTATGGCCATTGAGCAGTGAGGGTTCTTTAGTGTGCCACATCTACTGTGACACGGGTCATCCATTTTCAAGGTCATCTCCGAGGACCTGTGACATTCACACCTGATGCCAAGCGTTTGGCGATGGAACTGTCACTACCTGTTTTAACGACTTAGGTGTGTCGCGGCCGGGATTCAAACCCCGGGCCTTCCGCATGCGGGGCGAACGCTCTAATCTCTCGGCCACTGCGGCAGCGATTTACAGTAATTTGTGTATAAAATGTGAGAGATTTACAGTATTTTGTGTATAAAATGTAAGAGATTTACAGTGTTTTGTGTATAAATTGTAAGTGATTTACAATATTTTGTGTATAAAATGTGAGAGATTTACAGTACTTTGTGTATAAAATGTAACACGCTGGCAAGAAACTTTACAACTGCGGGCCTAACATATCAGGACGCCGAAAATATAGCCAAAGACCGTGTGACATGGAGGGATACCATAGCGGCACTGATGTGATAACAATCACTAACAGTATCCAGTAAGTAAGTAAGTAAGTGTATAAAATGTAAGTGATTTACAGTATTTTGTATATAAATTGTAAGTGATTTACAGTATTTTGTGTATAAAATGTGAGAGATTTACAGTATTTTGTGTATAAAATGTAAGTGATTTACAGTATTTTGTGTATAAATTGTAAGTGATATACAGTATTTTGTGTATAAAATGTGAGAGATTTACAGTATTTTGTGTATAAAATGTAAGTGATTTACAGTACTTTGTGTATAAATTGTAAATAATTTACAGTATTTTGTGTATAAATT
>NC_079169.1:47393697-47403697 GCF_947568905.1 Ostrea edulis | reverse complement strand
AATTGTCCGTATGGACTGGCCAGCGTGCTCGCCGGACTTGAACCCGATTGAGCATGTATGGAACATGCTGCAGGTTGCCCTTTCACGCCGTAGAGCACAACCCACGACTTTGACAGAGCTCGGAAACGCCCTCGTGGAAGAGTGGAACAACCTTCCCATTGGAAACATCCGGGTGCTTATTGACAGCATGGCTCGACGTTGTCAAGCCATCATTGATGCAAGGGGAGGCCATACCCGGTATTGACACTTCATCGACTAAGTGTAATGATGGACTATCCCCAAAAACTGTGTAATTCTTTCTCTGGTTTGTTGTTAACTTTTTGTAATGAAATGCCTTTTGGTGTTGTTATCAGATTTCAAGCATTCCGTATTGATAAAAGTTCATGCCGTTCATGAATTTTCATTCATAACCTGAGTAAACACGTTTCTGAGTCAAATTTATGTCTTTTGTGATGTTAGTGATAAATTACACACATATAACCTAGTGATCCTTATCAAATTTTGAGTAGTATATTACAGGTACTATTGCTAAGGACACTGAATTCATTAATGTTCATAATGACATAGAGAAGTTGATTATCTTCTTTTCCCAAATTTGCATTTCCATGTTCAACTGCAGAATCCACTACATTTGTATAAATATAACAGTTTTAGTTGTAGTAGCAAACATAGTGAAAAGTCTGCTGCAGAGCTGTCGAAAAACATCAGTCGTGTTGGCAAGGCCAATCAAATTTTGTCTGGACTGGCAAAATTCCTCATGCACATCAGTCCAGATGACAAATAACAATATCTGATGTGACATTTAACATGTTTAATTGGGATCAGCATGCCAAAATAATTTTTTGACATGAAAGCCACAGTAAAATATTGCAGCATGGGTAATTAATTTTGTAAACAGGACTAAACTGGACAAAACGAGGAAAGCAGAAAAAATTGGACAACAAAAGAGTCAAGGTTTACAAACATTTCAGTATTGTTTGCTATTAGGTCATGGCTGGCTATATGGAAGTAAGGATGATGTGCAAATTCAGACAGATGTTGAGACAGAAAGAAAGACAGATGAATGTTGAGATAGAAAGACAGATGGATGTTGAGAAAGAAAGACAGATGGATGTTGAGATGTTGAGAAGAATGAAAGACAGATACTACCTTGAGTAACGTTTTACAATTCATCGCTTAAGAAAAATGCCCTATAGAAGCTCGTGACGGGGGTATAATGTACCATTTTTGATATCTTGTTAACATAAGGCTTTCATATTTCATACAAATGTAGTTGACCATTAAATCTACATATTTTTAAGTCATGAGGTCAAGGTCACAAATCTTCCATCTTTGTGATACAGCAAGTTGAAAAGTTTTCAACATAGACCTTTAATATTTTGTGCAAAGGTAGTTGATTAAAGAAAGACATGTGATTCCCAGAAGGCTTCCACATTTTCAAAGCGGGGCCCTAACATATTCTTGGCACATAATACATGTACTTATTTCTCTGATAGATTGATTTACTTATTCTAACGCTTCATCTGGATTATTTTACCTGGAATTAAAGTGTCCAGATTAATGAGGCCTGACTGTATATAACAAGATGTACTGTGAGCAATGCTCACTAAGAATACCCCCCGCTTACCCCAATCTCCCAAAGGGTGTTGTTAATAGGTATAAATTACCTCTTTCCTGAGTGTAAAAATATGGTATGCATTTGTAGAAGAAAATGGAAGATATAGTCCAAACACAAATCCATGGCATAAACCTATAATTTTGACCTTGAGATCAAAGGTCAAGGTCATAAAGAGGTCATGAATGTACATGACACATAGTCTCATGGTGATACACCCATGTCTTATGGTATGACTATGTCAAACCCTATAATCAATTTTGACCTTGAGGTCAAAGTTCAAGGTCATATACAGGTCATGAAGGTACTCGACACATCGTCTCATGGTGATACACTCATGTGTCAAATATGATATGCCTATGTCAAAGAACAAAGAGGTCATGGCCCGGACATGAATCCATTGTAAAAACCTTTAATTTTGACCTTGAGGTCAAGGTCATATGGAGGTCATGAAGGTACATGACACATCGTCTCATGGTGATACACTCATGTGTCAAATATGGTATGCCTATGTCAAAGAACAAAGAAGTTATGGCCCGGACACGAATCCATTGTAAAAAAACCTTTAATTTTGACCTTGAGGTCAAGGTCATATAGAGGTCATGAAGGTACATGACACATCGTCTCATGGTGATCTACCTGTGTGCCAAATATGGTATGCCTAAGTCAAAGAACAAAGAAGTTATGGCCCGGACACGAATCTGCACAGACGGACGGACAGACAGACGGACAGACAGACAGAGTGATTCCTATATACTCCCCAGAACTTCGTTCGGGGGGTATAAATATACTTTTCACTTGCTTAAATAGAGCATTTCCTGCTTCTACACAGGTTTCAGCATATTCAAATCTCATTCTTAAGACCTACCGAAGCTGCTGCCACAGCATGCCTCAAATATTCTGTAAGTAGGATAGAGTAAAGTAGAAAAAGGACAAGTCAGAAAGGGTCCCATGATATATCTGAAAATTTAAAGGGGTCTTCCTTTCCCTAAAGGGGTCTTCCTCTCCCTACTTCAAGTATCATGCATAAAATTTAAGAGAATATTCCCAAGGAAACTGAAGTTATTGCATACCATGGAAAGTGCTGATGGATGGACAGACAGACAGACAGGCAGAAATATTACTTTTAAATTCTATGAAAATCTTCTTAAATAATCTCAAATTATTACCTGTCATAGAAAGTGCTATTATCTTGTTAATATCAAAATATTCTAAGTCCCCTAACTCTGTAAAGACAACACCAATAAATCTGAAAATCAAGAGGTCTTCCTATGCCTAATCCAAGTATTATGTGTAAAATCTATGAAAATCTTCCCAAAGAAACTTATATTATTGCATGCCATAGAAAGCGCTGACGGACGGACAGAGTGATTACTATAAGGCATCCACCATATGACGTGGCCCTGACAAAGTCTACTACAGCATCTGAACTTACAAGGAGCATAAAACATGACCAGCACTGATGGATTTTCTGCCAGGATCGTGGAAAAGTTGTCATCTGTCAAATGAACAACGTCCGATGGCTCGTCTGACCAGGCTTTCTCTTCCTCTTTGGGTTGGGGAGGCTTGGGGCTTCAAGAGATTTCTTTAATCAACACTTGAGATATACTGTATAAAAGATATTTTCTTTCTGCAACACTTTTCTATTCTTTATGTACCCATATCTTGCTAATTAAACTATGAATTGAAAACTTGTATCCATCTTACTCTTTCATCCAGCTGAGAATTCCATCTTTATTATTTTCTCCTCCATAAGAAAATTTCTTCTTTCCATTTCTACAAGGATGGAAAAGTAGATGATACAAATATCTATAGAATGCCATGTGTAAAAGTTAATCATGCCTGTTAAGTGTTCAGAGTTGAGGACTTACTCAAAGTAAAAAAGAGTGGGAAATCCAGTGATATTGTACTCCTGTCGCAGCTCCATCTGATGGGGTTTGTCTACATCTATCCCAGCAAGCACCTGTCATGAAAACATGTAATCATCACAGCATAGCATAAATACTATAAACTACTTTTTATTTGCATATCTACATCTAAATTCTCCAGGTATCTTGACACAAAAAATAGGTTCTGATGTGTAATATTTTATATTTACAGAGTGATGTACAAACTGAACATTTGCAATAAAAGTTAAGTTTTATTGATTACTCCAACAAGATCACAGAAATAAAAGTTCTGCAAATTCAGTGATTTCAAGTGTGATGGAAATTTTGGTGGATTACACAATCGTTTTATCTGTTGATGTCATTTACTGCTCTCAGAACGGTATCATGATTGTCAACATGTCACTTTCCTTTTCTCAGGACTGTCATTTGTCAGTTCCTCTCAAGACTGTACCACAATTTTCCATTAACATATCACCTACTGCTTCTCCTTTCAGGGATGTGGCTGCTGCTGCAAAATCAGGCTTCAATCTTTTACAAAATCCACACCCTGAAAATTCAATAGAACAATACTGAACTACAAGTTCAAATACATGGCTTGTCATACAATACATGTACATATATTTCTGGTTTGCAGGAATAACATCAATGAAATAAGATTGTTTGTTGCTCTTCTGAAATGCATGAGCATGAGTGGAACAGGTTGTATTGAAACAGATACTCACACGGAGCATAAAACATGACCAGCATGGGCTGTTTCTGTTTTCTGAGCATTTTGTAGAATGACTTGGGGGACTCTACATGGACCACATCTTCTGCTCCGGACTCCTCCTCCCAAGGAATGTCTCCCGTGGGGTCAAGTAGAAAATTTACCATCGACTGAAACGATGTCAATGGGAGTTTAAATTTTGACAGTTTGGTGCATACCCAATTTGGCATCTATCAATGTTTATGCTATGTACAAGTACAATAGAAAGTGTGAAATGCTATCTTTGAACAAAATGTTTGATGTATTAAGTGATAGTGTTCCCTAAGACTTGGAAAAAGGAAGATATTGAAAAATAAATTGTGCAAGTAGGGCACATGATATGCATGTCAGGAAAAGAACACTATGGCACTGTTTCACAGTGATTTTTCCTTCATGCTTGTGTTATCTGAACTTCAAACTCAATATGATGGATCCATTCAGTCACATTTCAATGTGTGTAAATGTATAACAATGTAATTTCAAATTGGGAGTCACTGTGACCTATTTGGTCTATGAAACATATTCTATCCAGGATATATTACCTAGAAAGGTTCAATATGATCTAGACCTGTAAAAGCAGGCATATAGTGGACAATCAGACATAAATATGACCCATCAAAGACAATGAGCAATGGAATAAAATATCATCCAAAAACTTGTCTTGAAATTAATTCTAAGCTGAATATTTATATTTAGCAGATGTAATTCATAAATGTACTGACTTAACATCATACATGTACCTTTGTAACCATCTTTCTGTCATAATCTTTATTAAAATTTCCACCCCTAAAAAATTCAAGATAAAAGAGCATGCAAAAACTATTTTCAAATGCAAGCAGATAGCTTTTTTCTTTTACATGAAAGATGAAGATAACGAACAGTGATCAATCTCATAACATGTATATAAATATCTGAAGTAGAAGAAGTCTATAACATTTAGTAGCAGTGGTTGATATCATTCAACACAGGTAATCATGTAACAAAAAGGAAATATTTCTTTAATATCGCAACAACAAATTGTTGATTTGCTGTACACAAGACCAACTGAACTTAATCTGTCCTATTCACTGCTCTGTTTTATTTCTCTCTCACACGATTTGATAAATGTTTAAAGGTGTGATGTTGTCAGTTGTTTTGTAGAACAATAAGTTTAGAGAAGTTTATTTTATCCCATGGAGATCCGGGTTAGAATAGGTCCTCAGTACCCCTTGCTTGTTGTAAGAGACGACTCACTAGGGAGATCTTTTGAATGAGACTGCAAAAACTGAGGCCCCGTGTCTGATAAAGATCCCTCCCTGCTCAAAGGCCATAAGCGCCAAGCATGGGCCTAAATTTTGCAGTCCTTCACCGGCAATGGTGATGTCTCCATATGAGTGAAAAATTCTTCAGCGGGATGTTAAATTCAGAGATCTTACTGAAACACACTATTAGTTCATTATATACCTCACGCGAGGTTTCTGGGTGCTTGCATATTATTTTCACAAACACTGCTGTTGGAAAGATCCTAAAAGATTAAATCTCGCAGTAATCTTCAGATTTCTAATGTATGCCAAGCAAATCATAATGAATTTTCAGAAATATTTATTCATCTATCAGATCAGAGTATAAATTTTTAAACATCTTCTGGGGGGTTGGGGGGTTGGGGGGGTTGGGGGGGGGGGGGGGGTTAACACCTACTGTTGATCTACTCTGGCTCTCAAGTCACCAAAATTTCATAACACTACCCTAGGATGCTTCTATATTAATAAGAATAACTCATAATAACTATCACTGTGGTTCTGAGAATTAAAATCTTTAAATTTAAAAAACTACATCTAGGTGAAACATCAAATTTCCATCATGACCCCATTGACACATCACTAAGTAAAACTTTAAATTCCCTATTGTGGTCACACTCTGGCCCCATGGGTTATTGTTTGAACAAATTAGTGTAATCAAGTTGCAACCTTGGATTTTTTGGTTCAATAGTTCTTGAAAAATAAGATATTTTTAACCACCATACTATATTTTCACAATTTCATTTTCATAAAATCATCAACCCTTAGAAGGGAGGCATGACCCATCATTTGAACAAACTTGAATTTCTTTTACTCAGAATGCTTTGTGGTAAGTTTAATTGAAATTGGCCTTGTGGTTTTGGGGAAGAAGTAACAACAATGAAAACTCTACAACAACAACGATGGACAAATTTTAAGCTAAAGAATCGTCCACCTCCAACATACTTACTAGTAAAATGATGTGTTGTGTTACAGCAAATCAGCAATCTTTAAAGGATGGTCTATTTCATGTTAAATTCACATAACACACAGAAGAACATTTGACAAAGTGATATGTTTTTATTCTATATTCTACACTTTGCAGTTCACTCACTTGTAATGCTTTAACTCAATAGTAGCTGGGTTTACTTTCATGTTTTTACACAACTTTTTGGCATCACTGTAAAAACATCAAAAGAAAATTTGAGTGCAATAAAACAAATCACGAGACTACTGTTGAAAGACTACTAGAGTTCGGAATGATCTGAATTCCTTTTGTGAAGTAATACACCACTCACCTACAGTCGACGATGACCAACGAAGCCTTGCCTTTCATTTCTAGGGAAACTTCACTGAATATTGATTTATACTGGGATAAAGATTTACCTGCAATCAAAATTGTCACTTACTGTTAATTGTTCTCTATTTGCCAAAAACTTATTTTTTCATAAATTTGCAAGGTTGTGTTGACTGTTCAGGCAAAAATATGTATGTAGTGAAAAGCAAATGAACATTTACAGAAATTCTCTTCCCATGGACTCCAACCATAAGACATTTGAGAAAAAATTAACATATATCTGTATTTTTATAAATAAACTTTGTCTACAACATGCACATGATCCAGGTAAGATTTTACCTGAACTAATTTCATTAGCTCAGCATGTCTGTCTGATCTAAACTCCAAACAGTTTTTACTTTATAGGAACAGCCACAGAAAACAAATATGGTCCAAAGCATCAGACCCTCTTTTATGATGTGGCAATTTTTGATTCTGTACAATTTACAATTTTTTCTTCCACTGAGGTTACCCTGCCTAATGACACATTATCAAATCAAAACCTTTTTTTCATCCACAGTATTTCAAAATTCATCACACCATAAAGTGGCTGAACAATAAAACATTTTATTTAGTTAACCAATGAGAAACCTCTGACATTTCCATCCTAAATTACAACCCTTAGTATTTCTCATGTGTATCGTAATTAATTGCAACAAACACTTAAGTCTTCATTCATACTTCTCACTTAACAACATAAGATTATGTAGGTGGTTTTGAACGTGTGTGATCTTGACCGCCAGACTTACATTTCTCAAGACTTTCATCTTATCAACAACCTGATCTAGAACCCAAGATAACAGACTTCCAATATATTGTGGCAGTTATATATATCTAAAAACATAATCTACCGTCCAACAGAATACACTTACTGAAGAAAATAAATCGTTAATGTATGACCTGATTAATTATATACGGTGCATGACTTCTAGTCTGCACTTTTTATCCCTGTCATGTGTAGCAGGTAAAATACACAGCTTGAAGCTAACATGTTAGACTAAGACCATTTGTTTATAATGGAAGAGAGAATGACTAAACTATGTCACAGCTGTACATTAAAAACAATCTGCAACCACTTGTCGTAATCTGGACAAAAACATGTTTTGTTTATATGGAATCAATGGCTGATATATCATATAGCATGGAACTATATACACAGCAAATATTCTGACTATGGAAAAGGTTTTAATACATGTTTTTTTCCACAAAATTCAGTTAGAGGTCTCACTTATTTTTAACCAACACTTGAGACTACTTTTGTCTTTATTTGAACATATACCAGCATCTTAATAAAAATTCAGAATTCAAAATCCTTATTCCTATTTTGACAGCTAATTAATCCCCCCTTTGAATTGTGTCCAAAGAATTATGATGACATCAAAATCTTGTTTTCTTACTTTCTACAAAATGTATAACTTTATAATGCTTCTGACTGGTTTATATTTTTCAATCTCTCAGTATCTACAATGACATTTGTCAGTGAGATTTGACTTGGAAATGTAATGAAATAATTTCCTTAATAACAAATTAGTGCATTTCTTGCAGCGTTCGTATAACTAGAAATAATGATAATAAAAGTCTAAAGAATAAACTGTACTATTCATCAAAGAAATAAATGTAATACATATGTATATTCAGCAAGCATTAAAAATTCTTTATCTTTGGTTCTCCATATGCAAGGGATAATTTTAATTCCAATTCTAAAACATTACAGAGATATTGTAAGAATACGTTTATTGTAGTTTTATTTTGATTTGTTTAACCCCATACATAAAGTAGTTAAAAAGCAGAGTGTGGCAGAAACAGATTGGAATTTAAGCTTTACATTAAAACTCTGATATAGCGAATTTCTGCGGACACTCTATAAAAATTCACTATAAGCGCTATACGTTTAGAGCGAATTCATAATTCAAATATAACGAATTCGTTATAAAACTGATTTGTTCTATATGTATATCAGTTATATAAGAAATCAGCAATCGATATACTTGTATTTGCATTGTCTCCAAGAGAAATTAAGCCTAGATATTTTCAAGAAGAAATATTTTTATAAAAGACATGTACACCCTGATTTATATATGATAATTTATCTTGATGGATTATTTAATCACACAAGCACATGCCAAAAGAAAAACGTCAACAAAATTATGTGTAATACATACAAACAGTCTGTCTTTTTAAAATATCATCTCGTGGGGATCCGGGTTATAATAGGTCCTCAGTACCCCCTTGCTTGTCGTAAGAGGCGACTAAATGGGGCGGTCCTTCGTATGAGACCGCAAAAACCGAGCTCCCGTGTCACATGATCAAGATCCCTCCCTGCTCAATGGCCACAAGCGCCGAGCATAGGCCAAAATTTTGCAGCCCTTCACCGGCTGTGGTGAAGTCTCCATATGAGTGAAATATTCTCGAGAGGGACGTTAAAACAATATTTAATCAATCAATCAATTAAAAATATCTGTCAATCGTTGAGTGTGTCATGTTTTTTTTTCTTTCCTTTTTGTTAATAAATTTCTCAATAAACGTATGTGTAAGTATTGTTTTGTGTTAACATTCTCTTTTGAAAAAATACAACAGAAATTTCGTAATAAGTGTGGATCCTTTATGGCAAAGGAAAGCGATTGTTAAAAATCACGAGGTTGAAAAGAAAAAATTGTTATAAAAGGTTATTTTTACGTTCATTTTTAATTCAAGGGGAAAAGAAATTTACTTCGTTATACCCGTAAATTCGCTACATCCGTGTTCATTATAGACGCTGATTTTTATATAAAATATATAGAGAATTTGCCAGGGAAATTGATTTCACTTCGCTATAGCCGTAATTTCGCTATATCCGTGTTGGCTATATTAGAGTTTTCCTGTATTTGACTGTACACCATCGAGCGTACCTCTGGTCACTTTTCAACAATTCTTAGTGCCTTCATGCCACATCAACATCGTTTCACACACTGAACATGTTAAACACTCACTTCCTCTGACTGATGACAACAGAATCATACCACAACAGACAACATTTGTAAAGGGGGAGTTAGATAGAAAATAGCATTACTTATAGAAAGAATTCTCGAATATGGGTTATCTCGAATATCCCACTTCTGTTGAAATGTCTTCAAGGTCCCAAGTCATAATTTTACATTGTGCATCTCAATGTGCAGCAAA
>NC_079169.1:47216197-47391197 GCF_947568905.1 Ostrea edulis | reverse complement strand
GGTAGAAGTGGGTATCCACTTATAGTAAATTTTTCTGTGCTCTGTTTTAAATGTTTCTTCACTTAGTTAAGTTTGTTGTGCGTGTGTTTTGTATGATTTTGCATTTCCTATATATATAGATATGCACCTTTTGATTCTTAAAGTTTCTAGAAGTGGAAATGAACTAAATACAGAATACATTCTATAAGAAATGTATATATACATCTGATGATCGATTGTGGGGAAAAAAAATTGATCATCAAAATTGCTAGCATTTTATCCTCAAAAATCGGTTTTTGTGATTATCGGTACAACATTACTAACTTCAGTAACAAAATTTAACTGTCTTTTATTTTTCCCAATAATAACTGCATCTTCAAAATGCAACCCATCACTGTGCAATAAGAAAATAGTTTTGAAAGAGACAAACAACCTATTGAACATGACAGGCTTAATTTACACAATAAATGCAACTTCAAAATATGCTTGGATAAAAATTGCCTACACATAATTTCAACTGTCAACTCCAAAAAAGCATTTCTTCAATGATTTCTTGAACAATATTAAAAACAATTTCTAAGGTAGATGTATAATTTTGGGTCAGATCACTCAGATGGGCGTTGTTGTGTTAACGGAAACACAGAAAAATTTACTTTAGGCCTCATATGCATTTTTCCATTGCAAGACCTGTCCTGTTCCCCCCCAAAAAGAGGTCCATGGGCCACATTGTTCACCAGAATATTTAAAGATTTTTCCCTAAATATTCGCATGTAAAACTTTGATCCTTATACACGTATCAACACTTCACGAAAGTTACGTCCCTTGTCCGCCATCTCCCGGATAAAAATCGTATTTCCCTACGTTGGCCTTTGTAATTTTCCTATCTGTAGCTTTGACATATCTGTTATTTTTCCATCAATTGAAGTTAACTACAATATGCCCCAGATTGGGACAACCCATTAACTTGTATGAAAACTTGGTAATTGGCTAAAATTCAAAGTAATAACATGTTACATTTGGTAAGGTAAAGAAGGAAAACTTGGTTTTTCACCGATTGACCTTTGGCTGACCCTGCAAAGGGACGTAACTCGCGGCGAAGTGTTGATACGTGTATTGTGGCCCCAACCTACCCCCAGGGCCCTGATTTTTACAAACTTGAATCTGCACTATGTCAGGAAGCATTTATGTAAATGTAAACTTCTTTAGTCCAATGGTTCTTGAGAAGAAGATTTTTGAAGATTTTCTCCCTATATATTTGTATGTAAAACTTTGATCACCTATTGTGGCCCCATCCTACCCCAGCGGGACATGATTTTAACAAACTTGAATCTGCACTATGTCAAGAAACTTTCATGTAAATTTCAGCTCTTCTGGCACAGTGGTTCTTGAGAAGATTTTTAAATGACCCCATCCTATTTTTGTATTTTTGCAATTATCCTTCCTTTGCAGGGGGCGTAGCCCTTCATTTGAATAAACTTTAAAGCTCTTTACCCAAGGATGCTTTTTGCCAAGTTTGGTTCAAATTGGCCCTGTGATTCTGGAGAAGGAGTCGTAAATGTAAAACATTTCAGATGGACAGACAGACAACGGACAACAGGCGATCAGAAAAGCTCACTTGAGCTTTCAGCTCAGGTGAGCTAAAAAGGGGAAAGTTTCAAGGTCCTGGATTTAAATATCCAGAATTTAAGACATTTAACGGGGGAGGAATGTGATAGTAAAACAGAATATCTCCCTTTCTATATTTATCTCTCCACCCATCAATTATTAAACATGCAGTTTCTTTCACACAGAATGTAATCAATATATATAAAAATGATCTAAGACATTTTATGATTTTAAAATAATGCTTCCGAGATGTTGCAAATCAATCAATATTTACATCGTCGTCAAAAATTTAATGACCTACATGTATCGGGTTCCGAAATATCTTACAATTTGTGAGCCCACCAGTTTATAACTTTTTGAATAATGTTAACACATTCTAAGCAATAACATACATGAAAATAGCAAAACATTTACTTTTATTTAGCATTTAAACAGGGAATGGAGTAAATTCGAACTCCCGTTTCCCTAGTAGTGATTGCAGGATCTATTCTCTTGGAGAAAATAACATATTGGAATAGAAATAATTAATATAAAATTTGTAATTATGTAAGATGATCTACGCAAAAAGAGGCATACCACTATTGCAAGCCAAAATAACGAAAACTTCATCTTCCAACAATTCGCATGCCACATCACCGGTGCAACCTAATAAAGATGGGTAATTCTAGAAACTTTCCGAATGACTCCGCAATAAGATACGCCTAATATACGTAACAGTCCTCTGCGTATCCATGTAATGCTTCTTTTTTAATGAAATGATGAGAGAGAGAAAATTGGTAGTTTTTAGTATGACGGTTCCTACTTTACGTGTAATCAATAAATATACAAGCAAACGGAACGATTCTCAATGGTATATATTTTATTCATTGGAAGGTCACGGGGAGGTTGGGGGGTTGGGGGGGGGGGGGGGGGGTTACAGGGAGTTGCACCTAACCTTTTGGTTGAATATTTTAACTTAAATATTTTATTCATCTTGGGATCTTCAATCACGTACCCCTTATAGGGCGGAAAGGGAAAATGTTCTGAATTCGTCACTGTTGAAAATAAAATTATCATCAAACAAGAGATAAAATTTCGTGTGTTTGACCTTCCAAAATATTTCAGATATTGCATATTTCAAATACATGTATACGGTCAAGCTATGTTGCGGGATGTGCTCGATCTGCTGTCTCTCTTTTCTTGCCTGACGTTTCGCTTCCAGGTCATCAAGACGTTTAAAGTAAAGTAAAGTAAATTTTATTTAAAGTCGGCACTATATACATTCAACATATCAAACACAAGCTCTGTAGAGCTTTTTAACCGACTATCACATTCATGTATATCAAGGACAAAGACACATAACATGCATGTACACATATATACAGACATATCACAGATTAACAAAAGAATACAAAATAAAAGAAAACTTTCATGCAAGAATATACAGATACGAAAGCATAAGACTAAGGGGAGGAAATAAAACACTGCTTTGCTTTGCTTTGGTTTCAAAGAATTTTACGTCTTTGTTGACCGCAGTCCACCATACCTAACGGTCTTTGCTAGGAACTCCAATCCATCAACTTTGATGTCACAGACTTTGAGAGAAGTCTTGATTGCATCCTTGAAGCGTTTCAAAGGAGCTCCTTGACTGCATGTGCCCGTGGCAAATTCTGAGAGGAACAGCTGTTTGGGGGTATGGTCATCTCCCATCCTCATCATGCACATGACTAGTCCATCTGAGTTGAACCTTGGTTAACAAAGCTTCGACGCCAGGTAGATTTGCACGCTTTAGCACCTCTGCATTGGTGATCCTATCTTGCCACTTGATACCCATTATCTTCTGCAGGCAGTGTTGGTGGAATTTTTCCAGTAGCTTTATGTGGCGCCTATATGGGGTCCAGGTCTCGCAACCGTACAGTAGCGATGTCAGCACAACTGCTCTGTAGATGGCTAGCCTACCTTAGTTTGCAGTTTTAGGCCGCGCTTACTCCACAGACTAGTCCAGAGTCGACCGAACTAAGCACTAGCTTTAGAAAGACGACTAGGTATTTTCTTATCCAGGCTACAATCGGAGGTCACGCGACTGTCGAGATAGGTAAACGCGTCTACGTTTTGTAACTATGTCTCCTGGATCTTGATGCATGGCTCTTGTAGCACTGATCGTGCAGCTTGGCCTGGTGGAATACCTCTGATTTCTTGAGACTGATTGTGAGACCAAACGAACCACATGGCTCCGACAAGTTGTCTGCTAGTTCTTGCAGAACGTCCTTGGAAGTGGCTGCTAGGGCACAATCATATGCAAATAGAAAGTCCTGAAGTAGAGTCTGCTGCACTCTGGTCTTTGCCTTTAGTCTGCACAGATCGAAGAGGCGTCTTTCTGATCTGTAGTTTATGGTGACGCCTGCACGAGACTTGGAAAGAGCCGATTGCAACATGACTGCAAACAGGATGCTGAGGAGCGTTGGAGCCATCACACAACCAAACTTGAATTTCTCATCTGATAAACTTCATCATGATAATACATGTGTAATATATATCTTTTGTATATGGTCTTTCTTTGTTTTTTATAATGATGCATAATATCTACTCAAGAACTGTGTGGAAAACCATACTTGTGACTTACCTATTCATAGTCAAGAAAGTTGTTTCTGTATCATGCATTGCAGTCGCTTGTATCAACGACATGTTCATGGTTAGTTTTACACATAAGTATCAAACATGATATGATTTTACTATGAAGTAATTTGATTATGCTTAAATTTTAATGGTTTTGTCCTCTTTAACATGTGATATTTTACCAAATAGATTTCCTGAAGAACTTGATTCCAGACCTCTCGAGTTTTCGAGAAATCAGTTGATTGATCAATCGTGGTTTTACACCGTTTTTGGCAATATTTCAGCCATATTTACGGCGGGAAATCGGGGTTTACGAGATCCGGTATCCGAATTCTTTGTCGCCGTATTCCTGGGTACCGATAACCTGGTCACCGTTGACCCGGGTCGCCGCGCCGCGGGAGGTCCCCGGAGACACTGTATTTGCGGAGAGTATTGCTTCATCACATTACTAGGGTTTATAAACGTAAAAATGCACAAACTCTACTCGTTGAGACCTTCACTGTTACACGATACTCTTCGGAAAACTTTTTTTTATTTGCACTTAACGACAATGAACCACCCCCGGGCCAAGCTTTTTATCTACTGCAAAACATTGATTTAAAAAACCTCTAACAAGTCATGTTGATACTCCTATTAACCCCCTTCTTCGTCACCGGGGGCGCCCGGCGCGCGCACCTTACTCTCCGGGGTCCAGGTCGCACACTCTCTCACTGGCCAACACACACACCCCTAACACACCAGCTAACACACTGAAGGTAAACATACCACTATGTTTTGTGTAAAGGATAATTTTTTTTTAGTACTTTGTTTCTTTTTGTGAGTGGAAGATCACCAAATAACACATTTTGCACATTAAGCCCAACTCTTTCTTTGGTTTTTACATATATATGTAAACTAAAATTAATTACTCCATAATGACATATTTTTTTCACAATCAATAAAAATATGTTGTATAGTCTCAAGAGCTTGTTTACAAAAAGTACAGGTATCAGAACTTATGAGGTTGATTTTCTTTAGATAGTAATTAACAGGAAGAATTCTATGAAGAATTCTATACTGTAGCCACTGAACTGTAGAATCAGTTGTTGTTTTGAAACAAACCTTAAAAACATCTTTCACCAACAATTCTTGTATTCTATGAGGAAATAATTCAGAGTTCCACTTGGAAATTGAGTTAGGACTATATATGACTTTTGTACATTTCTCATACAATATAATTGAATCATAGTAAAAAGGTTTACATACTATTTTGACAGAGTTGGACATTGTTTTCATAACATTTGAAATGGCACTTATAACACTGTTGTATTGCATGATACATACATACTCAAGATTATATCTTTGTTGAAAAGCATTTACAGACAAAAAATTGCTTTCATCATCAAATAGATCACCAACAACTGATATACCTTTCTCGTACCATGTTTTTATAACCCACCTTAACATATGAGTTGTACCACAGTGGAGTACAAAGAAAATATTTTCATTTATTTTCCTCTCCCTAACTTTCATTACTGTTAACCAAGAATTAGAGACATCTTGCCAAAAGGCATTATTTTCTTTTACCACATAATCTGAAATAAATGTATTTCCAAAATCAAAAATTTTGTTTATAATATCTCGACCATTAATGGCAATGAAAATATCTAACCATGGCTTAGAGTCACTTGTAGTTAGCCTTTTTATCCATGAACATTTCAGAGACATAATAAACTTAGTAATATCAACCATTTTAAGACCCCCTACCAAATAGTCTTGGGTAACAGTTGTTCTTTTAACTTTATCTGTTTTAGCATTCCAAATGAATTGAAATAACTCTTTACTTAATGATAAAATAGTTTCTTTTTTAGGTGTTGGTAGAGAAATGAAAAGGTGATTCAGTTTTGGCATAAGTAGGGTCTTAACAACTGTTACTCGACCTATTGGTGTTAGAATCCTTCTTCTCCACTGTTGTATCATAGCTTTTATTTTGGGTATCTGAATTCCATAATTTAGTTCAATGATTTTGTCTAATTCTACCGAAAAATGTATACCTAATAAATTGAAATTGGTGCATCCCCAGTCCAGTTTCCATCTAGAATGATGAAACACTTCATCAGAATTTTTTTTTTGGATCCAATCCAGATAATTTTAGTTTTTGAACTATTTATTTTAAGTCCTGAGAATTTTGAGAGAAAAATCAATAGTATCAAGGGCAGCAAATAAAGACGTTGGTGTACCATCAAGAACACAAGAGAAGTGTCATCAGCATACCGAGATAGTTTTTGTTCTTTATCATTTATCACAATATTTTATATCTTTGTTTTGTTTGATCAGAATAGCCAGGATATCTACATAAAGGAGAAAAAGATAAGGTGCAACGGGATCCCCTTGTCGGCAACCACGTTCAACATTGAACTGTTCTGATAGGAAACCGCCTTGTAAAACTGAGGCTTTGAAATTTGTATTTAAGATCTTAACCCATTCTGACATATATTTCCCAAAACCAAAATATCTTAGAGTTTTGTAAAGAAAAGACCAAGAAATTGAATCAAAAGCCTTTTCAAAATCAAAAAGTACTCATAATCCTGGAATGTGTCTATTTTCTGTGAATGACATCAAATCATATATAAACCGAGTCTTTTCTCCTGTATATCTTCCTTTCAGGAAGCCTGTTTGAGTATCTGATATTAGATAATCTAGGGTAGATTTAATTCTGTAGCTTATACATCCTGATATGATTTTATACCAGACATTCAAAAGAGTTATTGGACGCCGGTTTTTCAAGAAATGCCTGGGTTTGTCGCCTTTTGGCAAACATGAGATTATTCCCAATCTTTGTGAAATAGGGAGCTCCTTTTGAACAAATATGTTATTGATTGATTGTACTATGTATATTTTTAAATCTTTCCAAAAAAATTTGAAGAATTCTACTGTAAACCCATCACTTCCTGGAGATTTGTTATTTTTAAATACATGAGGCACTTCCCTTTCATCTATGTTTTTTTTTTCAAGATTCTCTACTGTATGTTGATCCAGCTTCCGTACTTCACTTGATTTAATAGTGTCTTTAATAGATATATCTATTAGCATATGATCTCTGCTAGTATAAAGAGTTTGGTAAAAAAAAATTGACTTGTCTTAAAATTTCTGACTGATCATATATGATTTGGTTGACTTCTAATTCTACTTTTTTAAAATTGTTTTGTTTAAATAATTACGAGACTCCATATTACAAAAATACTTTGACGGTGTTTCTCCTCCTTCAATCCATTTTGCCCTTGACCTTATAACATGCCCTTGTAGTTTTTTATTTCTTAAATCTTGTAGGGCAGTTTTGTTTTGTTGAACTAAATCTGTATTAATTTCTTGTTCAAATTCAAGAGGCTCTATTTCTTCGATTAAAGAATTCTCTAGTTTGCCCCTTTCCTTTTTTGTATGAAGAGTAAGAAATAGCGGTTCCCCTTATTTCCATCAAAAGAACTTCTAGAAATATACTATAATTGATAAAGTATGAGGACTGGTTGTTTTCACCATCTTCAGTTTCCAAGTATTGTTTTTTAACTCTTTGAATTGTGTCTTTCACCTTTCCTACACATGTAGGGTCAGTTAATAAACTATTATTGAATTTCCATAGCCCACGTTGATGCTGGACCACATAACACCGATGAATACTAAACTGTTAAAAGACCTGAAATCCAAAACCGAAGTGATTGACAGTGTTTGGTTCTACAATGGATACATTTTTGCGTTGGATAAGGAGGGAAATCGCCACAAATTTGACATCACTGACAATATCAACATGAAACTCCGTGAGGCTCGGTGAGTCCCTAGCCCGTATGCTGTTGAAAAAACTATATGCGTTTATTAAACATTTAAAATGTGTCATTATTACCCACTTAAGGAGCAGTCTCGTCATAGGTAGTGTGAGAACAAAGCAGTAGTGGTATGTTTACCTTCAGTGTGTTACATGTAGCTGGTGTGTTAGGGGGGTGTGTGTTGGCCAGTGAGAGAGTGTGCGAGTGTTACTTCAAATGTCAAAGTCAAATTACTTCATATCATAATTGTTATACTTGGTGCTGTACAAACTTTTTTGGCGAAAATAACCCTGTATCTAACAATATTTCTCTCTTGCAATGGTGGAAAACATCAAAATTGTTACAGTAAACTGTCAAGGGTTTGGCACTTTTTCAAAAAGGCAGGATGTGCTAAATTATTATAAAACAAAAGGATATTCTAGAATTTGCCTTCAAGACGCTCATTTTACCAAAGAGTCTGAATCATTTGTAGAATCCCAATGGGGGTATAAATGCATTTTAAATTCTTTTAAGTCAAATGCTAGAGGATTGTGCATTCTTTTTAATAATAACTTTGAATTCAAAATTCATAATGAAAAAAAAGATAGTGAAGGAAATTTTTTAGCATTGGATTTAATGATGGAAGATAATAGAGTAACCCTTATTAATATATATGGGCCTAATCAAGATGACCCTGAATTTTATGACCAGGTCAGAGATACTTGACTAGAATTTGATAACCAATACTTTATTGTTTTAGGTGATTTTAATTATAGACGATTCAGTTATTGGACTACTACAGGATTTTAAATCCAGATAAGAAAATGTACACATGGAGGAGAAAAACACCTTTTAAACAAGCACGTTTAGATTATATTTTAATGTCAGAAAGCTTATCAAATATCGTCGAAAAATTCCTAATAAAACCGGGCTATAGATCAGATCATTCAATTGTACTACTGGAACTTCAATTCAATTCATTTGCTTGATATACGTGTTAGTAATTGCAAGCTTTCTCTCTGCACACAAGGTGAGGCGTAACCTCCCGTTTGAATTTTCATTTCCAACACCACGAGGGCCCATGACTGCTGCCCAGGCCTCATGGTCAGATCCCACACGGGCATTAAAATCCTCCATCAACATAAACTTGTCTGGCCTGGAAACTGCCTGTATAGCCTCACTATAGTGGCTGATTTGTGCCATTTTACAATTTGTCGTCTTTTCGTTATTTCGAGGCAAAAAGACGACAAAACGATAATGAGCGACTTTTCGCCTCGAAATAACGAAAAGATGACAAGATACAGGCGAAAAGACGACAAACAAAACCCGCATTAGCGACCTAATTTGTTGTCTTTTCACTTGGAGTCTTGTAGTCTTTTCATGGGAATAAAGATTTGGGGATGGGGGTTAAAAAATCACAACAGCAGGTGCTAAGGTGACTCAGTTGAGCAATGTGGGCAATAGGCCTCATCGGATTTTGTTCCGGTTCATTGATGTTTGGTCGTTTTTTTCTGCCTTATTTCGAGGCGAAAAGTCGCTAGTTATCATTTTGTCGTCTTTTCGCCTGGGTAGAGTCCGTAGCCCGATACAATTAAATATTCAGTAACGTTGTTCTTGTCCCAATTTTTCTATGTAATAAACCAACTGCTCACTGAAAGTATGAAATTCAGACTATAAAACACAATATATAATGATTTTTGTTATTATAATATAATTTCAATGATCATAATAAGAATTTAAAAAAAAAAATCTGCAAGGAAATGGTAAATTAAGCTATATTTTAAACGAAATAAATTTTGTTTCATAAGAACAAAAAGGAATCATTAATTAGTAGGTTTCAAAGTGTAATATATTAAATATCTCCTGAAGTATGGTTAATATATGTTGTATGCAGATTCTTTGTGGCAATATCTTTCGTGTGATGCCAATGTGGTTGACCTTGTGACTTTGATCTTGAAGTTTGAGTGTAAAAAATACCAGAACTTTCATATTTTGTATATAGATTTCTTTGCGTAAGTCCGTTCTTTTCTTACCATGACCTTGGAGTTTGACCTACTTTTAAGAAAACATAACCTACTGACATGTAACATCTCCTGAACTACTTAAAGATGGGCTTTCGTATTTTGTATCTAAATTCTTTATGACAAGACCTTGTGATTCCACAGTGTTGGACTTTGGAGTACATGCATGACCTACTTTTAAAAAGTTGGCTTATTCATATATAGCTTCTGAACTATTAAGGTAGAACTTTTATATTTTGTATATAGATTTCTTGTGGCAATATTTAAGACCTTTCATATCATACCATGATTTATGTGACCTTGACCTTCTTCCAAAACAGGAAGGTCATATTGTGTTGAGGCAACTCCATGTTGTGTGAATTCATGTTCATTTATGCCAAAATCCTTTGAATTTTTTTCATGGGAATAAAGATTTGGGGACGGGGGTTAAAAAAAATCACAACAGCAGGTGCTAAGGTGACTCAGTTGAGCAATGTGGGCAATAGGCCTCATCGGATTTTGTTCCGGTTCATTGATGTTTTGTTGAGTTATGACCCTTGGACTTAGAAAATTTATGGGATCTTGTGCACAAAGTTGAAACTGCACTGTTGACGTATGACTATTCACGCAGAATATTACACAAACGACTTGACTTGGGGTCGGCAAGGAACATATAGTGCTATGCAATAGAATGCTTGTTTAAATAAAATTGAAATAAAATTTCCGAAGAAAAGAGAAGGGAACAGCCAACCGAGCCCTTGATTAGTCTCACCCTATTCGGAAGTCCTCTAAATTGTTCACCGAAACCCGTCACGCTTTCTCTTTTAATCGAGTCGGCATCCTGAAATGTAACAGAATCTCAAACTTATTAACTTTTAACTGGGTTATTGCATGTGTTTGTAAAGGTAAGGTTTGGACTTGATTCTTAAAACTTTTAATTGTTGAATGTTCACTTTCACCTTTCCAGTAAAGTATTTTTAGGCCTTAAAGTTAACTAGTTAGTAGGCCTACAGCTGTTTTTCAGCTTTCTTAGAGAATAGATCCCTAGCCGGCATTGCATAGGAACTTTGATTTATTTCTAATTTGAGAGTATATGTAGAGGGGGAAAGTAATTAGAATGTAACAGTCAAATTCTTGGGTTTTTTGAAAATGTAAAGAAATATATATCAGGAATGCGAAAGTATGCTAAATGAACAATAAATGGATATCAAAATAGGCTGAATGTGAAAAAGACTAGAACATTAGATGTCCTGATGCTTATGATATGGCTCTCATTGTAACACACCATTTGTATGTGTTACACAGGTCGGAACAGGATGATCTTGCAATGTTTACTGAGCTTTAGTGAATCAAGCACATGTCTGTTCTGCAGGTTGGGAACACTTCCCCTATAGCGAGATATTCTCGCTAAAACGCGATTATCCCTCTTTAGCGAGAAATAAACATTAATTTACCTTAAACAGGTGTTTTGGCGTATTTGAAAATAATGGCAAATCCTGTGCAACGCTGAATAAGTGCAACACACACTCAACATGATCATGATGATAAGAATTGTTTCTTTGAAATTGACAACATACAGGGATCGACATTAACGGTTGTCCGATTGCTCGAAGCAAGTGAAAACCCAGTTTGGACAAGTGAAACTCAATACATGCTTGCCCGATGGGGCAAGTGATATTTTGATTAGGAAATATGATTATTATAATAATTGTGTTAAGCTTGAATATAAAATATTAGGAAGTAAAACCCAACTTCATATAGAGTTGTTTTCTTTACCGAATCGTCAGATTATAGCAAAGGCCCATTCTAGTAGATCATACTGTATCACCAATTGACAGAGAGATATAATTAAGATAATTATAGAATTATTGCTTGACAGGCTTTTTAGAGTCTAAAATATTTCGGACAACTAAGTTTTTCATTCGGACAAGTAGAACTTCGAGTTCACTTGCCCAAAGGGCAAGTGAGATGAAAAGTTAATGTCTATCCCTGACATAGTCAAGAAATTACACATCAAAGTTGCTGCGTAAGAGGGAAGCAGTCTGAAATCCAATACACATCGTGAGCGTTTTTGTTTTGATTAATATATTTGCAGAAGTATCAGACATATTATGTGAAACGCGAAGAGATGTACTCCACGGGTGTTTTTCTCGGTTGTACGGGATATATTTACTCTTGCTAGAGAGGGATAATCGCGTTTTAGCGAGAATATCTCGCTATAGGGGAAGTGTTCCTAACCTGTTTTAGTAGACTATACACTTATCACTGTAAAGTCTGCATTACCTGTTCATCTGTTTAAGTGGTAGTGGTGATGAAAGTGAGTTGTATAAATTTTTGTTGTCCACAACTCTGAATTGTATACTTATCAAGTTTGACGTACATTTTGCGTGACTGTACATTCATTTCCTCAGTTGATCTAGTGACTTGTCATTCCGAGGCATACTGTAGACTGACGGATGTGTGGAACATATACAAAAAAAACCCACTACCCAAGGGGCAAGATCAAAAGATTGATGTCAGATAAAAATCTACATTCAAATAGTTAGGGGAAGGGGGGATAAAATATCTTGTAAGTTTCTGTTATCCGACATCGATTACTCTTTAGTGGAAAAAGAAAAAAGGCAATAATATTACATTTTAATAAACATTTAATAGTTTTAATGTACACATTCATTTGCGAATAGACAGTAGAAATGGTATATGGAGTGTTATTTATAATCGTATGTTTTTACTTGGTAATCGATTAGTTTCAACATTCATCATATTTAGTTTTAAAGGGTGAAAGCTATGTGAATTTAGTTTTTTGTCAGACATTGAACTTTTGATTTCGCCCCTAAGATACCCAAACTCTGCTCTGTATTAATAAAAGGGGTGATGCCTTTGTTTCCCTACAGTATGTCAGAGAATAAGAAGACAGTTGTCAACAGAAAAGAACGCAGGAAATCATGGTGGAGTGAGCAGAGGAAGAAGGACAAGAAAAGAGAAGGTGAAGCGATAATAGAGTCATCTTCTAAACCCAAACGTTTAGCATTTGTTCTTTTTCTGAAGAGGAGGGGCTTGCAAAGATAGGGCTTAATGTACAAAGTGGATATGTCTTGAATTTTAAAATGTTTTTTACAGTAATATTAGTTGAATTCTGTAATATGATCTTATTTCTCAGTTGAATTTAAGTTTATAAAGATCAGATTTGATGCTGAAGGCTCATCAATTGCACAATGAACTTCATTTGTCTCTGTGGTTCTTTATGGATGTAGATATAGAAAAAAAACCTCAAGAAAAATTATCCTGGATGATTAATCATTAATGATGACGTAGGGGAATTTGTTGGATACTATTTAACTTATTAATATTATTTTATTTGATCCAAGTGAGTAAAGCAAGGTTCAAAGAGAGCCTCTAATGATGTGTGAATATAGATCATGAGCAGAAATACAGAGTACCATACTTTTCCCAGCTTATTATGGCTCAGTAGTCACCAATGTACGTTTAAGAAATGATTTTCATTTTTGAAAATGCATGAGGGTGTGAAGTGTGATGCTTCACGCTGGCATACTTCACGAGAGTGTTAGAACTTCATGAGAGTATGCTGGTGTGAAGCAATGCAGTTCATACACTTATATATTTTCAAAAATGAAAATAATTTCTTATAAAATTTGCATTCTGCTTTCTTTTCTGTCAGAATTCCCAGGCATAGGTGTACTGGAAAGACAAATCTATGGCATAAAAGCTTAGGGTTTGTCCAAGTTATTTTCTAGAAGAAAAAAACCCTGCTTTAATAAGAGTCATTTTATGTCAAAATTACTGTAAATTGTGGCAATATGTCATCTTTCTATCATCATTTTGATGAAATTGAAAATAACAACTGAGTTGCATCAGAATTTTTGCACAAAATACACCTGGATATTGAAACAAAAGCATGAATGTTGATTTTGATGGGCAGATAGAGTCCTTATCATATATATAAACCTTTAACCTTCAGTAATACTGAAGACTGTACTAATTACTGTAACACCCCCTCCCCCCATTTTTTTTGCAGCGATACATAACTGTGATTATACTTTTTTATGTATGGAACTTATTTCCGCTAAGTCTGTGGTCACATAAATCTGCCTAATTTCATACCAGCGGATTTGAAGAATGTAAGTGAATTTCATGTAAGCCACATGCAACTCGGCATTAGTGGAATTTCATATCTGCGGACAAAAACCAAAATTGATAATCTGCGAAATTATGACTTTGTTGAATTAAATATGTCTACAGTACATGTATTCAATATGTATGTTTATTAAATAAATATGTCTTTAAAGATAATTGCAGCAAATGTGTATGAATATTATGAAAGTTCAATGGATTCGTTTTTCATGAAAATTTTGTTTACACTAAATGGTTCTTTGATAGGTTTAAGAAAGAGCACACTAACAGTTAGGCCAGCCCTCTATACAGAAACCAAAATAATCACTCAAGATGATGAAAGTAAGCCAAGATTAGTCAACCACAGAGCTAAAAAGATCCCAAAGGTGCCAGTCAATGGTGAAAAGAACAACAAAACCAAACTCGCCAAAACCAAACCAGCATCGGAAGAAAGCCCATCTCCTAGTCCGTCCAAACTTCTGCCTCAGAAATATGTCCTGTTTGTGGGGAATCTCCCGTACACTATCACCAAAGAACAGCTGGAGGAACACTTCAGAAAAACAGGTGAGAAATCGTACCTGCGTTTAGAAATATCTCAGCTAGTTTGACATAAACCACAATGAACAAATAAAAGAATCCCTCTATTTCTCAGCATTAGATAGAAAGTTTGAAGCAGAACTTGGAATGGGGAGACAAAATGGATTCTAACATTTTGTGTTGAAAAAGACAACTAATGAAGATTGATTTTTCCAGTTGCCTATATCACTTTATACACCTAAATACCATATATGGCCAGGGAATTATAAAGTTGTTCTTGTCCTCTGTCCTTTCATCCCATTTTGAGTCTCTTATCTGTGTAATCTGATTAAGTCTCCCCTTCCCAGTAGGGGACATATTGTTTTAGTGTGAATTCTTCTTTTTATACGCCCGTCGAAGACGGAACATACTATGGTATGGCTCTGTTTCTGTCTGTCTGTCCGGACCTTGTGGGCAAGATACAGACCGAACCGTAAGCTCCAGGATTTTACAACTTGGTACATTTGATCACCATGATGAGAGGAAGATGCCTGTTGTTTTTCAAGGTCAGAAGTCGAAGGTCAAGGTTGTAGTATTACTTAGGAGGAAAACCTTGTAGGCAGGATACAAACAGAACCGTAAGCTCCAGAATATTGCAACTTGGTACATTTGATCACCATGATGAGAGGAAGATGCCTATAATTTTTCAAGTTCAAAGGTCTAGGTCACATTATCACTTAGTAGGAAAACCTTGTAGGCAGTATACAAACCGAACTGTTGGAGCTAGGACCGTAAAACGTTGTACAATACACCTTATGCCAAGTGGAGGATGCCTATTGTTTCTTAAGGTCAAGGTCATAGTAGCAGTATCCAGACCGATTTTTTTGGAGCAAGGACCATCAAACTTTAGTACACATATCTTATGCCAAGTGCAAATATTACATAGAGAGTACATGATTTGTCTTGTTTTTATGATGCTAAGAAAGTATGTCACACCCTGATGATTGCTGATACTACTTGAAGCCAAGTTCTACAAATAGCTGTGTAAGAAAAACACCCTATCTTAGCTTTTCAAGGACGTATTATGTACCATTGGCGTTACTCTTGTTCTTCTTATTCCGCTTCTCATACAAAGTTTGTCTGGGCCATAACGTTTTTACTTTTGTATTATGATTATGTTGTGATCCTTTAGGGCTAGGTTGGGGCCACAATATGGGGTAAAATATTTTCATGGGAGTAAACATTGCAAAAATTCTTTAAAAAATCACCATAGTTGAACAACAGCATGACCATGGTGACTCAGGTTAGCGATGTGGCCCATGGGCCCCTTGTTTATAATCTGATTTGTGTGTTATAAAGCTTAAACTGTTCCAAGTTAGCTTAAATCGCATAACATTGGTCAAAATTAGCATCATTCCTAAAGCTCCTTTCACACATTCATGGATCAGGAGCCGGTTGACGCAAAATTCTTGTCATCCAGGGTGATCTGGCGTCTTTGGGGTATGTGACATTCATGTAATGCTTGTGTCAACACAGTCTTATCACGATGCAAACACAGAAAACAATGGTTTCCCTACAGATAAGCACGGTAGCTACGTGTACATCCCCGGAAAAAATCCCGGTCAGTGCCAGCGTGATCACAGAGCGTACAGAAGATCATGGTTTCTACTGAAATACACAGATTATTATGGTCTTTCTCCCCTGTGTTTATCATGTCTGTCTGTGTAGATATTGGGAACAATCCGTAAACATCTGTGTTCTTCAACAGAAAAGTTTCGTACATGGATGACCCCCTGATGTTACACATTTACTATGATGGCTACACAGATTTCTCGGTTGATCACAGAAGTATACGGTACCTACACAGATTAATACAGAGGATTTTCTTCGAGGACAATCTGAGGGAAAAAATTAAACTTGTATAATTTTTTTATACGCCCGTCTTTAGACGGGACATATTATGGTACAGCGACGTCTGTCCGTCCGTCCGTTCGGGGTTTTCTCTTTATAATTTCATTTCCCTTTCACATATCATGCTGAAACTTGCTGTGTAGCTTCTTTGTGGGTCACTCTAGATCGTACTGCAATTTTGATCCATTTCGACCGTTTTTCCAGGAGTTTTGCCCCTTTATTCGGATATAATTATTATATGGAGGGTACATAATTTGTCCGCCCTACTCCTCCCACAGTTTTCAAATGAGAGCCTTCTTATTTTGTGGAGTGTTTGTATGGGTATTGAAAATGTGCATGTGGGATGGATTTTGATTTTCTACCATTTTTGAGAAAATTACAGGTTGTTGAACTTGTCTATTTGGAAATTAATATTCTTTGGAGGGTACATAATTTGTCTGCCCTACTCCTCCCACAGTTTTCAAGTGAGGACCTTCTTACTTTGTGGAGTGTTTGTATAGGTACTGAAGATGTGCATGTGGGATGGATTTTGATTTTCTACAATTTTTGAGAAAATTACAGGTTGTTGAACTTAGTCTATTTGGAAATTAATATTCTATGGAGGGTACATAATTTGTCCGCCCAACTCCTCCCACAGTTTTCAAGTGAGGACCATCTTATTTTGTGGATTGTTTGTATGGGTATTGAAGATGTGCATCTGGGGAAGGATTTTGATTTTCTTCCATTTTTGAAAAAATTACAGGTTGTTGAACTTGGTCCATTTTGAGGAAATCTCGATTTTTAAGCTAAGACCCTTTGTTCATATGAAAGTTTGTCACAACCTCATGATGGCTGATACTACCTGAAGCAAAGTTATACAAATTATAGCACAAGAAAAACACCCTATGTAAGCATTTCACGGGTGTATTATGTACCGTTTGCGGTACTCTTGTTCACGGTTGGGCTTGACCAACCTGGATGACGCCGGATGCAATACGGTTTGTATACGGTGATGATGGATTGTCAAGGACCGTCACGGATTGACAATCTGGAATGATCCAGCATTTCATCCGTGAATGTGTGAAAGGGGCTTTGAATGAATTAAAGAAGATACCTTAACCAAATTTCATACTCAAATAAATCTTGGTGAGAGCATGCCAAATACATTCAAATTTTCTAACATTGACTTTTCTTATCACCTTGACCATATTGAGCTCCATTCTGAAAAAAGTCTGTTGCGACTGCCATCTTCAAATTTTATTTCATGCTAAACTTTTGAAAAACAACAGTTACTAGACCACATGGCAGGACATTTCTAGTTGCATTTGTCTAACTTCCAAATTAGTCTGGTCATATAGAAACAGTTTCTTACAGTTCAAGAAATGTAATCCAAATACAATATTCTGTGGAGATGGTGAATAACAATCCCTTCGTGATTACTTTTGTAGGTGGAGTGAAAGCAATCAGGATCCCAAAAGGAAAAGGCACAGGGATGAGCAAAGGGTTTGCTTATGTTGAACTCAAAGATAGGATTAGTCATGGGGTTAGTGCAACATTTACTCTGTAATAATGGAATTAAATTTGAATGAAAGACTAGGTAAGAAATATCTTTGGTAGATGCATCCAAGTACTATGTCAGAAGTAGAAATTCATTGCAGAGATTTTCTTGAAATCTCAAATTGTAAACTTCTTGAAGAAACAGGTTTAGAAAATATCTGCCTCCAATAAAATATCTTTAGAATATTAAGTTCAGCTGAAGATGTATGCATTCTTTATTGTACCATCTATATAGCCCAGCAGATTATGTCTATATATGGAAAAATCTTTCAGTTGGTGATGCAAGCATCAAACTTGGTACATATATTAACCAAACATAGTTGAATAAATAAAGCACGTTAGCCACCCGAAAAATACAATATGGCGGCCATTTTTCAAGATGGCGGCGGCCTACATTAAGATATTGCATATTCCTTCCTCTATTGTTTGTTAAAAGTGATCTGTGTTTTATATTTTCGGAATTCGTGGTTTTTTGTCTTCCAAACATGATGAGAGTCATTTGTGAATCGTTACGTAATGAAATACCGGCCATTTTTTTTCAAAATGGCGCCAAAGCATTATATAAGTGTTCAGTTACCAATAATTTGTTTTGTGCTTTTGTTTTTAATTGAGTAAAACACCGCTTATTCATTATTGAAGGAGTATTTTATACGGTTTTAATCTTCAAGAGATATTTATTTAAAAGAGTGACAGTCGAAGCACAACCAGGGCACTCTGGTGACGTCACTGCTGTGGAACTCAGCATGGGGTCCAACATTAGCTTGACTAATTTTGTGATGTAAAGTGTCCCAAATGCTACCTTATGAGCCCCCACTATTAAGTATCCTTTTATAAAGGTAGTAAATAGTATTAGTAAGGTAGCCGCACCTGAATAGACAGGATGTGCCAGCGCGGGAGAGCCGAGCCAAGGGTAATGGGGCAATTGTTACCTGGATAGTGTACAGATCGCACGGGACTTAAATAATGTTGGATGAACGATCGGGCTAGATGTAGGGGTAAATCTACCATGAATCTAGTTGAATCCCAGATTTCAATGTGCTTTGGATAATTCAAGGTGGTAAAAGGATATACCCTCGGCCTTAAACATTGTCAGTTTCTAGATTATATCACGTCAATTGCAATATATACGCTGGTACATCTATGACCTTTAGTTTGAAAAATGGCAAATGTGACCATTGTCATCAAACTTGGAGACAGACTGGAGTAAATGTTGTCTCTGTCAGATTGATAACGATGAAGATCTTAAATCTCCTCCAACCCGTTACGAAACGGACAGAGATAATGATGGGTACGTTATGATTGCAAGAAATATTCCTCTCTTCCATACGATTCATCAGATGCCAATCAAACTAAACCCGAATCGGTTAGATCAAGGTGGTGGCATAGAGGAAACACTATGGCAAAACAATGCTAAATATCATCAAAGCTGTAGACTTTCATTTAGCAATAGTAAGCTTGAAAGTGCACGCAAACGATATGCTACAAATATGTCTGATGATGCCCATAGTGTACCTACAAAAAGTAGACGGAGCTCTTTTGAAGATAAAGTATGTTTCTTGTGTGAAAAAGATGCTCCAAAATCTGAACTTCGTCATGCTATAACGATGGATTTAGACAAGCGATTAAATGAATGTGCCAGAAATTTGAACGACGTTAGATTGATGACCAGATTAAGTGGTGGGGATATAGTTGCACAGGAACTAAAATATCATCGCTCTTGTCTCACAGCCCTTTACAACATGGAGAGGGCTCATTTTGCAAGTCAAAGTCAAAGTAGTGCGGAAAAATGGCAACAAGAGAGAAGGAGGCCCATCCTATCGTCTTTTCAGAGCTTCTTATCTACATTGTTGAGTCGAAAATAGGTAATGACGGTCCAATGGTTTTTTCGCTTGGCTGACCTTGTGAGCCTCTATAATCAACGTTTGATACAATTGGGAATAGAAGCGCCAAGTATAAATCCCACGAGACTTAAAGACAAGTTGTTGGAAGAGATCCCTGGACTAGAAGCTCACAATAAAGGTAGGGATATGTTATTAGCCTACAAGGAAGACGTCGGCGAAACATTATCACAGGCGATGGACTATTCGGAGGCACTGATAGTAGCGAACGCAGCAAAGATATTGTGTAAACGTATGCTAGAACATAAAATGCCCTTTCAAGGATCTTTCCATGACAGTTGTATTGAAGATGCAATGCCATCTCTTCTTGTACAGTTTGTTTGCATGATTGAGCAGGGTGCTGATATAAAATCTCAGCTAAGATTTGGTGCTTCCAAAACGGACTTAGCAATGGCACAGCTGCTTCAGTACAACTGTTACGCAAAATACAGAGAAGAGTAAAAAACTTTCAGGCATTCTAAAGACCGTGAGACGTCATTTACTGTATTTATCGGTATGTCAACTTATTCAAAAACCAGGAAAAAGATATTAGTTGAAATGCTTCATGATCACGGTCTCAGCGTCTCTTATGATAGGGTGCTTGAAATATCTGCTCAACTAGGCGATGCAGCGGTCTCCCAATTCTATACGGAAGGTGTTGTTTGTCCATCAAATCTTAGAAAGAATATTTTCACTACTGCTGCTATGGATAATATTGACCACAATCCATCTTCAACGTCTGCATCAACATCATTTCATGGAACTAGTATATCCATCTTTCAGCATCCAACATCGGATAACAAAGGTGAGGTGCGGGAGAAATTACCAGTAAATTCGAAAGCTAAAAAGGTTCCAGAACTACCGGACTCATTTACCAACATACAACCAGCTTTTTCTCTGATAAACAGCATAAGCCTTCGAGAGTTGATAGTCCTGTTTCAGTTCCAACTTTACAGCTTCAGCCAGAATATGAATGGTTACAAAAGGTCAGTCTCATTGAATCCGTAAACGAGCATGGAATCAATGTAACATGGTCATCACATCATGCATCTAAAGGTAGAAGCCCACCTTTTGAAGTTAGTATAACATCTTTGTTACCATTACTCCGGGACCAAGCACACTCAGTTGCCACAATCAGACATGTAATGGATAAAATTAGTGATATTGTTGCTGTTTTGAACCCTGGTCAGATCCCCGTGATTGCTGCTGATCAGCCTATCTATGCAACAGCCAAACAAATTCAATGGCACTGGCCAGAACGTTATGGTGAAGACAAGTTTATCATGATGTTTGGAGGGTTGCATATTGAGATGGCAACTTTTAAATCAATCGGTTCACTCTTGCAGGATAGTGGTTGGGCTGGTGCTCTTGTAGAGTCTGGGGTAACAACGCCTGGTACAGCTGAATCATTTTTATCTGCTTCCAGTGTTACTAGAACACGCCAAATACACCAGGTAACATCATACTGTTTATATATACTTCTAAATGAGGCCTATGAAAATTATGCCACAGAGGGAAATGAGAGCAGTCTTTCCAAAGAAGACTGGGTGAAGAAACGTGAAGCCGAAAGTCCACAGTTTCAGTTTTGGAATTTGATCCTTTGTATGGAGTTGGCTATATTTTTGCTGATTCGTTCTTTTCGAGCGGCAGACTTTTTGCTTTACCGACAGTCTCTGCAAGAGTTGATGCCATATTTCTTTGCTAACAACAATGTTAATTACGCAAGGTGGCTTCCCATCCACTTGAAAGATATGATTTGTTTGGAGGAAATGCACCCTCAAATGGCAGTTGAATTCAGAAGCGAAAAATTTGGGGTTCACAAATCAAGTCGTGCATTCTCTGCTTTGCCAATAGATCATGTGCATGAGCAATCCAATGCTGTGATCAAAGGTGACGGGGGTGTCAACAATTGACAAAGTGTGGATGTAAATCCGAGTGTCATGGCACGTGCAAATGCTTCTGCTTGACCCTGCCCTGCACCGCACTATGCTCGTGTAATTGCGATCATTGAATTGTTTTGCAAAGAGAGAAGGATGTAATTGTACATAGGGTAATTAGTACTGCCTTTTTGTAGTTTTGACTCGTTTTGTGTACAATTGTACGCATTTTTATACATCAAATGTGCGATTTTCAGTTGCACCTTCAGTCTTTCCAATTCACAAATACAGTATGTCCGCCATCTTGCAAAAAATGGCCGCCATTTCTAAATATTTGGTGGCTAACGTGTTTTTTTGATAAAATAGTGTCTAAGGATGTTTCATACCAAATTTCATGCTTGCATCACCTACTGAAAGATTGTTAGGGTTATCTGCTTAGCTAATAGTCAAACTCATTACAGTAGGTCCATGTTTGTCACTATCCATGTCAGAGCCGTAATGATGGAAAAGTTCATACATTACGTCACATCTGCATAACTTGATAAATGTAATGTCACGTCTGCTTCCAGAATTGAAGAATTTGAAAATAAAATATAATAAAAAGGTAATTGACTGAATATTGTGGAAATATGCCTGCCCTTGGTCATTAAACTGAAGCAGACCTTGCAAGATCAGTTTTGCTTTATTGCGGAACAACTTCAGGGGGCATATTTTTTGGTATTCAATTAAAAGCCCATGAATATTTAACAAAGGGTCGTCCATGAACATGAATCAAGGTCATAGGCTTATTAGATTAGCATCAGCTTTAATGGTAATTTACATGGAGTGCTGGATCTAGAATTGTGTTTTCATTTAAAATCATGAGATTATGAAATAAACAAATATCTTTGATATGTTTTGTTATTGATGTTTATCGGTTCAAGATAATTTTCTTGAAATTATAAAGAATTCTTGCATGTGAAATCGATTAAGCCATCCTCACAAAAATAAATTCCACAAAAAATTTATTTGATTTTGGATTTAATCTCATGGCACTCTGCTTCAAAAAATTTGATTATGAACATAAATATGGAACCTTTATACAACTATCCATTTGCTTATTTTTCAGATTGCCTTAAGATTGCACCACACAACACTAGCTGGCCGTAAAATAAATGTTGAGTTCACATCTCATGGTAATGGGAAAAGTGAAGCAAGGAAAGAAAAACTCAAACTTAAAAACCTGAAGCTTGCAAAAATGAAAGTGCCTGTCAAAGATTCATGATCTCATATAATCAACTCTTCACTCATGTGTGCATGATAGATTGATGGGGCCTATCAAGTTGAGTTTGTGAAAACAGAGGCCTTGGATAAAGTTAGGGAAAAGATATTGGTGATGATTCTGAGAAGTGCATTTTGTGATTTTTTAAGGGCACAATGTTTTTTTAATTCCTTAGTTTATTAGTGTACATAAAGATTGCTAGCACTAAAACAGTCATTACTTTTTAAGTATTGAAACTAATATCAATTTTCCATTTTATGTGTGTAGCTGCTATGTCATGCGAAACTGTTACATACTATCTGTTTTAAAAATATTCAATTTGAAGTCAAGTTAATTGCTTTAAAAATTGTGACACATTTGTAATCTTTAGGCATCAGTACTAATTGTTATTTACTTAGTATTATTAAAGCAATAGCATTTCACCTGTTACGAGTTTGATGTAGATGTATTTTTAATAGTGAGGGAGATAACTCATAATTACCCTGTATTATGAAAACCTTATGTTGCAGTTTCTTGAATTGAAAATGGAGGTTTCATTGATAGTAGCTACCATTTAAAGCTGGAAACAATTGGCTAACTTCAGGCTTTTATGATTCAGTCTGGCAAATGTTTCAGTATTTTTATTTTTATGATATAAATGCCAAAACATCACCTTTGTACAGAGTGTAGAGGAACTGTATCAATGTTTGATTTGCTTTTAGGATTTAGTTGACTGTGCAGCTTATTTATGACAAACTGCTTAGGTTAGTGTATGTGTGTGTGTGTGTGTGTGTGTGTGTGTGTGTGTGTGTACACTTGTTTTTAGAACCTGTTACATGTGTTTCATGTGTCTTGTTACTATTGGATGTTAAGGTTCATATGTTGAACATTTGGTGCTTAAATAATTGTACTCGGTAAAATGCAAGTTTGTTGGAGATTGTGAAAGATATTTATGAACAGGAGAAAGTCTGTGTGAACTTCTCTGGTTGCATTTAGTCTCAATACTTGTATGCTGGATCATATCACATTTGCATATTCTGTTTCTGTGAAACTATTAAATACATGAACACAATTTTACAAATAAGTTTTAGGGTACTTGTGTTATGTTTTGTTTTAATGTGCATATTTTGTCTGAATGAGAATCGTGTTTGAACTAGAATGAATTAGTGACAATGTAATAAAGGACAAGACTTGTGTAAGTGTTAGTAATATGAACATTGTGAGAGTTACAGGTGTGTAAGTGTTAGTACTATGAACATTGTGAGAGTTACAGGTGTGCAAGTGTTAGTACTATGAACATTGTGAGAGTTACAGGTAATAAGTATTGGTATGACCCAAAGATCAAAGATGAGGATGTGTTGTTAGTCCACCTGTTGAGCTTTTCTGATCAAAGTTTTTTCATCATCCGGCTGTTGTTATAAACTTTTCAACTTCTTCTAAAGGACCAGACCTGGCACAACCCACTGTTATGCATGATTATGAGATAATTAAGTAAAGATAAGTGGGGGATATTTAAGATATCAACAAAAAGCATAAGGATACCATATGTCAAATTAATATGCAGTCTTTTTTATAGTTTACATTCAATTTTATATAGACATGACCCCAAGCATTTTGGCTGGGCCACAAGAGGGGTTTTAACTTTTATATAGGATCGTCTTTAAAAAAAATTCTGTCTATTTAAGAACCTCAGTGGTAAAATATGTGAAGTGTGCGAAATGTATGTATTGTAGACTCATTCCATTGGCAATTTTGATTTAAGGTAACTCCATACTCGCAGTTTTATCTGATACAAGTTTGAAAAATATATTTATTTCCATTCATTACAGTTAAAACTAACAAATTATTGAATAAAATACATAGGTCATCACACTTTTTAAGATATGAGACATGCATAAACAGAATCAAAATTGCAATCTTCCTTAAACAGCGTTATCAAAATTTCATACAAACAGGTTATGACGATATAGTAGCATTCATAACAATTTCATGAAAGTATCTTCACAAAAATATACAAAATGTTTGAAAAAAATGAAGGAAATCTATCTCGTGATAGACTTGATAAAGAAATCAATAGAAACAGAGTTATTGCCCTTGGATTCAATATTTTGAAATGTATAATTGATTATTCATCTATAATTTAGACTTTTAAAATAGTTTATTTTTAACAGGATTTTTTACAATAACTATCAGAAAAGACTCCAACAAAATTTATGTTCCTATCATGCATAAATCTAAATAAATCATTGATATTGCAAAATCTGATGACATTACTTTAAATATAGATGTTTTACATGGGGAAAATGCAACTACTCAGATAAGCAATGTGACCAATAATCCTCTTGTTATTGGTCTGTCTGTCTGTTCACATCATAAAATAATCTGGGTCATACAGTGAAGACTTTATTTGTTGAAATGAAAGTTCAGGTCAAGTCTGTTATTCCAGGTCAAAGTAGTATGTTGGTTAAATTTGGCACCATCATCAGATATGTGGCTATTAACAGGGGCAAATTATTTCACAAACACATTCTCATTTGAATGTTATTTTTCATTCTTTGTTTAAGTACGGTTTCTTGAAATGGTGAATGTGTTTAGTTTTACAGTAGTAATGATTGTCTAGATGTATTGAATTTGAATGGTGATGAATTGTTTACATTTACATATCTGAAATAATTGTGAAAAAAAAATTGTATTAATTTATTATTAGATTCCTAATTAAATGGTTTAAAGAGGTTCGCACCTGAGTTTTGTAGTATTGACAATTTCTTTGGATGTGTATTTTAATTTCTACATTGAATAGGAATTATGACATTAAAAGCAAAACTGGAATCATAGTAGTTGTTATTGAGCTACAATATGTTGAATTGGATGAAACAGAAATGGGAAAATTGTGCAGATTTGGAGTGTTTTGATTATTTTAAAGCAGACTTTCCACCACAATATGTAATTCTTGCAAAACCCTTTCAAAATTTTAATTGTCAAAAAATTTTAGCCAAGGTTTTAGTAAAAAAAAAATGTATATGTTTGGACCAATGAAATGAGCATCGAAACAGTACCTATATATTACAACATCTAGCCCAAATGTGATCACAAGCTTAACTTCCTTTAAACTACAATGCATGTATGGTTTTCAAAGCTTTTGTCTGCATCAGTAAAGGGTAGTTTGGTTATTATTAATCCATGTCCCTTTTATCCTTCCACAGGATGTATCTTCACAATTGATTTAAAGCCAGGCATTTATATTTTGTAAACTTCAATAAACTGGCTAAATTTAGCTTATCAAGCATATTCCTTCATCGAAAAATCTCCGCCGCAGTGGTCTATAGAGGTGAGCGTTTGCCCCACATGCAGAAGGTTGGGGTTTGAATCCCGGCTGCAACAGACCTAAGTCATTAAAACGGGTAGTGACAGTTTCAGATCGCCAAACACTTGGCATCAGGTGTGAATGTCACGGGTCCTCGGAGATGACAATAAGAACGGATGTCCTGTGGCATGCTAAAGAACCCTCACTGCTCAATGGCAGTAAGCGCCGAGCATGGGCCTAAATTTTAAGTCCTCCACTGGTATTGATGATGTCTCCATGTGAGTGAAAAGTTCTTGATGGGGACGTTAAACAAGGTACATACAATCAATCATAAATAAATCCTTTTGGAGAGGATATTTCTTACATTTTTAGGTCACCTGAATAAACTCAGGTGACCTATTGCAATTGGACCCTGTGCCTGTCATCGTGCATCAACAATGGATTGAACATTTTTATACACCCATCTTTAGATGGGACGTATTGTGGTACAGTGATGTCTATCTGAATGTCTGTTTGGGATTTTCAGTTTCTATTAATTGTCTTTTTACACATCAAGTCGAAACTTGCTATGTAGCTTCTTTTTAGGCCAATCTAGATGGTGTTGCAATTTTGATCAATTTTGACTTCTTTTACAGGAGTTTTGCCCCTTTATTTGAAAAATTAATGTTATATGGAGGGTACATAATTTGTCCGGCAAACTCCTCCCACAATTTTCAAGTGAGGACTTCTTGTTTTACAGAGTATTTGTATGGGAATTAAAGATGTGCATGTGGGAAGGATTTTCATTTTCTTTAGTTTTTGAGAAAATTCCAGGTTGTTGAACTTGGGTCTGTTTTGAGGAAACATTATATTAGATAAAGGACATGGTTTGTCCTTTTAACTCTTCTCACAGTTATGAAGCTAGGGCCTTTGTAAATAACTTGAAGGTGTGCACAGTGCAAGGATTTTGATTCTCAATTTTCTTTGATGTTAAGATATCAACAGGCTGTTAAACTTCGTCAAATCTGGGGAAATATTTTACACACAGAACTTTTGGTTTGTCTATCGACATTGAGTCACAGTTTTTGAGCTAGGACTTTTTGTTCATACAATGCGAAAAAAAAGAAAAAAAAAGAGAATGTCACAGCTTGATGATTGCTAATACTACCTTTAGTAAAGTTTTACAATGCATGGCTTAATAAAAACGCCCGATATAAACTTGTATGACGGGCGTATTATGTACTGTTTTCGGTACTCTTGTTAACTTCTTGATAACTACCATTGCAGTTCTTTTCAAATTTGGTATGAAGCATCTATGAGACATGGAGGGACATAAATTGTAAATTGCAGGATTCCTGGGCCTTAGAGGCGGGGCAAAACTTTACCAATTTTCAAAAATCTTCTCTGCAACTGCACATGTGTAAGAAAAACTAAATGCATAGCGACGTAGAGCAGGAAGGCCTCTACAAAATTGTATATTTCACGATCCCCAGGATAGAGGTTTTGACTCCAGGGTGGGGACAAACTTGGTATATACTATTAGTATTTATGTGTAAAACATTTAAAAAACATCTTTAATGCTATTGATACTAAGTTGAATTGAAATCAATATTTAGAATGATCAGGTAGTCCTTTACCAAAAGTGTAGATTACATGATCCCTGGGGTAGGGGTTTTGGTATTGGTGGGGGCCAAAATGGTCAGTGATTTAAAACTGTGTTAATGATTGAATATTATGCACCCCTAGGAGCAGGGCAAAAATTGACCAATTTTCAAAATTTTTCTCTAAGACTACAACTGTACATATAAGAAAAACTAAATGCAGTGTTGTAGAGCAGGAAGGCCTCTACTGAAATTGTACTCTAGAAAAACTAAATGCATAGTGATGTAGAGTAGGAAGGCCTCTGCTAAAATCATAAATTTCATGATCCTTGAGGTAGAGGTTCTGACTCCAGGGCAGGGCCAAACATATGGTATATATAGTGTATGCGTAAAACATAGAGTAACATCTTCTTTAATGCTATTGGTAATAAATTGAAATGAAATGAATATTTAGAATGTGCAGGTAGCCCTTTACCAAGATTGTAAATTTCATGATCCCAGGGATGGGTATTTTGATATCAGGGTGAGGCCAAAATGGTCAGTGATTAAATGCTTTTTGACTCCAGGACAGGGTCAAATTTGGTGTATACATAGTGTCTGTGTAAATATATTTGATGCTATTGCAACTAAAGAGATATTTAGAAGGAGTAGGTTGTCTTTTACCAAAATTGTAAATTTAATTTGATCACAATCCCAGGGGGTAAGGGTTTTGGTTTCAGGGTGGAACCAAAATTATTATAATGATTGTCTTTATCATTTGAAAGACTTCTTTAAGTTTGCTGATTTTTGTTTCAACAACACCAATAGATGCTGCACAAGAACTTCTTTCTGATCAAATTATAGATTTCCATTATAGACCAAATTATTTTTTATCTACAAGTTTACTGTGTGGCTAACCTACCTGTACTTGGTACGAGAATGGCTGGATTTAAAATAACCAAAACTGATCATTACTAAATATATGTCTATTTCATTTCCTCACCTGCCATTGATCATTACTAAATATATGTCTATTTCATTTCTTCACCTGCCATTGATCATTACTAAATATATGTCTATTTCATTTCCTCACCTGCCATTGATCATTACTAAATATATGTCTATTTCATTTCTTCACCTGCCATTGATCATTACTAAATATATGTCTATTTCATTTCTTCACCTGCCATTGATCATTACTAAATATATGTCTATTTCATTTCCTCACCTGCCATTGATCATTACTAAATATATGTCTATTTCATTTCTTCACCTGTCATTGATCATTACTAAATATATGTCTATTTCATTTCTTCACCTGCCATTGATCATTACTAAATATATGTCTATTTCATTTCCTCACCTGCCATTGATCATTACTAAATATATGTCTATTTCATTTCTTCACCTGCCATTGATCATTACTAAATATATGTCTATTTCATTTCTTCACCTGCCATTGATCATTACTAAATATATGTCTATTTCATTTCTTCACCTGCCATTGATCATTACTAAATATATGTCTATTTCATTTCTTCACCTGCCATTGGTTGAACTTGAATGGCTCACTTTTCAAACAAATATTTACAAAAGCATTAGCACTTCATGAAAAAGAATGCCAGCGTGAAGCATACGTTGCAGTTCACACCCTCAATATTTTCAATAAGAGACATATCTTCCTATGTCAAGAGCGAATTGACCATGTGACCCAATGGTTCTTAAGAAGAAAATTTTAAAAGATTTTTTTCTATTCATTAGTTATGTAAAACTTCGATCCCCTATTGTGGTCCCATCCTAACCCTTAGGGTCATGAGTTTAACAAACTTGAATCTGCACTATGTCGATCAGGAAGCTTTCATGTAAATTTCCACTTTCCTGACCCAGAAGTTTTTGAGAAGATTTTTCCTATATTTGTATGTAAAACTTTGATTCCCTATTGTGGCCCCATCCAACCCCCGGGGACCATGATTTAAACAAACTTGAATCTGAACTATGTCAGGAAGCTTTCATATAAATTTCAGCTCTTCTGGCCTAGTGGCATCTTCGCTAGCCGAAGGTGACAACCCATTCAATAGAGAAACACTGTGGATCGTCACCCTTGGTTAGCGAGGATTGTCTAATGGTTCTTGAGAAGATTTTTAAATGACCCCACCCTATTTTTGCGATTATCTCCCCTTTGAAGGGGGCATGGTTCTTCATTTGAACAAGCTTGAAAGCCCTTTACCCAAGGATGCTTTTGGCCAAGTTTGATTATAATTGGCCCAGTGATTCTGGAGAAGTAGAAAATGTAAAAAGTTTACAGATGAACAACAGGCGATCAGAAAAGCTCGCTTGAGCTTTCAGCTCAGGTGAGCTAGAAATGAAAATTATTTCTGAATTATATCATTACTGTTGTTCATCTGACCAGTATTATATTGCTTTCACTTACTGTATATTATCGACATTTTGAGAGAGGTCCTCGAGGAAGCATGCTATGAACTTGTTCAAATTGCCTTCTTTAAATAAAGCATTATCATTTGATAAAAATCTGTCAAAATATGAATGAGGATAATTGGTTATTCTTAATTGTGCACATTTTATTTAACAAATTTCAACTGAATATGTATGTACAGAAGTAGAGTTTAATAGTTTTCTCTTGTGACCTTCACCTTAGAGTTAGACCTACTTATGAAAACCTTTACGATTTAAATTTTTTTTTTTTTTAATGTTAATCATTAAGAATATATAACTGACATTTAATGTTGACAGCCAAAATTTTGACCTTCTGAATGCAAGAATAAAAACAGTATTTTAGCCTTAAATCTGTGTTATGTAAACAAAGACTCGAGTCTTTTTATGTATACAAACAAACCAGTGAAATATCAATTTTGTAATATAAAGCTTCTTAATTTGGCAGTCACAAATTTTAAACTTTTAGATGACACATTTTACCCAAAGAATGCTTGAAATGTGAAAGATGTAATAAACTTGGATTGAAATCCATTTCTTTTGAAAATTTTGCAAACAATAACATACCACAAATTTTATTTACAAACCAAATAATAAACTCTCTAAAATGAGCTTCTGTGATAATGTATATGTGAAATCTTTTAAACACATTAGACAATAGATTTTGCTCATTAAAAGTGAAAAACAAAATTTTGAAGGAATCGTGAATCAGTCCCTTTAACCTAGGCCATAACTTTAGAATGGTTAGTGATTTCATGTGTGTGTTCCTTTTGACAAGACCTTTCCTTTGATACCAACATTTTTGACCTGACCTTTGAGTTTGATCTACTTTTGAAAACTTTATAACCTAGGCCATAACTTCTGATGGCTAGTGATAAGGCTTTCATTTTTTATGTGTGCATCTCTTTTGACAAAACCTTTCCTTTAGTACCAAATTTTTGACCTGGAGTCTGACCTAGTGATTCCGAAGGTCCGTCGAACATTGGCAAATGTCCGGTAATTTTTGTTTTGGTCTGATCAATATCAGTTGTTGGCCGAACCAAGTGTCCGATGATTTTTTTTCCCAATGAAATACATGATCAGATAAATTTTCAATTTTTAGCAGTATGTCCCAAAATTTACTGTTTTTTAGTCAATGCAAACAGAAAACCTGTTTACGTTTAACTCAAATATTTAATCAAACTTAATATGCAATCATCTTCAATCCCCCCTGAGAGGGTGATAATACAATTGAGCAATATTCCGTGAAATTACAGACGTCTTTGAAGCGTTTGAATTAGGTAATAAATAACAAGTAAATAAAGCGTTTAAACTGATCAAGAAGTACTTGAACAACATGGTGCTCGAGTTTAAAAAAAATGTGTATTTCATAACACTTGTGTTGAACACAGGTTGGAAAAGTTTACTCCACTGACGAATCTGAAGTGAAATGCTTGGGCTAATAAAGTAGGTCGCCGATGCCATTCTGGGACAGAAATTCTTTACATGAAAGCTTCCTGACATTTTGTTAAAATCATGGCCCCCAGGGGTAGGGTAGGGCGACAATAGGGGATCAAAGGTTAACATGGGAATATATAGGGGACATCTTTAAAAATCTTCTCAAGAACCACTGGACCAGAAAGTTCAAATTTACATGAAATATTTTAAAGCTTCCTGATATAGTGTAAATTCAAGTTTGTCAAAACCATGGATTAGTAGGGGATTAATTTTGGTTTGGTAAAATGTGATTTGGACCAGTAATAACTCGACTATTACTGGACCAAATGTCCAGTAAGTACCAGAAGACCTGGACCTACAAATGACAAACTTTAACCTAGGCCATAACTTTTGAATGGTTAGTGATAGGGCTTTCATATTTCACATGTGTATTCCTTGTGACAAGACTTCTTTGGGTACCATAGTTACTTTGTTGCCATTTGGAAGCATCAATGCTTCACAAACACATCAACTTTCAACAATTACTGAACATGTCAATCACCTTGGCAAAGAAATAAACATAAAAAGCAAAAGCATATCATTGTTTTTATACAAAAAATTTAATTGTTTTGTCACATGTAATGAGAGCACAATAAAACAAGATGGAGATGAAAATGTCACTGTACAGACGCGAGATAATCCTTAACTTCTGGAGGGGTTAACCGTCGGAAGCCATCTTTATTACAGATCCCAATTTCTATGTTGTCTTCCGTCATTTGACCCTCGAAACTCTCCTTCAAGGTCAAAATAGCGGTGTGAACTGCATCTTCCAATTCTAGATTATCACTGTACCTGTTATAAAGTATATATAATGGTTATTACCTGCACAATTTATCAACATTTACAGTATGAATGAATTAGAAAATTAATGACGATCAAGGTTTAGATGTTATCACAGGAACAATTTTAAATTTCCATTTTCTTTATCATTTTCAAGGGACACAACTCAAAGACTCGTCATTTTGATTCAAAGTTGACCAAAATACTACATGCATATACCATGACATGGTTTACATACCTTTTTTCTAAGAATGTCTTCCCATTGACAAAGTTCTTTCCCATTGCTGTTGCCTTCCAAGCAAAATATGCTCCCTACAAAGCCAAGAAATATATAAATCTAAATTTGTGTGGATTATTATGGCATTTAAAGTTAAACTATAAAGTGGAAAAATATGCTGCAAGTCAAAATTTTAGATTGAATAGTTTTGAACAGTGGTCATTGTTTAAAAGAATTTTTTATGAGTAGATGTTATTACATGTATGTATTTCATTTAATATTCCTATCCCCTCCCCCTTCTCATATGCAAGTAACCACTTTTATGTGTACAGTATGTGCACTCTTTGAAAGTGTTTAGGTGTAGAGAGAGAGAGGTGTGTGTGTGTGTGTTTCAAAAACAAATGCTATTCATATTGAATTCAATGTTTGTAAGAAAGAAAAATAAAGAAATTATATAAACAAGAGATGTTTGTAAAACACATATGCCCCCCATGGTGCAAAATTGAAAAGGGTTATACACACACATTATTTAATTGATAGTAGTATCATCAATTCAAAATATTGAGCAGACAATATCTTCCTATGTCAAGAGTGAATTGACCATGTGACCTAAAAATCAATAGGGGTCATCTACTCCTTATGTTGTACCAGTGTACCAAGTTTGGTGTCAATCAAGCAAATAATTCTTAAAATATAGGAGACAATATATTACTATGTCCAGTTCAACAATTGACTTTTGACCTCAAAATCAATATGGGTCATCTTCTCCTGAAGATGTACCAGTGTACTAAGTTTGATATCTGTCAAGCAAAAGGGTTATCAAGATATTGAGTGGACAGTATATTCCTGTGTCCAGTTTGACCCTTGACCTTTAAACATGTGACCTCAATATCAATAGGGATCATTTTCTCCTGAAGATGTACCAGTGTACCAAGTTTGATGTTTGTCAAGCAAAGGGTTCTCAAGATATTGAACAGACAGTATATTCCTATGTCCAGTTTGACCCTTGACCTTTGACCATGTGACCTCAAAATCAATAGGGGTCATCTTCGCCTGAAGATGTGACAGTGTACCAAGTTTGATGTCTGTCAAGCAAAGGGTTCTCAAGATATGGAACGGACAGTATATTCCTATGTCCAGTTTGATCCTTGACCTTTGACCATGTCACCTCAAAATCAATAGGGGTCATCTTCTTCTGAAGATGTACTGGTGTACCAAGTTTGATGTCTGTCAAGCAAAGGGTTCTCTAGATATTGAATGGTCAGTATATTCCTATGCCCAGTTTGACCCTTGACCATATGACCTCAAAATCAATAGGGGTCATCTACTCCTTAGGATGTACCAGTGTGCCAAGTTTGATGTCTTTCAAGCAAAGGGTTCTCAAGATATTGAGCGGACATTATATTCCTATGTCCAGACTAGATTGACCCTTGACCTTTGACCTGAAAAACAATAGGGGTCCTCTTCTACTCATAACCAACCCACATATGAAATATCATTATCATCAAGTGAATGGTTCTCAAGATATTGAGCGGACAACATGTGGTCTACCGACCGACAGGTGCAAACCAATATGCCCCTCTTCTTTGAAGGGGGGTGGGGGCATAATTATGAATTTCAATCATTTGCTATATATGATTGACTTGCTAATCCTCAACATTATACAATCAAACCTTTGTACAGGAATGTCAGTATGCATAGATTTCATGCTTTTCAGATGTCTGTGACTTTCTAATTCTCGAAAAGAATTTTGAAGATCTGTAATGTTTGCTCTGCAGGGACAATTAATTAAAGGGACAAATATTCAGCAAGTTTGGTCTGTAGGAAAAATGGAAAATCCCTGCATTTTAAATTAAAATTACTTTTGCAAGCAAGTGAAGATAATGAACAGTGAGCAATCTCATAAATCCTATAAAGAATACAAAACCCACAACAGGGCAAACACGGACCCCTGGATATACCAGAGGTGGGATAAGGTGCCTAGTAGGAGGAGTAAGCATCCCCTGTTGACTAGTCACACCTGCCGTGAGCCCCATATCTTCATCATGTAAAGGGAGTCAAAACAGTATGTAAAGAATGGTCTAACAATTGGTATTAAAAACATCAGACAACATTCAACCTAATGGAAGGTTGTAACTTCAAATAAGATCATTAAAACATAAAAAATTATTTGTCAGTAGCAAGCATTGGTTTAAAAATCGATCATACACAGAACCTGCTCTTGCGTATCAAATCAGTTGAGAACACCAGTTTCTGGTGATAATGGAATATTGACACATACACACAGCTCACATGATATGAATATTTCTGAGTAATCATTCTCTATGTATTTCAAATTTCGATGTCTCAGGTATTTCTTTAATAGTAAATAAAGTTCCTTGTAGAAGTGAAATTAGGCTTTGTCAGTACTGTAGTGCAGGAAATAGAGTGGTTTGCTTTTGTGGTGTTATCCAGACTTCAGTGGAGTGCTTTGTGGAATCTGATGATGAATTTTCTCCATAACCAATCATGTGTATTCAAGACTTCGTAAATTATGTTACTTGTATTTGATATATTCAATGGCATACTCAAACAGTGACAATTCTGGGAAAACTGAGTCCCTGCGGGACATCTGGCTGGTATGATTATAATTATGACCTTACATATAAAATGTTCAACACTGTTAAAACTCCATTAGTATGGACAGCTATTTCATTTTTCAACTGAACTTACACTAGGGTCACACTGGTATAGATAGGGTCTCTCCTCATCTTCATCCCAACCAGCAATCAACAGGGACACACCAAATGGACGGACACCCCTGGAATACCAATCCCAGATATAAAGTCAATAAATTATACAATATGTAGATAGTTCATTTATCATCAAGTTGCATGAAGAATACATTTAGTGAAAAATAAATCCTCACATATATCCTAGCCTTAATTGCAAACTTAAAATATCTCACAAGAAGTCTTCAACAAGTTCCCAAAACTTGATCAAGAGAATAAGATGAAGTACAAATTAGTGAAAGTTTGACATTAATATTTACCAGATTCAGTACATGTGATTTAAATATTATAGTTCACAGGTTTTCTCCCTTTTTATCGCAACTCAAGATATCAAGTTGACAGCAGGCATCAAATATAAGTCATTGACTGAATATTGGGGAAATGCCACTCTTGGTCGTTGCATAATAAAGTGGACCTTACAAGCTCGGTTTGCTTCCACAAAATGACCGATATTCCAATATTGAGTCGATAAAAGTTTTTTATTACGTTTTTTCATACTGTATGCATTTGTAATTCAGGATGCACACAGTCATTCAAAGTATTACACTGTACATCATCATTATTTGTGAACAGAATTGGCTTCAAAATCATTGAATTATGTAAAGCAAATTGACAATTGAGTTAAAGTAGTCCCTGCACATTTACACTGTGGGCTTTTTCGGAGAAGTAAAAAGTACTCTATAGAATCTATATAGGAAAATATATCAAAATGTATAATAATACATTATTTTTTTGTTTTACATCCCTTCAAGAATGTTTCACTCATAATGAGATGTCAACAGCTGTAGGTGAAGTACCACACATTTATGATTAGCACTCAGGGTCGTAGCAGTGAGAGTACTTCAATGTGCCAACGACTGCCATGACACAGGTCATATCCGAAAGACCTGTGATTCTCACTTCTAAATGCCGAGCACTTGGCGAATGAGCAATCACTACTTATACTAATGTCTTAGGTTTGATGTGGCCATGGCATGAGCAGGGCTTGAACTCAAAACCTCAAAAGCAAATGATCTACCACTGAACTATCGTGACCGGTGTGTAATAATACATGAACTAGAGCATGAAAATGACAATAACAATCAAAGTGGATACTTCATAAACTGCAAGCAATTTGTTCATCGTTTTTTGGTTTTTCTGTAGACGTACCCCGACTGTGTGTACTCCTGCATGACATTGGCAATTCGGTGAACTATCTGGGCTGTCGGGATATTCTCTTGGTAAGCTAAGTAGTAGTTCTGGGCTAGCTTTCTCGCATTTCGCAACAAAACTCTAAAATGAAGAAAGAGAGGAAAAACTTTGAAAATCTCATATTCTAATGAATTTACATTATCCATGGATTATGAAATATAGAATTTTTAACTGTCAATAAATTCTACTGGTCAAGCAGCTTTCTTTTTTTGTTGTTATTAAGCAGGATATCAAAATTGGTTGCATATCTTGTCATGTTTGAGTATCTGATGGCTAAATGTGCAAATGAGTGTGAATTTGAATCAAGTGAGTGTAAAACTATGAATGAAAAAAAAAATACAATGAAAAATGCAGTATTTGATGTTTTATCAGTAGTTTGAATTTCATTGATCATGCACTTTTAGATCCACTCCATCACTGAGTGCATTATCTTGATTACAAGTGTATATGGCTCAAAGCTATGACTACAGTTATATTTTCAGATTTAAAAAAAAAGAGATATACAGACAAAATTACAGACAGACCAAAACAATATGCCCCAATCTTCAGTCTCATGGGACATAAAAATGTGATGATTCTGATTAAAGTTAGATTTATATCAAACCCCAAACTGTGCATCATGCATAACGAGTAATGCAAATTTTCCTTGCCCCCAAAATAAATTTAATTAAAAGGTTTAGATTTATTATTACATCGTGTTACCTATAGTCAGGCCCCATGCCACTGTAGACCATGCCGACATTCTTCGTTATCATTTCAATCTTGTGAATACTGTTCTCATCATATAATATAGACTTCTGTTTCTTCTCTGTTGCTAAAACAACTCCATTTGAAGCTAGAAAAACAAAAGTTGAGAACACACCTCATCACTTTCATTTACTGGTAATATAATGTAATATAGTATAGATGACAACTTCCAAAATTATAACACACTGGGAATAAATCTCAGAAATACTCTAAAATTATTGATCATGTAACGAGTTACACTATTTTTTTTTTCAATTCACAGAAGAGAAAGTAGACTAGAGGATAGTTTCTCCTGTTCATGTTACACATGTAAACATACCTTTGATCCCTACTGAAGGGGCACCAGCACCCACTGCTGCCAAGGCATATTCTATCTGCACTAGCTTCCCTGAAGGACTGTAACAATTAAAAAAAGTTTTTTATCAATTAAATTTAGATGGAATATATTACTTCTTACAACTATCAAGGTACAGATGTACATATAGCATATATGCACCCTATGGAAGTACTGATCATAACCTTAACATACCATTTGGAATTGTGGGATTTATTCAAATGTGAGCATGCATATTTCATGGTAGTAAGAAATAGAAAAGTTTTCATGTTCAAAATTGCAGCAGGCGAGGCACTGGGATACCCAAATTATACCTCAACAACTGACCAGAGTTTCACAGGAATTTAAATTTGAAGAACTGTCCCTAGCTTCAATGAAGGTGTCAGACAAAATATCACGGTGTGACAGCCCAGCTCAATCTCTCAGCAATTATATAAGAAGGTAAATGGATAGCTTTGTATATAAGAAAGTAAATGGATAGGTTTGTAACAAGTTTTAGAGAACATTATGCAGTGTTGACCACTGATATTATATCACACATGTTTATTCCTTTATCTAGTGGATATCCCCCATCACATAAATTTAAATTATTAGACTATGTTTTCATGTCATTTGTGACGTAGTCACATCTAGTATACAGGTCCCCAAAATATGGCACTAAAATAAGTGCTGCCAAAGGCAGTTTAGTATATAAATGTGATCATGTGACCAATTGATAAAATTGTTAAAACGGCATGAAATCGCAAAATAAAGCCCAAAATTGAATTCCTTGCGTAAAATAAAGTTCAAAAAATGGTTTTTAAACAGTTTTTTAAATTCAAAATGAAAACAGACTGCAAAATGATATACAATTTATGTTCCAAAATAGATAGAATCGGTTGTTTTGGAAATTGTCAATGTGCCTCATCTTACTCCTGAATATTACATTGAGTCTTCACTGAATAGATGTTGATGTAAGCAAACTGAATTTCATCTGGGATTGAGAAAGGATGTTGATTCTTCCTATTTTACGAAAAATATTTTAGTAAGTATGACATAGGGGAAAAAACAACTTTAAAAAACGTTTTAATCAACATTTTAGCCCACGGAAATGGGGGCTGCCCCCAACATCCTTGCTTAATTTTAAAAAAAAAATCTATATAATAAGACTCACATGATTAGCTTGACTTATTGGGGACAGCCGCCCCCAAGACCCTGCTTAATTATGCTCAAACGCCGCTGGGCTTTCTAATAAATTTTATTACATATAACACTGGTGGGTTTCACATCTCAGTATCTGAGGTGAAAATCCTCAAACGGTGGTGTGATTACAGTCCGCTTAGCAACAGCAATAACTGCTCATGCACAGTCATGTGCTATTGGGGACTGGTATACTAGAAACTTTTGGTCTAAAAAACATAGGATCATAGGAATTTTTTGGCAGTTTATAGGGCAAATATAGGGATTTTTACAGCAGATTTATAGGAATAAATAGGGTTTTTATTAAAGAATTTGTATAAAAGTTAATTGTTTCTGCATAAATATCCAGTCAGCATAGTATCTTACCGGAGAAGAAATATTATACATAAACAAAGACACAATCCTTTCAGATGTGGACAGTTTTCCATCCAATACACAGTTCTTATACAATCATCATAGTTATTCTCTTCATACCAATCTAATTAAATATCAATCTTTGTTTCGCGGATCTATCTTCCAAGACGCAGGGATTCAGTTATCGGAAGATTATTCTACAAATAGATCATGATTAATACGATGCTATCGCCGTTTAAACAATGGAATTATGTGTGTTTATATGCTGACGTCATGCGCAAAGAAATCGAATGGCGAGGCGGCGACCTAATTCAAGTGATGCTTCATTTGTCGGTGTTAGGGCCGTTTAAAGCGTTAGCATAGTATTTATCATGATCTATTTGTAGAATAATCTTCCGATAACTGAATCCTTGCGTCTTGGAAGATAGATCCACAAAATATAGTTGTAAGAGGTAGGTAAAGTAGCCACTTTTCAATATGGAGTCCGCTCTGACTGTCCCCCGCACATTTCACAATATAAAAGCGGGGGTAAGAGTTAATCTCAGCGAGATTCGTCGAGGCTGGACATTTGGACTGACGCCTCTTCCGAATCTCAGACCAGTGTCACATAAAGTGATTCGGGAAATCTTGCCTGAACTTCGGCCGCTTGTTGCGATTAAAATGGGTTAAATTGAATTTCTTGCCCGCTTCAACTTTTCGTCTCAGACATCCTATTAACTCCCTATCACAATGAAACATGCATTTCTTACCTTTACAAGGTGTAAATCCCACAGTAATTCAAGTTGGCTATTTTCGAAGCCATTGCAAACGGCCACCATTTCATATTTTACCTTCTCAACACTGAAGAGTTCCGATATACTACTTCATGACAATTCGTACTATGATTGAAAATACAGAACTTATTGGTTGACAATTACTTTGTACAAAGCATTTAAGCATAAAAATTAAAAGCAATAAAAAGAAAACTGTGTAATATTTAATCAATCTATTAGAAGGCGTCCTAAACTATCGGAACTCTTCAGTGTTGAGAAGGTAAAATATGAAATGGTGGCCGTTTGCAATGGCTTCGAAAATAGCCAACTTGAATTACTGTGGGATTTACACCTTGTAAAGGTAAGAAATGCATGTTTCATTGTGATAGGGAGTTAATAGGATGTCTGAGGCGAAAAGTTGAAGCGGGCAAGAAATTCAATTTAACCCATTTTAATCGCAACAAGCGGCCGAAGTTCAGGCAAGATTTCCCGAATCACTTTATGTGACACTGGTCTGAGATTCGGAAGAGGCGTCAGTCCAAATATCCAGCCTCGACGAATCTCGCTGAGATTAGGGTAAGAGTCAGAGGAATCTCGGATTAGGACTGGACCTGATTAAGGGCAATGCAGGAGTTGAAAACTGAGAATCCTGTGTGATGAATTTTTACAGAATAACGCCTTGACTAGCTATATAAACTACCAACCCAGAGGAAAATAATAAGTGAATTAGGCCTATATCTTTTTTTGCTGCTATTCAATACAGTTAAACTGCCGGCATTTTTATAACTTTAAAAATAAAAGTCAGCACCATATACTAGAATTAATTTAACACAAACATACATTGTATATGATAGTTTTACCCTTCTTTCAATACTGGTATATAACACATATCATTTTTACCTAAAAGTAGTCAAAGAAAAACTGTATCTTTCCGACATGTTGAAATGACAATGCAACTAAAAGTAAAAGATAATTCGTACGAAGTATTTCATTTATTTCTTATCATATCTTATCGTACTTGTGTACATCATTTCGTATCGTGTGTTAAAGTATTTTTTATTTACTTTTTTCTTTGAGAGCACACATTATTTTCTTTCATTATTTTTTCCACTTTCTAACATAATGCCAAAGTTTGAATGTGTTATTGTACGTTTTAACTTTTATTAATTGGTTCCCTTTAATTGGTAACCAGTCAATTGGACCAAAAATGAACTTGGTTGCAAGATTTCAAAGAACTCTGCAAAATCTGTACTTTGGATTCAGATTTAATGGTAGATAGTATTTTTTTTTTCATTTGAAAATTTACAAATGGTGGTATAGAAAGTGTACAATGAATAGCTGGTTTATTCGAGGGAAATCAATGGCAGAGAAAATTCGAAATTGAAGTCGCTGCACAAGGTCTAGTGTTGCATGCTGATAAGATTCTGAGAGTTCAACTTTGACAACTGGATTGTCGAATATAGGTATCAGTCCTGATGTAAAAGTCGCACTGAATCTTTCCGACATTTGCTTTATCTTGGTCTTTGTGGGGGGGGGGGGGGGGGGGGGGGGGGGGGGACTTATACGTATTCACGTGTATTGTGCATTTGTCGTTTGTTGACATGCACAATATTAGGATGAAAAAAAAATTAAAGGCGTAATAGTGCAAATCAATGATGTTATAGCATAAAAAGAAAGACGTAATAGCGAGCGCAGCGAGCCAGCGCGGAGCGCTGGCTCGTACTGCATATACTGCGAGCTCTAATGACTAGAGCGCGGGAAATAATCCGAGCTAAATCTCAACCTCTAACAAGAATTTTTTTTTTGACGCCAATCCCAGAAGTCCCTCGTACAAAATGGCGGATGGTTCAATTCGTAAAATAATAATTAAAAAAATCTTTGAAGTATTACAAACCTTTCTTATTTGAAAGGAAAGGATGACAATCATATTCTTCCCCCTTTCTTTTTCTTTTTAAAATATTGTCTAAAGAAATGTAACAGTCACGTCACAACTACCAGGCTACGTCACAACACCCTCGTTGCATTTCCCGCTAAACTGGTTCCTACATTGGCGAGAAGAGCAAGACAGTAATCCTACGTATTGACAGTGAACCAGATTTGTTTTCAATATAAATTTTTTGAAAATGTATTCAGATATGCTGCGCTCGCCCCAACGGTCACACCGTAATCATATTATGCCTTATGGCATGACTGTGTTTGAGGGTGAAGCAAAAAGTATTGGCATTAGTATCTATATCCGTAACAGGACAAAAAATATCCCAAAGTTAACACCTAATGTCTTTCAATGCATTCTAACTTAAAGGTGTAATAATGTGAATCAAATTTTATGTAACATCTCAGAATGACGTGGACTAGGGTACACAAGATTCAAAATGGAGAGATACATGTCCTCGCTGTTGCATCTGAAACTATGCCATTTTGACCAAAAATTTCAAGTTTGATAGGTATGGTTTAATTTTTCATTAGTTTTCTATATTTTCCTTTTAAACATGTATATGCGTGTTACCTACATTTTTAGGTAGGCTTTGCCCTCTAATAAACATGAAAAAGCATAGGTGTAATAACAAATTTAAAAATGGAAGGTGTTACAGTAATAATGTAAACGAAAGGCGATATAATGTGAAACAAAGGCATTATAAATTTAACATTATAACATGAAAAAAGGTGTAATAATGCAAAGCAAAGGTGTAATAATGTAAAACAAAGTCATAATAATGTAAAACAAAGTCATAATAATGTGAAACAAAGGTGTAATAATGCAAACTTAAGCAAGGACATAATGACACAGATTTTAAAGAAGATTATAATAACTAAGGCAAAATAAATCCAGCTGACAAAATTGAATTCCACACTAAATCAATGATAATCATTATCATTTCAAATAATACATCTTTTATATATAAAACAATTACTTCAGCGCATTCGTCATCTCATTTTGTAAGTTTCTGGATATATAGTATTATTTGCAATGATGACAATTATCATCGATTTAGTGTGGAATTGAATGATGTCATTTGGATTTATTTTTGGAAAATCATTCTTGGATGGATTTAGGTAAGTTTTCAGACAATTCATATCAAATGTAGCCTGAAATATTATCAAACCGAAGTGCTGCTGATGCAGTAAACATTTCCCACATACTTTATAGAGGCTTGAACAGAAACGAGGAGGACAGGCGGACTGGATACAAATTACCTTCTAATTTCAGAAAGACATGATATCACAAATCAAAGATGCGAAAGAAAGACATAATAATGCAAATCAAAGGCTTAGTGACACAAACGACGCTAAGACTTGTTAATGCAGAGAAAATATATGAACAGAAAAATAAAAGCATAATGATGCAAAATAAAGGCATTTTAACATGAAAGAAAGGTGCAGTAATGCAAATTGAAGGTATATAAACAGTACTTTGACTATAATGTCATAGTTTATTGTAACATTCTTTGTTGCCATCTCAATTTACTTTTCAAATATCAATTTTCCTTTCATGGCTCTGCCCTGGGCCACTTATCTCAAGTATTTTTATTCATCGATATTTTATTGATTAAAGATCTACTACATGTACATGTGTTTAATTTTAACATCACTCAAGAACAAGAAAATTTATAACTGTAATATTCTTAGGTCCCTAGAAATTCAGTAGTGGTGTATGTCTGTGTTTTACTGTCTATGTCATTAGCCACTGTATAATGCAGGATATATTCCTAAGTTTACATTACTACAGTGTTCAAAATTGGTTTAAAACTTGGTATAGACCACGGGTCTATGCCAAAACAAGATGACATTTAAAAAGCATATTTGCTTTCCATTTCCATAACAATGTCTTCCTTTCCTCGTAATGTTTATCAGATGTTGACTTTAGGGATTGATTTAAACTTAGAAAATTGGCATAGACAATTTGGTCTATCTCAATTACAATTGGCATAGACCAGTGTCATTTGACAAAGACTCGGTCTATTGATCTATGGTTAATTTCGAACACTGTTACTATTGTTCAATCTTTTATTTTTCAGCTCCAGCACTAGCCACTGCGAATTGCTTACCGGAGAAACAGAGAGATAGGTCATCATTTCCGACACTTCAGGAATGCTTTGAGAGCATCATGAGGGCAGCTGTACCAAAGAAGAGACGATCAAAAGAAAAACGAAAAATGAGAAAGATGGGCCATTACCAAACATTCTTGCAAGAAAACTTAAAAGAACGCAGAGAGATTTGTCTGACATGTGGGAATTTTTTTAGACGAGGATTTTTGTGTGGTAGGTTACACATTGTCAAGTTCAGTAGTTTTCTCAGTCTAATCAAAGTTAGATGTTAGATCCACTCATATACTAGCTGCACTGACATCTAAAGAGTTACATTCTGGTGACCTATGATAATAAATAATTATGAAACTGATTTGGCCAATCACAGCACAGCCAACTTTGAAAGTTGAGAGAGTGTAAAATCTATGTTTACTTTTTGTTTGCACATGTTATCATGTATACATGTAGAATATGAATAGGATTTTTTAAATTATACAAAATGTATGAATAAAATGTTGTAGATGGTAACACATATTACATGTATATGCCATTCCGAGTGGTGTTGGTGCAGGAAACTTGATTCCTTTCTCTGTTGACAGTGCAGTTAAAGCAATGTCTATTTGTGTTCCATGAAATTGTGTCTCATGTTAGTGTTTGTAGAAGCACAAATCTGTGCTAGTTCATGTGATAGCTAGTCAGTAGAAGTTTATTTCTTGCTAAAACAAGTAGCAGATCAACAGCGATCAACATAAAATGTTTGACAGGAAATTTTCTTACTGTTCCTGACCTCTGTGCTTGTAAAAAAAAAAAAAAACCCACCATGGCCTTTACTTTCCTTAAAGCACAATATCTTTATAAATTTTCAATCTTTTGCAATGGCTTGGGGGGGGGGGGTATTAAATATGACAGGAAAGGCTTGAAATTTATGAACAACCTGTTCAGATTTCTTCAAAGGCAATTTCATTGAGTGGCTAAAACGTCACTCTACATTGTAACATGTTAGATCCTTGTGTAGTGAACGAGGGTTGTCCGTAAAGTTCGTGGACAGCCCTTAATTTTGAAAATAAAAACATCATTCGATGAAATGAACGTAATATTTATCTTTCTTTCATATCTTTTATCTTTTTAGAAAATGTTAAACCAAAAAAATCAAATTGTTAAATGTAATATCTTAGATCTAAATAAAGAAGTATCAGGACCCGGAGCAACAGAAAAATTGCACAAGGTTGTATAAATCATTCTAAGATTTCCTCCCTCTGATTTACATTAAAATCGCGCTAAAATTCATAAAAATTACATTATGACTTGCGTAAGTAATCTAGTGTCATACCAACAAATTAAAATCTGTTATCATTCAAACATGGCTTTGAATTTCATTGTGGAAGCACTAATTATGCAGGGTGGATTTTCTGAAAAATCAGCAGATTTTGAATGTGTGGAGCAGTGTGCAGTGAGAAAGTTTTGTGTTGGCATCGGGAAAAGAACAGAGATGCATAAATTCATGAAGGAATTGAACACTCATTCAAAAGTCACTACTTGGTATTCAAGTGGCATAAGTGATTTTTTGATGGATGTTTGAGTTTGGAAGATGAAAAGTGAGAGGACAAGCCATCCTTATGGGAGGAAAAAACTGTAAACGCAGACTACGACAGCAAAGTCTTACGGCACAACTCAATTCAGACATTATGGAAGAAGTGACCCTGTCTGGCAGCAAATCTAGCCAAAATTATTTTTCATCAAGACAATGCGTATTGCCATACCTCTCTTAAAACATCTCTGGAAATAGATCTGTTGGGTTTTGAATGCGACTCACCTTACAGTCCAGATTTAGCCCTTATATGGACTTCGCAGTCTTTCCATATATCAAGTCCTTGCAAGGGAGGAGATTTTATATCTTGTGTGATTTACGGCAGGTGTTGAATGAAAACTGATCAATTTGAACAAATATATGATGTCAGATTGGATAGAACAACACCAAAAATGTGCATTGCTAATGGTGATTATGCCGAAAAAATATGACCATTTTTGCATGACGTTTTTATGATGCCAGCCCTCTGCTCCGGGTGGTAATACATGAATTTTCAAATGTGTGATAGTTCAGTCTAATTAAAATTAGATCCTATAATCCGCTCATCTACTATCGCTACACATAGTAGATGAGCGGATCATAGGATTTAATTTTAATGAAATTGTGTGAGTTTAGATTTCTATCACTTGCATTTTCCTGAAAATTTGTATTTTTTGTAAAACAAAACACACGACCGTAATGTAGAGGTTGCACATGAAATTAAAAGATAACCCTTGTATGTGAGTGGATCAAATGATCTTATTTTAATCTGATTGCAATTTCTTTAATTTACAGGAAATGTCAAACAATGCATTGGAATGGTTATTATCATATGTATGAATATTATTCTGTGGATCCGGGTTAGAATAGGTCCTCAGTACCCCTTGCTTGTCGTAAGAGGCGACTAAATGAGGTGGTCCTTCAGATGAGAACGCAAAAATTGAGGTTCTGTGCCACAGCAGGTGTGGCACGATAAAGATCCCTCCCTGCTCAAAGGCCGTAAGTGCCGAGCATAGGCCTAAATTTTGCAGCTTTTCACCGGCAGTGGTGACGTCTCCATATGAGTGAAATATTCTCGAGAGGGACGTTAAACAACATTCAATCATAGTGAAGAGGTGGTCATTTCCTTTTGTAGCTCACCTGATCAACAGTCTCAAGTAAGCTTTCCTGATCAAAATTTGGTCATCTGTTAATCAATGTCTGTCTCTAAAAATCAATATGCAAGCATTGCCTTTTAATCTAGATTTTAATTTGTTCACACAACTCCATGGACAAGGATGGAACCACAATAGAGGGTTAAAGTTTTACCTAGGATAAATGTTTTTCTCAAGGATGCAGTTTGTCAAATCAAATACAAGCAGGGCTGTCACTGTCCTTTTTAGTACAGGGTCCGGGTCCCATTAGATTGGGAAAATTATCGATGTTTTGGGTCAAATTGGGAAATTTTACATATCGGGCCTTGTCGAAAATGCGCGAGAAGTCATAAGTGAAAAATGAAACTAACACGATTTATAATTTTTTTTATACACACAATGTAACAGTTTGTGATAATGGGAATATCTAGATAAGTAAATTGGGAATTTTTTTTTGGGGGGGGGGAGGGTCCCAATTGAAAGCCCTGACAAGTATCCTTATATAGTATAGATTCTAATTCAGAACATGACCCCTGGGTCAAGCAGAGTCACAGTAAGTATTTGAAATTTGTCTACAGGTAAATACAACCATTTAGGTGGTGAGCCTTGTGGCCCATGAACATCTTGTTTTATTTCCGTAATGAAACACAGTTTTCATTTAAGAAAGTAATGTATCACTGTGTAATATTTAAGTTAATATCTAAGCTGAACTTATACATGATTCCAGCAATTTAATTTTAAACTATTATTGCTTGCCTTTGCCTGATCTCCTCAACTCCATTTTTTTCACATACTTTTATCACTAGATTGTTTTTTCTTGCTGATTTTATTCAGAATTTTGTAGGTATTGTGATGTAGTTCCCTTTAAAGTAAGCTAGTTGTCTCAATTGTTTAGAGACCATATATTTGATTGAATGTAAAGTGTAATAACTTCAACAAATAAAAATAAAAATGTACTAACTAATCCACCCAAACTTTTAATATATATAGTCAGGAGAGGGTAACAAAAAGATTTAATATATATAGTCAGGAGAGGGTAACAAAAAGATTTAATATATATAGTCAGGAGAGGGTAACAAAAAAGATTTTACTTAGAGTAGCCTTATGGATAACAATTGCTTAGTGTATAAACTATTTTATATCTAAACATTGATAATTTTCCAGATCATTGCTACAATACTGCAAAACAACAGACACTGAAAATATGGAAGGAGATAGGTGAAAAATACATGAATTTTCAGTATTTCACTGTGGATGATAACCCTGACAATGTTAAACGGACATTTAGATTTGAGAAATTAAAAGACTGGTTTCATGATGAACAAGAAGAGAAAAGCTCAAACACAGAAAAGAAAGATCCAAGCACTTCAAGTTCACCTGCACTTAAAGAATCAACTCCAAATCCATAGAATTTTATCTGTCATTTGAGTGGCTATCCGACCTTCGATGGATGAATATTTCTGAATCTTTAATTTATTAATAAATGATTTAGATTTACAGAGAGTTGTTTCATTTTGATTTTTAGCAAGAAATAAAAGTCATTAGTAGTGATTTACTAGTCAACTTTCTTATGAAGTTTGATCACTATCAGGTAAAGGGTTCTCTAAGTATGAGTCAGGCTTGGTCAGTTTGGTGTATGCATACTGCATAGCTGAAAGCCCTGTAAATTAGTGAAGGTCTTCTAGCTACTATTCGTGATCAACGTTTTATGACTAATCAGGGAAAGGGTTTTCTAGTTATCAGTCAGACAGTTGGGATATCTGCTAAGTAGAAACCAAGCGGCTGTGTGACCTTTAACCTATTGACCTGAAAAATTAGTAAGGGTCACTTATTAATCATGATCAGCCTACTTATGAAGTTTTATGATTACATGTATTGGTTAAAGGGCTCCCCAGTTCACCAGACAACAATGAATTTGATGTATTTTCAGTAGGAAATCTCATAATCTTTGATCTGTTACCGTGTAATTCGAAGGATCATTTACTCATTTATTCATGTACAAACTGCCTATGAAGTTTGATGACTGGGCCCCATCAGAAAATATCCACCAGTGATGGATGGACAAACCTGAAGGCAGGCAAATGGACAAACCTAAAGATGGGTGGATGGAGAGACCTAAAGATAGATGGCTTTGACAAAATTTCAGGGTAGGTGAAGTGAACCGCACTTGAGCAGTATGCATGGGGTAGCCTAGTATTGCATTGTATGATATGATTTATAGGAATATACCAGTGGGGAAAAGTAAACCTCACTCTACATAGTTGACCTGAACTTGAAAATGAAGTTGTTTTATACAAGAGATTCTTGTTATTTAAATATTAGCGTGATAAAGTACATAGTTATTGTCATTGTACTTTTAGCTGTCCTCTTGTTCTTTTGAGGTATCAAATTCCCTTATCATGTAAGGAAGGTTTAAATTGGACATTTACATTCACAGGTGACTTGCCAAACTGAGGGTCCCCCCTGTGTACTGTAAGGTAGTCATAAGGCAGAGATTATGAAATGTGGAAAACAAATCATTAAAAATGAAACGAAATAACCGAGAATTCCCCCTGTTTACTGTAAGGTAGTCAAAAGGCATAGATTATGAAATGTGGAAAACAAATCATTAAAAATGAAACGAAACAACAGGTCTTCTATATTTCTAAAGATTTTCGACAGAACTGTTTTTAGAAAATATATACTGAAGGTCTCCGAAAATCTTGAACATTGCACTTTACAAGGGGGGAAGGTGTCTCTCATGTTGACGTAGTTTATTAAATTACTGGGTGATGGATACAAAAATTAGAACATTGCCTGTCCATTACTCAGCTTGACTTGAAATATTCCTTTCACATGTTAGGAGGAGCATAGCTACATACATGTATATATACGGGAATGGACATGGTAATTAAGGGAGGCCAGGAGAGGTTATCTCCCCCTCCCCCCCCCCCCCCCCGGGCGTAGGTCGTTGTAATGATTTGTAGTACAATGAGAACAACCATAAAATAAATCTTATGAATGATCTAAATTGGTGTATATGATAAATATCCACTATATTGAATTCGAAATTTTTAAAAACGAGTTTAACAATTGAGAAAACACAGCATTTGGAATTTCACATGGCTGTTCCGGGCAACCTTCTCTCACGTATTTGGATAATATTTATCGCATAGCAATCGGAGAAATGCATGTAAAGGATTTTAAATCGGAGTGTTTTTGGAAATCTGGTATTGTGATTTCTTTGGTTCACATATTTTGATTAACACTGGAGAAGGCTAGGAGTTTTTCGATTACGTATTTTAACAAGACTTCCTTTGAATAAAGTTTACATTACATTTGGCGGATTTTCAAGCACTTTTCACGGCTGTGAACAATTTTGAAACGTCAAATCATCAAGATATGATTAATCTACCAAGGTTAAACTGTATACCAGAACTTTTAATCAACAGCAACGTCAGTCAACTGGGTAGTGCGGAAATTGTTGTATTCAAGGAAGAAATGTTTATACAATGTAGGTTGATTTTATTATAGGGGTGAGTAGGGGTAATTAAACAATGGGAGAAAGGGGCATATAATTTGTGTATACATAAAGTATCCCTTTCTTCTACTGTGTATGAACCCCAACCCCCATGATAAACTCGACGTTTACTCCTATTTATGTTTGTGACACAACCTTTATATATACATGTATATACGCCCGTCCGACTTTAGACGGGACTTACAGTATATTATGCTACAGTGATGTCCGTCTGTCCGTTCGGGATTTTATAATTCTAACAGGGCCGTAACTGCCGATGAGGCAGACGAGGCAACTGCCTCGTCTGATTTTTTGGCAAAAAAGAAAATAAAATTATATAAATGTTATATTATAGGATATATGTTTAAAATGAAGACAAGCACCTTTGTCTTTGACACCATATTACGATTCTTTACATAGTACAAATGAAACACAAACATGATAAATTGGGATTTAAAAAGTGTCATTTTCAGTCGTAAAGTCAATCGGCGGCCCCCAATCCCCTGCCTCCCCTGATTTAGAACCCTACTTACGGCCCTGTCTAATTTCATTTCTCTGTCACATATCAAGCTGAAACTTGCTATTGTAGCTTCTTTGTGGGTCACTCTAGATCTTGTCGCAATTTTGATCTATTCCAACCTGTCTTATAGTTTTGCCACTTATTTGAAAGATGTGTGAAGAAGGCAAGAATAGGCATTTTCCTCGCCTTGTACACCCATCTTCTTTAATGTTATGTGGAGGGTACACGATTTGTCCCAGACCTTTTTTTATTAACAGTGTATGGGTATTGATGATGTGCATGTGACAATAATTTTGATTTTCTTCACTTTTTTTGAGAAAATTACAGGTTGTTGAACTTGGTCAGTTTTGAGGAAATACCAGGTATTACAAAGTGAGTACATGGTGTGTCCATTTGACGTATTGCAAGGATTTTGATTCCCAACAATTTTCTAATTTTCTTTAATGTTTGAAAAAAACACAGGTTGAATTTAGTAAATTTTGGGGAAATATTTTACACACACTTAAAGCTCTTGGTTTGTCTATCTACCTACTGTCACAGATTTATAAGCGAATACCTTTTAATTATACGATGGATATATATATATATCTTTAAAACTTTACAACTAATGGCTTCAGAAGCTTGTGATCGGTGTATTATGTCTACCGTTTCCGGTATTCTTGTTTATAATTCAATGAAACTGCAAAGGTTTATAAGTATTTCTGATAAAACGATGAATTTAAATAAAATGTTGCTGCATTTTGCATGCTAAACCCAGAAAACCATGAAGGATTTTAGGCTAAATTTTGATAAATAATGACATGACCCCCTCCCCACCCACCCCCAAGAACAAAAAGTAAAGAACAGAAGGATTTTATGGTTTTCTATGAGCCGTGAGATCAATATAACAAGCGGTGAGATAAATATAACAAGCGGTGAGATAAATATAACAAGCGGTGAGATAAATATAACGAGCCGTGAGATAAATATAACGAGCCGTGAGATAAATATAATAAGCCGTGAGATAAATATAACAGCCATGAGATAAATATAACAAGCCGTGAGATAAATATAACAAGCCGTGAGATAAATATAAGAAGCCGTAAGATAAATATAACGAGCCGTGAGATAAATATAACGAGCCGTGAGATAAATATAACGAACCGTGAGATAAATATAACAGCCGTGAGATAAATATAACAAGCCGTGAGATAGATATAACAAGCCGTGAGATAAATATAACGAGCCGTGAGATAAATATAACGAACCGTGAGATAAATATAACAGCCGTGAGATAAATATAATAAGCCGTGAGATAAATATAACAAGCCGTGAGATAAATATAACAAGCGCAGATCTAAAAGAAAAAACAAATTCAGGGGGGGGGGGGGGGGATAGGATAAGTTGCTGATATCATGATGTGTATTTTGTACTTTTTTATCGTCTGCGTGGGGTTTGAGAGGTTACCTACCAATTTAAAATCACTTTTAAAAAAGAATTTAAAATGACAAACGAATTTACAACGTTTATTGCCAAGGGGTGAAAACTAAATTCACGTAGTTTTCATCAACCCCTTCCCCTCTCTCTTAAAACTAGATTTGATGAATATTGAAAATTATAATAATCGGTGTATGAAAATCATGTCGGGTGACATATACTTACAGGATTTTTAACTACCCCCTCCCCTTAACTATTTGAATTTGCCAAAATCAAAGGGGGTTACAACCCTCATAACCCCCCTCTAGATCCGCCAATGTATAAAATCAAAATATAATGCACAATATTGCGATATTTCAAAAACATACTTCAGTGTATATATATATACGCAATTCCCCAGCCCTAGTTAAATTGATATTGGAGGACATGAATGCATGCTTCCCGGAACAAGGATAGTAAAAGTGCACATCATAACAAGGTCGCCTATTTGATTCAAGCTTTCCTAGGAAATTTATAATGTAATTTTTATCCAGAAACATAGTGATAAAATCTTATTGAATGACTAAAGCTGAAATGTGTTGATCCTTCACATAAGGCATAAAGGCGGTATTGTAAGTTTTATTGAACAAATGTCTTCAGATTTCTGAAGAAAACCTCATGCAAAGCGGCTAAAAGTACAAACTAATTTGATAGATAATGGCGGAGAAATCTTAAGTTTTGGATTAAATTGCCATGAATTTTAGTATTGCACGTGCCCGAATTCCGTATCGATGGTGGCATGTACTTTAACAACAAAATACCATTTTTATCGTATATAACTTAGTTATTGATGTATGGAGTCATAATAGAGGCAAGACTGACTCTGATAATTACGTATCAATATGATGCAAATTATCTTTTGCAAAAAATGAAACAGATTATTCTCTGCAAAAATCATTCGCTAACAAAAATTTAGTCTATCCATTGTTATCATTAGGGTAAGTTTAAAGACCCCTATAAGATGAGGAAAAGTAAACAAAATTCATATCTCTCTCTCTCTCTCTCTCTCTCTCTCTCTCTCTCTCTCTCTCTCTCTCTCTCGCTAGCTGACCAAACCTACTAAATGAGGACGTCCTCAAAAATGTGTAGAAGAGCATACACACATATATTATTCTAAAGGCAAAAAAGTACTATGTTAGGTATAGCTATAGGGATATCTATAAAAGTTTATCTAATACTCTCTTTTGAATTACGAAAAAAAAAAAAGATTTTTGAGAGAGAATATTAGTAAGGACATGTCCTCACACCACTTGTCCTCACTAAGCTAATATTTTGTATCTACATCTTTCACATGCTGTAGGTCACATTTATGAGGACGTAATTGTGAGGACATTTATTTGTCCTCATAGTGCAATTCTTGTCCTCACAACATCTGCCCATTGGTTGAAATTTGTCCTCACTTTACACTTTTACTGCCCCTCTCTCTCTCTCTCTTTCTCTCTCTCTCTCAGACGAATCGTGTTTCATGAGGATATTCTCATGATGCTTAGGAGAGAAGCACACATAAATATGTTATATTTTGTACGGTTTTATCGTCTACTTGGGGTTATTTCGAATTGTCAAAAAAAGTTTTGAGAGAATATATGTAGGGACATGTCCCCACACCATATGCCCCCACCTATCTAATCTTTTCACATGCTGTGGATCAGGGTTATGGGAACTAAACCTTTCACATTCTGTGGGTCATGATTATGGGGAGGTAGCTGTAAGGACTGGATTTTCGTCTTCATTGTGCATATCCTCACAGTACATGTTAAATGGTTAAAGAAAGGTTGTCCCTACTTTACGCGTTTCATCAGCCTTCTCTCTCTCTCTCTCTCTCTCTCTCTCTCTCTCTCTCCGTGTCCTTGGTTACGCTATAGATCTACATTTTACACGTATATGCAGTTTCGGATAAAGGGGACTGGACCCTTTATATGGTATATGCTATCCAGAGAGTCAGCTTCAAATGAATATTTTCACCTACCAACACTAATAAATTCCTAAACTTACACCAAAGCGAAATTGTGATAAAGTTTGAAAATCGTAGTTTGGAGACGTTGAAAAAAGGTCCTGATGATTTCTATTTGCTACGACACCGGAGTTTCCCCGGGGATTCCCTCATTAGTTAGTGCCCCTTCAAATAGAGTTTGTTCTTGACTCAATGGGTCTATTAAACGGTTACTCCATGACCCCGGCCCTCCACCTCCCCTTTGTAAAATTCCATAAATCCTCCACTGATTCGTATATTTCCATTCCCTGAAGTGTTACTGTATATCAAGTGGAGTTCGTACTTGCACTTTTACAAGAAGTAATTTCATATGCATGAGAATAACCCGGGAGTTCATAGAATTGCTTCAATTGATCCACTGACCCACATACAAACACATGCAATCAATGTGATGATTATGAAAATATGTGTATGATCATAGAGTCCCAAGGAGAAATCGTCATAGATAGTAAACCAATCAAATCCTTGTCAGGAATAGTGGGTGGGTACCAGATTCCACGACACGTACATATAAGTCTGGGCATCCCTTATTGTTTCCTAATGTTTCTACAGGAACTGGTTCTCCAGAAGGAAAAAAGAAATATTGAAAAATGAAGGTAACATTTATTTTTTTTAATTTTCAAAGATATATTTTTAAAATTTAATGTAGATATATCTACATAATAATGCTGGTCCAAAATTTAGGAAAATAATCAACTCAACTCCTGTTGTTTATGTAGTACCTCAATAATTTGTCTCTATTTTTTTTTCCTCAAAATTTAGATATATATATATATTGCAATGAAATGTGTTAAAAACTAAACAAAACTTCAAGTACAGAAAATGATAAAAACCAGTCAAAGAGGACTCAGTAATGAGTTTCACCCTTTTGGTTGGTTTTACGTTCCGTCGAAAAATTTTCACTCGCTCGTCTCCACAGGCAATGTACTTCTCGTATTTACTATTCTTTCAAGTAACCCAATTAAGCGATAAAATTTCCTGTAATATTGGGACTTCACCAATTGTACTTGCTACCTCAAACTTCTGCCAGAGTTTATTTGAAAATCAAGCACTGAAATGGGAAATCATTGACGTAAAAGCGCGCTCTATGAGGGACAATTTAATCTTCTCAAATATTCCTGAGAGAGTCGACGAAACCCCTAATGTGACTGAGAACATTTTACGAGAATTTCTAGAAAAAGAACTGAAAATGGATACGGCTGATGTGAGCAACATTAAGTTTGACAGAGTACATAGAATGACGGGACGTAACAAACCCCGAGCAATAGTGGCGAAGTTTAACAACTTTAAACAAAGGCAAGACGTCAAATTCAGATCCAGAGAACTGAAAGGTACAAACTTTTATATAAATGAACAATTTCCACCAGAAATCAACGAACAAAGACGACAACTAATTCACATTGCGAAGGAGAAACAACGACAAGGACACAGGACACGTTTAGTGTACAATAAACTGTACATTGATGGCGTTCCATACAAACCACCTACCAACCCACGGATCCAGGAACCGATGAGATAGGAAATTGCGGGGGTCGGACATTCATTGCGTATAGTCGCATGGAATGTAAACAGAAATTTAGAGCAAAAGATATGTGACAGTGATTTTTGCACAGTCATATCTGACTACGATGTAATATTTTTATCAGAATGCTGGATTCAACCTGGAACAGCTCTAAAGTGCGATTGGTTAAACGACGAATTTGAATACAAATGTTTTCCTAGACTGAAGGGTAAAGGCGGTGGCCTTGTGCTGTTATACAGAAAAACACTTCGTAAGTTTGTATCAATTGTTAAATGTGTTGAAGACACACTCATATGGTTAAGAGTAGAACAAAGAGATCATCCCGATATTTATATCTGTTTTGCGTATATACCTCATGATCATAACGTTTACTACACAAAGTATAATTGCGATTTATTTGATTGTATCTTAAATGATATGTCAATTTTTACACAGAACGGCACTGTTGTTGTTGCCGGTGACTTAAACAGTAGAGTTGGTAATTTACCTGATTATATTGTAGAAGACTCTCTTGCTATACCTATTCATGATATGCTGTCAAATGTTTTTGATTATAACACCGATTCGGTCATGCCACATCGAGTATCAGAAGATATGATGGTTAATAGGTTTGGCAGAAAGCTTTTAGAATTATGTAAATCTACTGGTTTAAGACTTTGTAATGGTAGAACACCAGGTGATGAAAATGGTCAGTTAACTTTTTACAATCACTTGGGTACAAGTGTTATAGATTACATTTTAGTAGAAGATGCGTACTTTAACAATGTCACTAAGCTTAACGTCTGTGAGTTTAACGAATGGTCAGATCACGCACCAGTAGAATTTACTTTGAAATGTATGAATGCTAGCTTTTCCAATAATAGTGATGTAATCACGAGTGGTCCAAATACGACACGGAAGTTCAGATGGGACGACGAGCACGTGGAACAAATGGAACGTGACCTCAATGACAAAGTCAGTGATCTGTATAATATTATCGACTTAATACAATCATCTACCCTAACACTGGATCGTGGTATTGAGCAGTTTAATTCTATATTAAATGATGTTTTTCAACCTTGTTCTAGAAATGTAAAATGTTGTAAAAAAAATTCACCAAATAAGAAAAGTTCTACCAACAAGGATAAACCTTGGTTTGACGAAAAATGTAAGCACTTGTACAACACTTATCGTCATTTTATGTACATCTTTAATTCTGAGCGTAGCCCGGAAAACAGATGTAATCTGGTTGAAGCTAAAGGTGAATATAAACGTTATGAACGACAGGTCAGACGTAAGTATTTAAGATCAGAGGGGAACCGACTTAGTCTGTTACGTAGGAATAATCCTAGGCAATTTTACAAAGCGTTTAAGAAGAATTCACGGTCTCCACCTACAGAGTTGTCTTTGAATAATTTTTTTGAGCATTTCAAGTCTGTCTGTAACAATGATGGAGATAACAATAATACAGATGTGGACCGAGCTCAAAGTTGCATTTTCGAGGAGCTAGATGTTCCAATATCATGTGATGAAGTTTGTAATGTATTAAAGAAAACGAAAGCTGCTAAATCACCGGGCATTGATAACTTGTTAAATGAATACTTTTGTAAATTTCGAGTTATTTTTACTCCATTGTTGTCACATCTATTCAATATTATCTTTAATCGTGGCACATTTCCAACATGTTGGTCTGAGGGAATTATTTTCCCATCTTTTAAGAAAGGAAATGCTAACGACACTAATAGCTATAGAGGCATAACTCTGGTGAGTTGTTTGGCAAAAATATTTACTTCTGTTTTAAATGATAGGTTGTTAAAATGGTGTTACGGGAATAATTCTGTGTCAGATGCTCAGTTTGGTTTCAAACCAGGTTTTGGCACTTCAGACGCTATATTTGCATTACAAAGTGTCATTAGTAGAACGTTATCACGCAAAAATAAGTTATTTTGCTGTTTTGTTGATTATGAAAAGGCTTTCGATAATGTCAACCGAAACAAGTTATTTTTTAAATTATCACGCTGTGGCATCACTGGTAAATTACTTACAATCATCAAATCACTATATAGTAACTTAAAATCCTGTGTTAGATTTCAATCCGAATTATCGAACTTCTTCTCATGTACAAACGGATTAATGCAAGGTGAGGGGTTGTCCCCCTTTTTGTTCTCTCTCTATGTGAATGATTTTGAGAATGCATTTATTAATAGCTTATGTGATGGAATTGACTTTAAAGATATATCACTGTTTTTGCTAATGTACGCTGATGATACTGTACTTTTTTCTGAATCAGCCACAGGATTACAAAACATGTTAAATACTTTATCAGTTTATTGTAACGAATGGGACCTAAAAGTTAACATTCAAAAAACAAAAGTTCTTGTCTTTCGTAACGGAGGGAAAATAAATGCCGCCAGCAAATGGTTTTACAATGGTAGCGAACTAGAAGTTGTTGACAGTTTTAATTATCTTGGTCTTACTTTAAATTTTAATGGTAAATTTTTAAAGTCTCAGTGTATTTTCGCCGAGCAGGGTAGAAAATGTATGTACCATATTCTTCGAATTTGTGATAATCTGTCACTGAATATTGTAACAAAACTTCATGTATTTGATACTTATGTTTCAAGTGTTTTGAATTATGGTAGTGAAATTTGGGGTTTTAACCCAGGTAACGATGTTGAAAAGGTACATGTGGACTTTTGTAAGCGAATTTTACATGTAAAGAAGTGCACTCCAAATTATATGGTTTACGGGGAACTTGGTCGTGTGCCAATGTATAATTTACGTATGATAAAAATTATCAAATATTGGTTGAAAGTTATCAAAACCGACAATTGTATCCTTCAATCTATATATGATGACATGTTGATTTGCAATCACAAGAACTGTAATTGGCGCTGCCAAGTTAAGCATTTATTATTATCGAAAGGATTTGGTGATGTATGGTTTAACCACTATGTTAATAATGAAGTTTTATTTCTAGAATGTCTCAAACAGCGTTTAACTGACAACTTCATGCAGTCACGAGATGAATTTTTTGTTAATTCACCCAAATGTATTCTGTATAGACACCTTATTGATAATGTTACCATTCAATTTTACTTGACAAAATCTATTCCGGAAAATCTTATTAATCTTTTAGCAAAATTTAGATTGTCTGCTCACCAGCTTAGAATTGAACAAGGTAGATATAATGGCACAGCAAGACAAGATCGATTGTGTGAATTCTGTAATTTGAACGAAGTTGAGGACGAATATCATTTTATTTTAATATGTCCTTTGTACAAAAACCTCAGATCTGCATATATAAAAAAATATTATTGGTCGCATGCTTTTATGTTTAAACTGGTACAATTGATGTCAATTCATAATAGAAAACAAATCTGTAATCTGGGTAAATTTTTAAAAGGTGCTTTACTCTTACGATCTAGCCAAACTATCGTCTAATGTATATGCTGGTTTTTGTTGGTTTCTTTTTTATGTAAACTTGTCTTATAACTCTCTTCATGTATGTCCATCCTCTAATATTCACTCCACTTTTCATACTGTATACATCTTTTTTGTTTATACTTTGTAATTGAATATGTATTATGCTGATGAGCCGTAAGGCTTAAAGCCAATAAACAATACAATACAATACAATTTGCACACAAGCCAAACTCGTGTCTCTTTGTGCGGAAAACTTTGGAAGCTGAAGTTTGACGCGGCACGAGCGAGGCTCGAACTCACGACATCCCGGTTACGAGGCGAAGGCTCTACAATTGAGCTACCGCGACTGATACATATGTAGGTTTACTACTTGATTTGGTAACTGGAAATCACATATCGATTTCCCCCTAGAAAATGATTGTTGTAACTTTCTGCATATAATCTAATAAAATCCAATAAGGAATTCTTGATAAAAACAACAACCCTGAATTTTAAAAATTCCCCACATTTTCCCAGTCCTTCAATGTAGATATATTTGAAAATAAAATAGAATGAAAAGAACACGCAGTACAACTGTTCCAGGAAGTTCCGAACGTGTTTTAAGGTTAAAAAAAGAACATATTTTTGCTTCGGTTAAATTACAATTTAGTTCGGAGACGAACTCTTTCCAATCATGTTTGTGATAATTATTTAATAATATTTGCAATACTTAAGGTCAAACTCGTTTATATATGTTATATGTGTGTTCGGATTGGCTTCCCGGGCCTTTTATTACGTCATTTTCAATATATTTTACGATGATTTCGAAGACATTTTACCCCTGCCTCAGCACATCCATAAAATGCAAAATATATTTTTCTCTGCCTCCCCCTTCCCAGTAAGTAATTCTGCGAACTAATGTGTTCAATGTTGGAAACCAAACCAAAATTTCTCATTATGATAGACTATGAAAACTAATATCTGACAATTTCGACTAATTATATATTGGTATTATGCGGGCGGTCCTTCACCGAGGCCCCGTGTCACAGCAGATATGGCACGATAAAGATCCTTCCCTGCTCAAAAATATTGCATATTTCCAAAGACTTTGATCGATTAGTATATGTAATCAATCGACAAGTGTTCGATTACTATCGATTAGTGATCGATTACTGATCTGATCGATTAGTCATGTCTGGATATATATAAATTGGAAAATCGCTGGATTACTTTTTAATCCGATCGAGTTAATTTGCAGAAAATTATATATATATAACTTATATACAGCTTAATGAAATAAAATGCATTCTATTTATTCCTTCGATGATTTATCCAATAATACGGGATGTATATCTTAATTAAGTTCCCAAACTCGAGAATCCAAAGGTACATGTATAATATATGGTAGCACGGATACATTGTATTTTTCCACTGCAGATACCCGTGCTGTTTAGAGCGACCTTATTGGTTTTCATAGCTTGGAGTGACGGTGTTTTGGTCGATTTTAGACGTCTCTGTCAATCGGAGCAACAGAGTTTCGGGGTTCGAAGGGACCCCTGGCAAAATGATGCTATTCACTACTGTTTTATGACGGGCAATCTGAATGAGGAGTGCAAACAAATAAGTATGCATAACTCAACATATTATATATAATGAACGCAGAATTATATATATATATATATATATATATGATATTGCACACAGCGCAATCCACCATTGGATGAATGCTATTTTGACTGTTAAAAATATTTTAAATCCAAGCATTTTAAGAACTGAAGGTATTGAAAAATGTTGTACATGTAGTTTGTATTAACTTAGACGTCACTGGAGGCATTGACTGTGGGGAAGAATTCTATCTACAAGGTGGACTGCCGGACGAAACGGCTGAATGTTGCCGCAAATTTGGTAAGCTGATAGACGTGCAAGACTTTGCATAAATTTTGAAATGGATAATCATTACTATGTACAACGGCGTATTCGTATCATTTTAACACAGCACTAAGAAAGTACGTTTCTATGATTTAAAAAGTCGTTTCTACGATTTAAAAAAAAATTTTGTGCGATTTAGTACATCGTACAAAAATCTACAAACGTTTAATAAGTCGTTTCTACGATTAGTAAATCGTATAAACGATCTAAAACGATTTCGTAAATCGTTAAGTCGATGTTAGATAATTTCGTATAAACGATTTCAAAAGTCGTTTCTACTATTTAGTAAAGCGTATATAAACGATTTTAACAAGAGGCCTTATCGGTCACCTGAGTATTAGTTTTAAGTATCACTAGCCTCAAGGGCTTTGAACTCTATAATAGTTTTCCTGTTTTTGCATATCTACGCTAAATTCTAATATTCAGCAGCAGCAGTTAAAACAAACAGCCCCCCCCCCCCCCCCAAATGTGTTCTTCCGAAAGTGCCCATAATGATGAAAGACTTTACATAATACTTGTTATTTAGGTCAGAACTTCGTAAGTAGTTAAAACTTGTGTTCGAACCTTTTGTATATCATATATGAAATGATATATGATCAAATCTACATGCTATATGCCCCAGAGTCATAACCCTGGGTTTGCGAAGTTCACAATTTTGGTACATTCCTTTCTGCTTATCCTACATATACATTTAGTTTTATACAGCATCATCAAAATTAAAGAAGTCTTTCAAATAATAAAGAAAATAATAATCACATGATAATTTTGGTCCCACCCTATAATCAAAATCCCTATCTCTGGGATCATGACATTTACAATTTTGGTATAAAAGGCTACCTGCTCCTTCTAGACACTAAGATATCCATTTAGTTTCAGTTTAGTATCAATATCATTTTAAAAAGATGCTATTTCAATATTTTACAGATAAACACTACATATCAAGTTTGGTCCCGCCCCGGAGTCAGAGCATTAACCCCGGGAATCATGAAATTTACAATTTTGGTAGAGGCCTTCCTGCTCTACATGACAAGTTTAGATAGTTTTTTTTCTTCTGAAGATGCACAGTGGAAGAGAAGATTTTTAAAAATTTGTCAATTTTGGCTGTTATTGCCCCGCTTCTAAGGCCTTGGGGTTGCAGAAGTCCTGAGATTTACAATAAATGTATCCCCCTTGTTCCAAAAATGCTTCATGTTAAATTTGAAAAGAATTGAAAGAGTAGCTATTTAGAAGAATTGGTGACGAACGATGGACACAAACCACATGACCTAAAAAAGTCGTTTATACGATTTACTAAATCTTAGAAACGACTTTTTTAAAAATCGGTTCTAAAATTTACTTAACGGTACACACGATATTTTAAAATTGTATAGACGACTTTTGAAACCCAATAAATCGTAGAAACGATTTATTTAAATTTGTTTCTGCTAGGTTAAAATGGAACGAATATTCGTTGCAATTATGACATACATAGAACATGTTTCAGAAATTTTAAAACTTTTTTTTCCACAGAACACAGACTAACTAACTGCCAAATTCTAACACAGACATTTTCATACCAAGGCGGTTTTGACATCATGTATATCAACCGCGCTCTCCGAAAAATTATCAGGTTAGTCCTACAAGAAAAAACCAAAACAAGCTTAGGGCATAGTTCAGCCTTACTTACAGTACTGTTTAATAATAATGCGTTTTCTTTTGTGTGTATGTTGTTTTTTTGTCCCAATCGAGAATTAGGGAGGTGACCACCTTTAGGTGAAATGTCACAAATTTTGACTTATGCATGCAATGTTCAAGGTAGTGGTTTCTTAATCATATCAACGCCTCCTGTGACACAGAATCTGTTTTTAGCTCACATTTTGTCTGTCGTCTGCCTGTAAGCTTTACACATTTTCATCTTTTTCTAAAATCCACAGGACCAACTTCAATCTAACTTAAAGCAAGTTATCTTTGGTAGAAGGGGATTCAAGCTTGTTCAAATGAAGGCCCATGCCTCTTTCAAAGGGGCGATAATCAAGAAAATGCAAAAATAAATTGGAGTCATTTAATAATCTTCCCAAGAACACTGGGCTTCTTTGAGTACATGTATATTCATAAAATATAAATGAAAGCTTCCTGATATAGATATATATTCGTTCAAATCAATGTACCCGTGGGTAGGGCTAGGCCACAATAGGGAATCAAAGTTTTACATGCGAATAAATAGGGAATTTTTTAAAAATATCTTCTTCTCGGGAATCACTGGGCCAGAAAAGTGAAAATTTACACGAAAGCTTCCTGACAGAGTAGTCTGAGTAGATTCAACTTTTTGTTCAAATCAGTCTCTGGGGCTAGGGTGGGGCCACAATAGGGGATCAAAGGTTTACATGCCGATACATAGGATTTCAAAACAAGAGACCCATGGGCCTCATCGCTCACCTGAGTCACCTTGGCCCATATCTAAAAAATTTCCATATATATTCGCATTTAAAACAGTACTTTTCGTCCCTATTGTGGCCCCAACCTACTCCCCGGTGTGTGTTTGTGTGCTTGATTTTTACAATTTTGAATCTGAACTATGTCAGGAAGTTTTCATGCAAATGTAAACTTCTTTGGTCCAATGGTTCTTGAGAAGAAAATTTTTAAATGACCCCACCCAATTTTTGTGATTATCTCCCCTTTGAAGGGGGAATGACCCTTCATATGAACAAACTTGAAAGCCCTTCACCCAAGGATGCTTTGTGCCAAGTTTGGTTGAAATTGACCCCATGGTTCTGGAGAAGAAGGTGAAAAGTTTACAACGAAGCCGACAACGACAGAAAACATACAAATTTTGATCAGAAAAGCTCAGTTGAGCCTTTGGCTAAGGTGAGCTAAAAACTCTCTCAAGAACCAAGCTGTTTAGTCTTATCAAGCATTCATGTAGTACAGATTTATCTTTGATCAAGCCATGGCCCCTGGGGCTAAGGTGGGATTAAAATAGGGATTCAGAATTTTACATGACATTATATAATTATAAAGGAAATATAAAAAAAAATCTCTTCAAGTGTAACAGACCCACATTAATCATAATGATGTGGAAACAAGCTGTATGGATTAATATTATTTTCTTAAATTATGGACCCCGAGGTTTAGGATAACGCTAGAACCAAGGAACAGATTTTACATGATCCCATTGGGTTATAATATGGGTTGAAAATTTGTGGGAATAAAGAGGGTGAATAATCATTCTTCTGAAGAAAGCATGAAGAGGTTGACTCAGGTGAGCATTGTGACCCATGGGCCTCTTGCTCTCTTTTTACCAGCACCCCTACAGGAAGTGACCCTACGGCTTTTCAAGTGGAGTTATGCGACTTGGAGAAACTGGGCACATAAGGAGGCAGCCAAACTACAACACTCTGTGTACAAGAAAATAAAAACTTTATTTCTTCATGTTTTTTTTAAACAAGAGAAATTATTGTCTAACAGTGCATGTGTACTTTTTCTAATAAATTCTAACATTGATGTTGACTGAATTTGTTATTCCAGCCTTGTTGATAAAATGGTTTGACTACAAATCATAATTTTCAAAGAAAACTGTTTTTACACTAGAAGTACAACACAATAAATCCATCAAGTGGATGTCACGAACGACATAACCCACAAAGTTACTATGAACGAAATCTGAAACTTTAATTCTGAAAACTTAAAGAGATACTGAAGTGTTTTATTACTTCTAGCAAAGGAGTTTTGAAGGTAATCCACTGTTTCAGCGAACAGTACAGTGGAGGATCCAGGATTTTGCAAATGGAGACATGCACGACACAAATTCTTTGATCACTTTTAAGACCTCACTGGGTCCAGTGATGTACATGTACTACTGTGTTAGAATGTCCACATGAAGAAGCTCTATGGACTAAAAATTTTAAAAAGATTTTTTTCTATATATACATCTATTTAAAACAAAGATATACAAAACATATGAGTAACATAAATTTGATGAGGCATTTATTGCATATCATTTCATGTTGATTAATTGCTTTGTGGCAAGTTAAAATCTGCAGAAATAATAGAATTCAGGAATCTAGAAATTTAAGGAGGTTCAGGCCATTTTATCTCCTTACAAGTACTTTGTGAAGGATATATTGACTACATGTACTTGATGTGAGTGTATTTGTAAGAGAAATAATGTTGCAACTGTGGACAACATGTTCAAAATGCCACATCATATTTCAGTCTCGCACTTGCTTCTGAGATGACGAGTAGGAAATGGGTCCAAGTATTAGGTCAAGGTCAATATCTCTGTTAGTACATTATGTCCACTGCAAGAGGATGTTTCACTATTGTTAGGTTTAGTTATACATGTACCATTGACTCTCATATAGTACAAAAGGCTCAAGCCTTATCAGTCACCTGAGTATTAGTTAAAAGTATCACTAGCCCCAAGGGCTACAAAATCTATAATAATTTTCCTGTTCTACATGTCTAAGAAAAATTCTATTGTTCTGCAGTACTATCAAACAAGAGGTACTGTGAGCAATGCTCACTAAGAATACCCCCGCTTACCTCAATCTACCAAAGGATGTTGTTAATAGGTATAAATTACCTCTTTCCTGAGTGTAAAAATATGGTATGCCTTTGTAGAAGAAAATGGAAGATATAGCCCAAACACAAATCCATGGCATAAACCTATAATTTTGACCTTGAGATCAAAGGTCAAGGTCATAAAGAGGTCATGAATGTACATGACACATAGTCTCATGGTGATACACCCATGTCTTATGGTATGACTATGTCAAAACCCTATAATCAATTTTGACCTTGAGGTCAAAGTTCAAGGTCATATAGAGGTCATGAAGGTACCCGACACATCGTCTCATGGTGATACACTCATGTGTCAAATATGGTATGCCTATGTCAAAGAACAAAGAAGTCATGGCCCTGACACGAATCCATTGTAAAAACCTTTAATTTTGACCTTGAGGTCAAGGTCATATAGAGGTAATGAAGGTACATGACATATCGTCTCATGGTGATACACTAATGTGTCAAATATGGTATGCATATGTCAAAGAACAAAGAAGTTATGGCCCGGACACAAATCTGCACAGACGGACAGACAGAGTGATTCCTATATACCCCCCTGAACTTCGTTCGGGGGGTATAATGATGTGTTCTTTTAAAAACACAAATGTCCCTAAAAATGCCAATACTGATATTAGACTTTATACAATATATATTAACACTATGACTATTTTGGTTCTGCAACCTTGGGGTTGCGAAATTCACAATTTTGGAGCATTCTTTTCTGCCTATCATAAATATGCATTTGGTTTTGATATAGTATCAGCAGAATTAAAGAAGTCTTTCAAATGATAGAGACATTTAATCACAAAGAGCATACTGGTACCAGGGTAACCCAACTCCTGGGATAATAAATGAAAATCTTGTTTAAGGGCTACCTGCTCTTTCTATTTAGTTTCAATTTACCATCAATAGCATTAAAGATGGTATTATTTAAATGTTTTACACTATATACCAAGTTTGGCTCTGCCCTGAAGTTAGAACTTCTACCCCATAAATCATGAAATTTACAGTTTTGGGTTTTTCTTAAGATGTGCAGCTGAAGATAAGAATTTTGAAAATTGGTCAATGTTTGGAAGTGTTTGTTTGTCCTTAAATTCATGTCCCCCTTGTCCAAAAGATGCTTCATACCAAATTAAAAAATAACTGGTTGGGTAGTTATCAAGAAGTCAAAACAATAACGAATGCAGATGAAAAGCAATAGGTTACCTGAGTGACCAAAAAATTTATTTGAACCAATATAGACTGGAAATGAATTTTAGGAACTAATATATCAAAACACTTTCCTTAAAAAAAAATGATGCTACACAACCTAACAATTCAAATACTATAACTAAGTCATACATCATCATGTTGACCCTTCTACCTTTAACCTTTTGACATTTGTTTTCTCTGAATAAGTTCTGTCACACTGTTCTACATTTTTTTTCACCGAGTCCGAATTTTCCGCATGATCTCTCTTGAGAGCGGATGACTGTTTGAATATTGCTAGGTTTGGTGCGCTCCCTTCTGCATCATTTTTTGTTGGAGCAGATCGTAAAGGAATTGTGACAGTGAGAAAATCTTCTGCTGCTATCACTCTGTTTGGTCCCATTATTTCCACTGCTTCCTTTAGTAGAATGGATACTGTTTCTTCCTCCTGTGATACAAAAACATTCATCTTGGAGAGTACCACAGCATTTTACATTCCAAAAGATGGATATTTAATGGAAATTTGGGGAGAGAATAGTGGGTACATGTTGTATATTGCAATAACATTCAGATCCGAAGGCTTGCATTATTGCTTAGATAAATTTACATCATAATTTTTGTTTCTCATTTGCTGTTCTGATTCGTAATGTGCTTTACCTCATACTCCTCTGACACGGGAAGGTATCTCTGACTGAAATGGGTCAGAATCAACAGCCGTGCCTTCAGGTCACTAGCAACCTCTGCAGCCATTTCTGTAACAAATATCATTACTTGTTATATCTGACCATGAATTTGGACTTCTACATGTATGTAACTCTTTATGTTAGAAATGAAACAATACCCACTTTTATGTAATACCTAACCCTATCTGTTACAACTGCTGTACGATTATCAACCTTTTTGAGTTTCCACTTTTGTATGATAGTCACCTTTCTGTGTTTCCACTTTTGTATGACTGTCACCTTTCTGTGTTTCCACTTTTGTATGACAGTCACCTTTCTGTGTTTCCACTTTTGTATGACTGTCACCTTTCTGTGTTTCCACTTTTGTATAACTGCAATAATGTAGCCCTCTCCAGCTTTTTTTTGGGGAGAGGGCTACAACTCCTTAGGATCTCTGTAATGGTGCAGATGCAGGAGTGATTCACTCCCGCAACATTTTCAATCATTCTAACCATTTGTTGGCTTTCTTTACTTCAACAAAGTTGATATTATATCTCTCTTAGTCAATATTTAAATTTACAACCAGCAACATAAGACTTGTGAGACTCTATTCTACTGTTTTTAACAATTTCAATAACTTCCACTTCCTCAATTCATATTGTGCGCCTTGTTTGATGTACTGAAGCTTAACTTCCAATTGTCAATTTATCTGCATACAGTGTATATCCATGTAAGGAATATTTATCAAAGGAAGTGTTTACATCAATGTACGAATATGGAGGAGAAAGCGATTTCGTCAGTATTGAAAAGTTTTAAATTTGATATCAAGTTAAAAAATGAACAGCAGAGTGTAATTTTTTTCTGCCACAATATGATTTTCCTCTCTTTGTCGGAATGGCTCAAGTCTGTGTTGAACAAGTATATTTTTGCGGTGAATGTCAATATTTTGGTTTTTCAGTAGATCAACTTACGAGATCTCGCAATAACAAGCATGGTGGAGCAGACGAAGAATTTTGCATGTTGTATAGATATTTAATTTTAAAAAAACCCCAACATAATTAATCCCGACATGCCCAAGTGCAAAGCTGGTAATTTTTTTGTGTAAACAACATTAGAGACAAATACACAGAGCTTATTACAGGTTATTCATAAAAATATTTTGCACCATTATGAAGATCCTATGGAATTGTAACCTTCTCCTGAAAATGTCAGGAAAATAAATTGGAGAGGGCTACATTATTGCAGCAAACTTTTGCATGATTGTCCCCCTTCTGTGATCACATTTTTGTATGATATTCACCTTTTATATGATAGCTACCCACCTGTGTTTCCAGAGTTATATGATAGGCTACTATGCCTGTATATCTAATGTGGAGTGAGCCCTTTATGATTGATAACCCTTTTGAGTATACCTGGTGTGGAGTGACCTTTCTCTAGGGCCATGTCTTTCAGAGAATTCTGAAGAGTTGCTTCATGGACAACAACATCAGCATCTGTGCCCACAGTGTAGATCTCCGAAGAGTTACAAGTGTCCCCTAGAATCACCAGTTTGCGTCCAGGCTTAGGGGGCCCCACTACATCAGCAGGGTCTATCTGTAAACACACAAGGAATGATAACAGTACTTTTACTCCTATCTGGATGTCTAATAACATCCATAGGTATTAATCAGGGAGAATCAGAAACTGCAGTGGGAAATATTGTGATTTATGCATTTGATGATAACCTCTTTCTATTAGAATTTGAAATAAATACATGTACCTGTTTTTGTCTCAAAAACGTTTCCAAACAGAAATTGTTTCTAAAACCAAAGAATAGTACTGCACCTTTCTTCCATCAGGAAGTGTCACAACTTTTCCATCTTTAACTTCTTTACACCATGGACCAGGCTTTACTCCTTGCAAGGTGAGTTTAGAAAGGTCAAGTCTAAAATGTACACAATAATTCAAGAAAAGTCATAAAATATGTTAAAGTTTTTATTACAAAATATTTGCCTGGAAAAATTAATGAGTACAAAGGCAAAACATTGGTAGCTGCTCCGTCAATCAGTCAATTCAGAAATTGATTGTATTAAGTACATACTTTCCTGGACAAGAAGCTTCCTGTACACAAAAACCAAAAGAAGGAATTCTATGTTTCAGGTAAACAGCCTTCACCGTTATTTTCTCACTGCTATACCTACAAACAGTAAAAAGTGAATAATACCTAAAGAAAGATAACTCTATTAGACTGCCATGTCGTCCAATTCAATCGTTTTAATAGAATCTGATGACAACATTCCTGTTATCATTCAAAACTGATAAATCACTGACACAGACTGTGCATTTATAACTTACAGTGTCCAGACTTTATCTTGATCTGCCTCAATAAGTCGACCTTTCCTTTCATTTGGGTGCAGATTATTCGAATCACACAACTCGTTTATCTTCCATTTCTTTAATGAAAAGCAAATTAAACTCAACTACCATGTATACTTTCATGACACAAGAGTAAATTTCTTCAATGTACAAACTCTCGCTAACATCATAAATATTGCAATATTCATGATGACAAAATATCAAAGCTTCAAAATATATATGTATACCTATTTTTGAATTATGAAAAAAAAAAAAATAGAACAAAGATAATATTTGAACTATAAATGGCAAAATTTTGTTTGAAAACTCATCTGAAATCAGGAAAATGTTTGAAAGTACATATACCAATGCTGAAAAAAGTACATCATTGCAAGCCACACCTATTGTCTCCGTTTACACTACATCATTTTGTAGGTACTACCGGACTCGGTAACCGTGGCTAGCGACGATGAAAAAAGTATTGCAATACAGTATTCTAAGAACTATATTGCAATAAACCAGAACATTGCCTAGCCCTGTAATTTACAAACTAATTATCAACTTCCTTTTGTGTATATTGACTGCAGTCAATTTACATGCTAAAATAATTATTCAGAAACATAACTGCTCTTGCCTGAATATCACTAGGTATCTGGCATGGCAACACTTTCATTTCATGAACAAGGTAAGTAAAGCCCAGTATAGTTCTAGACAGCTCTAAACTGGTTCTTATAAACTTGCGTAGCCCCACTGGTCCATAGATTTCTAGTGGCTCAGATCTCTGGTTGTTTCCACTGATGGTACACAGTAGCCCTGGTAACCCAAACATCTACAATATAGGGCCTGTATTAAAACATCTAACTGTAGGGACTGTATCAGAACATCTACAATATAGAGCCTGTATCAAAACATTAACAATGTACGGGCTGTATCAAAACATCTACAATATACGGGCTGTGTCAAAACATTTACAATGTAGGGGCTGTATAAAAGCATCTAAAATGCAGGGCCTGTATCAAGATTTCATTCAAAGAAATATACAAATGTCTGAATTACTCTACAATGTAAAGTTGTAGAAATCCTTCTAGAACAACTATACTGCATATCTACAACTTACATGATCTCCATGGAGATGGGATATAAATATCTTATTGACTTTTCCGGCCTTGACTTTGCTCTTTTGAAGCTGTATCTGAGACCCTTCACCACAGTCAAACATCCAGGACCCATCATCTACAACAAAGGAACTAAAAAACTAATCATCTACAACAAAGGAAGTAGAAATACATTACACATGCAGTTACACAAAACCTACTTGAATCTAACTAAATTTCATCACACTAATGCTCAATAATTTCAAGTTAGTTAAAATTAATAGGCCTATGTGCAATGTGCTACAGGTGTCCAAGGGAAGTAACTTGGCTAAAATTCAGTTAGAGAGATTCCGAGTTCAAAACTAAGAAGTTGAACTCAATTTTGTATAGTATGGTTGAAGATTCATGCACATACCCCAAAAAATGCACACAAAATTATTCAGTGAGCTATGTTGTCCAATACCATTTTCATTCTTCATTTGCATAAGTGGGTCAACATTTTAGACCTGTTAAACATTCATGTTGCACATAAAATTCTTCTTCCTCAATGTGCAGAAAACTTCCAAAGTATGTGTCTACTAGACAGTCAATGAGTAACATCTCATATAAAAGCTAAACTTCATTTGTACATCAACAACATACACAACCACTGTCCAAAGTGCAGACAACAGACATAGTTGTAAAATGGATTGCAATTATGTAAAAAGTAGCTTGGTCTGATAGTAAGGTAACACAGATTTATAGTAAACATGGAAGGGGACAAAGACGGAGAAGAAACTAGACACATTTCAGTTCAGGGGCTTGCCTAAGATCCTGAGGATAAGGGGGCAGCAGATGGTGACAAAAAGGGAAGTGGCAGACAGGGCTGGATAGAACACATGATACAGAGGGAAGGTGACGAGACAGTGCAAGGGTGGACACCAGAAGGAAAAAGGACACAACAGAGACCGAAAACAACCTAAGGACAGTAGAAGCAGAAAGAGGGAGTGCAGAATGCAGAAGCTGGAATGAGGTCAAGATGGTAGCAAAAGACAGAGTGGTTTGAAGAGAGAAAGTTTCACACCCTTATACACCTCCTGGTGTGGAGGGAGCTCAGTACAAATTCATGGGAATCAATTTTTGTGGATTGCCAAGATTTCATAGTTTTGTTGGGATGCAATTTTGTGGATCTGGTTTCTGTACACTGAAACATATCAATTGTGTATTTTGTTGTGGTTTGAAATTCATTGCATAGAGGTACTGACTAGATGATTAATTGAGGTACTGACTAGATGATTGATTGAGGTACTGACTAGATGATTGAGGTACTGACTAGATGATTGATTGAGGTACTGACTAGATGATTGATTGAGGTACTGACTAGATGATTGAGGTACTGACTAGATGATTGATTGAGGTACTGACTAGATGATTGATTGAGATACTGACTAGATGATTGATTGAGATACTGACTAGATGATTGATTGAGGTACTGACTAGATGATTGATTGAGGTACTGACTAAATGATTGATTGAGGTACTGACTAGATGATTGATTGAGATACTGACTAGATGATTGATTGAGATACTGACTAGATGATTGATTGAGATACTGACTAGATGATTGATTGAGGTACTGACTAGATGATTGATTGAGGTACTGACTAAATGATTGATTGAGGTACTGACTAGATGATTGATTGAGATACTGACTAGATGATTGATTGAGATACTGACTAGATGATTGATTGAGATACTGACTAGATGATTGATTGAGATACTGACTAGATGATTGATTGAGGTACTGACTAGATGATTGATTGAGGTACTGACTAAATGATTGATTGAGGTACTGACTAGATGATTGATTGAGATACTGACTAGATGATTGATTGAGATACTGACTAGATGATTGATTGAGGTACTGACTAGATGATTGATTGAGATACTGACTAGATGATTGAGGTACTGACTAGATGATTGATTGAGATACTGACTAGATGATTGATTGAGGTACTGACTAGATGATTGATTGAGGTACTGACTAGATGATTGAGGTACTGACTAGATGATTGATTGAGGTACTGACTAGATGATTGATTGAGATACTGACTAGATGATTGATTGAGGTACTGACTAGATGATTGATTGAGGTACTGACTAGATGATTGATTGAGGTACTGACTAAATGATTGATTGAGGTACTGACTAGATGATTGATTGAGATACTGACTAGATGATTGATTGAGGTACTGACTAGATGATTGATTGAGGTACTGACTAGTGTGAGATTCAAACTAACGGGGCAAAGTTAAAAAGCTTTATTGACCAAGCTATCGATGGAAGAGAATTATTAAGTTGTGACATGATGTTGTAAATAAGTGAACATCGACATTTTCATCCACTTTTACACTGAGAGAAACACATAAACATTGTATTCAAATATATATGACCTGTAACTTTTTATAGTAGCTGTCCTTTTGGGTCAGCATAAAAATATCCCAGAAACTATATCATGTATCAGTAGTCATCAGTTTCTTATTCACACATTCTAAAACAAAAAAGCTCTGCAAGGTGGGGGCATGCTCCCTTACAATGAGTGTCTACAAGTTTTTCTTTGAAGTCCCATAGTGACCTTGACCTCTGGATCCCAAACACAATAGATCTGGATAACAAAGCTACATTAATGTATCAAATCAATCGAGCAACAACAGTGGCCTGTAAAGTTTCTACAAGTTTTTTCTATGAAGTCTCATAGTGACATTGACCTTTGGACCCCAAAGTCAAGCAAAATATGTGACCTGTAGAGTGTCTACAAACTCAGTGTTACTCATAATTTGAAGGAAAAATTGCATTTTGTTAAATCTAACTTTATCCAGAATTACATCATTCATTACATACATGGATTTTGAGCAGTATCCAACATTAACTGCCCACTAGTATTGGTTCGGATACCATTACATGTATTTAGTGAGATGTTTGTGTTTTATATACGTGTTTGTCGTTTCTTGTGTGTGTGTGCGTTGAAAGTTTTATGCACAATGTCAAAGTAATTCATGCTTTATTGATAAAGATAATTTTGTGCATTATAGAGTGTGAATGTAATTATTATGATTTAAAAGTTAAATAATGAAAAATTATCTTAAAGTTTCAAATGACTAATTTGTGTGGAAATATGCTTATTTACCTTTTGATCAGGTTATATGCATGTATGTGTCTGTCTGTCTGTGTTTGTATGTGGCTACATACCCATTTTGAGGATGACACATGAAGCCCCGCGTGACGGTGAAGGATAAGCAGATCCTGTCCCAAGGAAGGTAATTTCCATTGTGGAGCTGCTTATTTTAGCCATACTACAAGATATATATGATCAATAATAATATTGCTGTCTATAATTTCTAAATATCTACTTAATGTTTATATTGAAAAATGTTTGAAAACCTATAGAACTGTAGCCACAAGGGGCAAACTTTTTTTTTTAATGTAAGAAGGACTTGGCTACATTCACCACCAATATTCAGTATTCAGTTTCTTTATTTCCATGAGCCATATGACTCATTGGATTCACATACACATACATATATATACACAGACAGTACAGTAGATATAAAGATATAATACATACAGTATTAACCCCAATAGATATTTCACCTTTAAATCTCTCATTTTCCCCTTTTACCTATATCATCAAATTTAATAAATTATAAACTCTTTATAAACTGTTTCCATTCAGAAGTGTTGACCTTACTCTTAACTCAAGTCAATGGCAAATAAAACTTCAAATTACTCGCCCTTGATTACAGGTGGCGCACGATCTGTTAACGTCCAAGGCGTTTCTAACCTCAAGTTTAAGAGAGCGTCGGAAGGACATGTTTAGATTAGAAAGTTGTTGAATATTTAGTAACGATGGCGGATTACGGTTCGTAGGACCTCACTGCGCTTAGAGACTAACTTAGAAAACGCATTACAAGACTCTCTGGGCGGAAAGGAAAGCACGTTGAGAGTTTCAGCTGTAACCGAATTTTCTCTGTCACATCGATTAAATAAAGACATTCAATACACATTGGACGTTTTTCATTATAAACTACTTCGTGGTGAAGCTTACATGCTTAAACAGTAGTTTAGGTTGAATATATAATATTTTATAAGTTGTTGAATTGCATATGTTTAAAACAATAAGATGCGGACACCCCCCCCCCCCCTCTCTCTCTCTCGAGGATTAAGAATATCAATTATTAAATATATCCACATATATCTGAATTTCTATTATTAAGCTGTTAAAATGTGTAGTAATAGTGAATGTATATGTATAACTTCTCTTTATGAAATAAAATTCACGATAGAGAAGGCACATGGATATATCATACCACATTAAACAGTTTATTTGCATATTTTAACATATATCACTTACGTGATGACATCACGGTAGGTAAACAGTCTTTGCGATTAACTTTTTTATTAGTCCATAGGGAAATCGAAGTTACAAGTGAATATTGAAAAATGTAATGCAATGATTTTTTAAAATAAAAACCACAATGAACAATAGGCCTATGTGTGGCTTTTATTATAAACACAACATTGTATGACAGTGAAATTTGTAATTTACTTCACTTGGATAAATTTATAGCTTTATGAATTTGCATTTAATTTTGATAAAAGTAGATATGATTCAAATTTTATTTCTGAAAAATTTAGAAATATCTTAATCTCTTGAGATGCATTTTTCTTCTGGTTTGCGTCAACAGTTAAAATAGGCTAGGACTGGTATTCGTTTCTTTGACGTATTGGACTGTACTTCCGTGGGTCAGTTGATAAACATGACATAACAACATAACTATGATAATGCACACTTTGATAAGTTATGAAAGTTTGACAATTTCATCCCATATTTTGATTAATTTCATACGTATTGACTATTGAAGAATCCAGACTCGTTTTCCCTGAAATTCAAACAATATTTTACAACACTTTTTGAATTATAACAAAATTAACAATGGAAGTAAAGTGTTGAAATTAATTTACAATCCAGTCATCAAAAACGAAAACAAGACCTAAGAATATTCACTGCCTTACAGTTACAGTCTGATTATAGCCACCCCTCCATTACAGTCGCGTCGTCGTACCGAGTGACGGCGGAGGGGGAGGGGGGGAGGGGTGCTGTTAGCAATCGCTTTCATTCATATTTTGACGACCTTGGTTAACTCTAAAATTAATTTTTAAATGACATCTGAAATGTATTTTTGTACCATACTTCGTTTATATATTGATGACTCAAATTTCCCCTGTTCGATTATAGATCTAGTCTAGAAGGGGGGGGGGGGGGGGGGGGGGGGGTGAGAGTCATAGAATTATAAGATCATTGATGACTGTATCACTAAGAATAGATAAAATTTCAGCATAAAACATTCATGCAGAATATTATGATCTACAGAGCAAATGTTTAACCCCCCGTAAATACTTTCTGCAACAAAGTCGTCATCTGATATCTGTGAAGTCGGACTGAACTGAAGACTGAAGTTTATAGCGCACGACGCTGAGTGGAACTTTAAAACGATCGTTGTCGCTGTCACATTTGATGACAATGAACCAATTGAATTTTTTAAAAGCTTCATATCTCGGGAATTCTACCCCCGCTCCCTATTTGCACAACAAAAACCTTACACTCTCTCATAAATCTTATGTACACCGGAAGTCCACAAGGACGTAAACGAGTCTTGCGCCACCTATGTTTGAAATAGGGGAAACAACTGACAAATATTCGCAATTAACAGATATTTTTGATCATCCTAGTTCTTGTCCCTTTTATACTGGTTCTAGTTACACAATTTACTTTAAGGCAAGTAATATATGTTTAATGAAAGGTGAAGATAACAGTGATTAATGTCATAACTCCTATAAGCAATACAAAATAGATAGTTGGGCAAACACTGACCCCTGGACACACCAGAGGTGGGATACTGGGATCAGGTGCCTATGAGGAGTAAGCATCCCCTGTCAACTGGTCACACCCGCCGTAATCCCTATATTTTGTAAACGTAGTTATTAGTAGTCAAAATCAGTGTGCCAAGAACAATACAATTTTAGCCACTCTATAATAATGATAAAGTCTATATGGAATTATGGATCATATCCTCTTTAGATAAGTGGACAGGCATGGATGTAGGCTATCTCTGTTCACTTCTCTAAAGAGCACATATACAGGTAACAGGAAGGGAGAAAATGCAACGGACCATACCGGGATTCGAACCCGGGCCCCCTGAATCTCTAGCCAGGTGCTCTACCAACTGAGCTATCTGGCCATCGGCGATTGAACCCGGCTGACCGCTACATTCCTCCCTCCTTAAATGTCTTCACACCTGAAGACATCAACCCAGGATCTTTATCCCCTGGCAGGCATTTTCACCTGTCAGTTCCAGGGGCTGGTCTACAGCACCAAATGTAACAGGAAGGGAGAAAATGCAACGGACCAGACCGGGATTCGAACCCGGGCCCCCTGAATCTCTTGTTAGGTGCTCTACCAATTGAGCCATCTGGCCACCGGCGATCGAACCCGGCTGACCACTACATTCATATATAGATGATAAAGATGATTCTTCCTGACTCAAAACCAGTGGTCTAAGATTACTTTTTTCCCCAATTTCTCAACAACAAAAATAAAAAAAAAACAACAAAAATTAAAAAGAACACACTTTTCCCTCTAATACACAGATTAATCCCCGAGCAAACATATAGTAGATATATACATCTATCAATAAAAGTCAGGTTTAGGTAGACTAAGTCTACAGTATATTACAACACTGTACAATCATAGGAGTCTGAAGTTTTTTCAATAATAGAGCTAAAAAAAAAAAAACCATACACACCCCTACTAAAAAAAACACGTGTTTTTTTTAGTAGGGGGTGTGTATATTTTTTTTTTATTTTAGCTCTATTATTGAAAAAACTTCAGACTCCTGTGTGTTTTTAGTAGGGTGTGTATTTTTAGCCGAGTTGCAACGAAGTTGAACTCGGTTATTGGTTTGGTGATGCGGGCGGGCGGGCAGGTTGACGGGCGGTTGGGCGTTAACAATTGGTTTCCGGATGATAACTCGAAAAGTTTACAACCTAATCAAATGAAACTTTGATATATTGTTGGGTACCAGGTAAGGAAGACCCCTATTGATTTTGGAGAAAAAAGGTCAGAGGTCAAGGTCACAGTGACCGAATATAAAATGAAAATTTCAGAAATATTTGGTTTCTGGATGATAACTCAGAAAGTTTAAATCCGAATCAAATGATACTTAAAGATATTGTTATGTACCAGGTAAGGAAGACCCCTATTGACTTTGGAGAAAATAGGTCAAAGGTCAAGGTCACAGTGACTGAAAATAGATTTAAAATTCCAAAAGGATTTTGGTTTCCGGAGGATAACTCAATTTTTTTTAATTTGAATCAAATGAAACTTGGATATATTGTTGGATACCAGCAAAGCAAGGCCCCTATTGATTTTGGAGAACAAAGGTCAAGGTCACAGTGACCGAATATAGATTGAAAACTTCAGACAAATATGGTTTCTGGACAGTAACTCGAAAAGTTTAAAACTGAAATTAGTTCTTCACAATTATAAATATACCACGTCATTCCTGGCTTTACAATGTATCCCATGCAACTCGGCTCATGCACCCCTAGGTGCATATACTGATTTTTTTTATTTTATTTTAGCTCTATTATTGAAAAAACTTCAGACTCCTGTGGTACAATATAGGCCTAGAAGCAAACATATGTACACTGTTACAAGTCGTTGGTCAGGTGGCACAGTTTCTAAATCTACTATTAGTCAAAATGTTTCCCAAATTCAATTACAGACAATTTGCAAACATTGTTACTGGTGACGAAACATGGGTTTACTATTTGAAGTATTTCTATAGCAGTATAGGTATTACGCTTAATAAATGCCTCACCTTTACTAAGGTCACTGTCCTTAGCAAGTTATCATCTCTTCATACTAAGCATTTTAAAAGCGTTATCTAAAAATCTTAGTTATCTAAAACTGGGCATGTAAATCATGACGAAAATTTTGGTAATATTGAGAAACTTCGAACTGACTTGAAACACGCGGCTCGGAGTTCTGATGTTTTGTTTTTGGAATAGCAAGAACGTCGAGCCCGAACTCAAAGTTCACCCCTTGTTCACGTTCGTCTACATACAGGGGCTAATCCAGGAATTGCGGTTACGGGGGGGGGGGGGGGGGGAGGGGGGGGGGCTTTATGAGGCAGGGGGTCTTGGGACCGCCTTGAGGTCCCCAGTGGGTCCAGGGTGAAGTCCTGGTGGAGGGCCAGGGGGCGAAGCCCCTGGCAGCTCCTGGATTTTACAGATTTTATAGGCCGCTTGAAATATGTCTCCGATTTAGTCATTTGTACTATTTTCTATCATTTTTGATAAGGTGAAATTAATAAAATGACGCAAATTTTAAGGGTTTTTGAAAAAAAAAACAACTAAGTTCTCCCAATAAAGTAATTCAAGAAATCAAAAGATTTTGTCATTTATTTCTCTGGGAGTGGAAGGAATTATTGCTTCTTATATCGTTTAGTCATAGTACACATTTTTCTAAACAAGATACCTACTATTGGACCTACACGTGATTTTACAAAAATCTATGTTAAAATAGTTGGATTGTTCGTTTGATGGTATGATGAAAAAAAGAAATGGGGGGGGGGGGGGTGTCAGTATTATTAGTAAATACATGTACCTATAGAGTATCTTTATTACATGTACCCCTATTTGACAAGGACAATATCAGAGTCCATTGAAGGATTGAAGGAATTATAAAATATGTCCATAAAAATGTTTTTGGATGATGCTGTAATTGTTGTTTTTTTTTTCAATCTAATTAAAATCAGACTTCTTAAATCCGTGCCGTATACTCTATTGTAGCGATTGTGAGCGTATCCTAAGATCTGATTTTAATCAGATTGTTGTTTTTCTTAAATCTCAAATAAATACTAGTATATCTAACTAGGTAATTTAAAGTAAAATTTCGACATATTTTCATGGTTTTTTTTTTAATAATGATACAAAATTATATCACAAGTCGACATGATTATCTGACAAATCAAAATAATCATCTGACAAGTGGACAAAAAGATCATCATGTCGAATTCTCAGAAAATGTTGTTGACTTGTCAGATCTTTATATCGACTTGTCAGATCATTATGTTCTTTAAAAGTGGATGACACATTTTGGGAGTGAAAGCATTTTTAGAGTTGCTTTTTTAAAACTTATTTGACAAGTGCATAAAATTACCTGGCAAGTCGACTTAATTACATGTAACGAACGAGTCGACATAATTATCTGAAGTGATGGCAAAGATGTGTTAGCAATGGTGCTAGATAAAAATTGCGAGTTTCTTGTGTGAACTCAAATATATAAAACGATACTTTATCAGGTTTATTTGAAAATATTATTGTACATATCATACCAGATGTCACATTCAACTTGCAGAATAAATACTCAAGTAGAATTCCAAACAGATATTTCCCGTGGGGGGGGGGGGGGATTTGGACATTGAATCTGTTTCTTTCAGTGGAAAATCTATCCTTCGACTCTCTAGATTCGATTCAAAGTACACACACTAGTACAAGGTAATTTCTACCCAGGGAGCAGGTAAAACAGCATGCCAGAAATACTTGAGAAGTTGTCATTGACCTCTTAAATGAAGTTATATTACAAGAGTCCAGTGCCTGATTAATAAAGCTAAAAAAAAAAAAAAAGAAGAAGTGAATTTGAAAATTTCTTTTCAAAGTTTTACAAGAAGATGTGAACGACTGTGCAAATGTGGATTTGGATTTTGGAAAGTATAGTCTTCTTCCATAAAATTACATTCTAAGATTTAAACTTTAGATATACTAGATTGACGATAAGGCTCATGAAAAAAGCTTTTTCAGAGAGCAATACCTTGTGAAATTGTGTTAGACTGAGTAATAGTAAATTGGCACTATTATGATAATCAATATTTTTTTAAATAATGAGCATATACCTTTTCGATGAAATTTGTTTCATTTTTAAAAACTTTGTCACTTTGGACTTTTGTTTCAGAAACCCAAATTTTTACAATTGCCAAATAATAATAATTTTGTTTTTTTTTCTTCCAAATATCAAACTTATTTTAAAAGGTTTAAACCCTATATATTGTACAGGCGATAGTGTGGTCAGGTGGAACATCGAACACAATTTTCTTTGTTTTCATTGGAGAGTGGACAAGTCTTATTTTCTATCAAAATGTATGTATATATATATATATATATATATATATATATATATATAATGTCAATGAAAATGAGAGGTCTTGTGTATAGGCAATATACAAGCTTCTTAGTATAAAGATTTCCTCGCAGTGTTTGAGCATTTAAAGAAATGTACTTATCAGCCTATAATTTATCACAAATATTTTGTGAAATTTGCAAGGCTTACACTGACTTTAAAAATCTTTGGATACACTTTGTGTATCTACTTTAAACGGGTCAGATGGGCCAAGGTGACTCAGGGGAGCGATGTGACCCAAGGGTCTCTTGTATGCGCAAAATTTAATCAAAAGATTTTGCAAAAACCTATGACATCACATGAGGATCGATCAACCTTAATCCTAATATATGTACATATATTAGTATCTCACAAGTGGTCATCTCTAAAGCTTACAGAAGGTACAAACTGACTATCCAGAACGACTTATGAGGGCGATCGGTGGATAAATAACATATTTGTTATTTTGTTGTCTTTCTGTTCAAAGTTTTAAATAATCAAATGCCAAATTACCTAAACGTGTTTAAATATACAAGAGATGTGAGTTGCCGCCAAACCAGGTCGAATAATTATATGTCTAATTTATTATATTTACCAAGAGCTAAAACTGAAAATTTTAAACGTTCATACAGCTACTCTTCTGCATTCCTTTGGAACAAACTGTCTCAAAATGTTCGGAACTCTGGTTCGGTTGTCATTTTTAAAGCTGTGTATTTGATGGAATATTTTCATAGAAATAGCACTTTAAAAACATCTTGCTTTCCTCTTTTTGTCCAGGTGTGCCAAATGTAGTTGTGATATGGCACTGTGTGTGCGTGTGTCTTATGCTATTTTTTCTTCTTTCCTTTTATGTCATGTATTCATATTTAGGTAATAATTTTATCACTAATTAGGTGTGTCTTATGCTATATTTTTCCCCTTTTCCTTTTATATCGTATTCATGTTTAGATACTAATTTTAGATGTTAATTTTATGTTTGTGTATATGTTAAAATGCAGGACCACAATGCAATCTAGCTATATATTAATATGTGTTATCCTGGATAAATAAAGGCTATTATTATTATTTTGGATACATTTTTTTTCTGTATAAAATAATTTCATTCTAGAGAGAGGGGTGGGTGGGGTATGTACATAAGATCTATACAAACATCCACACTTCAGGTGCCTGTGTAATCGCGCATGATCGTGTAAAACGTACGCGTCCTGGCGAGAGATACTCGATTCTCGCAATATCCACATTCTCACCGATCCTTTCGAGTTCAGACAGCTGAGCAACCTCCTGCTCCCCGCCAGTTTGCTTGTCCTTCTCCTTCCATTTCACCTCGCCTCCCCTTCCCTCCCTTCTCTATTCTTTCCCCTGTAAGTGTGACATGATAAGAGCGAAATTAATATAAGCCTTTTAGCTTGTTTCTCAATCTTTTATAAACATGAATAATTGCCTATTTCTGAATAAAATGTTGTTTAAACTATGATCGACTAGTTGTTGTACATTTACATGTAGGTCAGCCTTAGGATATTTGGACTGACGCCTCTTCTAGCCTCGACGAATCTCGCTGAAATTAAGCCCCCCCCCCCTCCCCTGAGATTCTACGTGCCTGCAACTGCAGAACCCCACCCACATTTCTGATAAGTCGGGTGACCTTTGTGCAATTTCCGTCGGATGAGTGTCACCTGTGTGAAAAGTACTTACAATATTGAAGTCTGTATAAGTTGATCTGTTAGATGACATCTTTGACTTTCCAGAAAAGTATAAAGGAATGACGGGGTCAATCCTGGCACCAGGGATTTGGAAGATTTATCCAAGAAAATGCTTATATTATTTCACTTTTATCATCAATTATGATGTCCTAGGATGAATACACATGTATGTGGACACTAGGACCTATTTATAAATGGGTCGAAAATATACCATCTAAGACTCGAAAATCATTTGGAAATGTTACTCGATTATAGATCCGCCACCTGAGAGGACTGATATTTGATCTTGTTAAAAATTTCGCTGATCTGCTGTTCACAGCTTAGCGATCGGTTTTATCTCAAAAGGAATGGATTTAAATAGAATGACTTAGAGTATTTAAATATTTCAACTTTAAAGTCGAACTCTTTTGAATAGAAGACGTAAAACTTTAAAACCTACTCGGAACTATAAAGATTTATCGTATACACGAATAAAAAAAGCACCTGTTCTCGGATAATCACCGGAGTAGAGTTCATTAGCATAACAATAGTCTTAGCAACGAGAGACGCGACCTGAACAATTGTTAGACATTGATGTAATTATCCATTATTTCAACAAGTTCTCGGAGGATAACTGAACAGTTAAGGTCATGACGTCGATGGAATTTTTTCCACCCGTCGACCACAACCCCAAGGTCCCAACGGAATGGGGGTCGGGCAAACTGAAAGAGAACATAAACGCATGGAACCGTGGGCAGGGGGAGCCGACATGGCACTACAAGTAAGTATAGTAATATATCATTGTGAGTTTTGTGTATTCAGGTTTAAAAACTTTAATGAAAACTCTAGTTTTGACAAACATAAATTTTCATAGATATCCACACCTACACCAATGTAAGCCATGACAAGGTGTACTTATGTAAATGTCCTTATCGCTCAGTTCGTTGTAAACTGATAACGATTTTTAAATATACTACACACTTTCCATCAGTTAGTGAAACATTCCGCAATTATGCATTTGTACCTACATGTATTTCAACCTGATTATTCATGAATGCTGAAAACTTGTTGGTTTTTATAGAATAATGTAGAAGAACTTATTTGAATGTATTGAAAACCTCTCAGTTCTTTTAACGGTGCATTAGTGCTCGCGTTACTTTATGCTGATCATCTATACAAGCATTAAGCATGTATGGTAGTGTCCCTACTAGCTGTAGCTTACGGCAGAACACTAGGCTGTCGTACTGGAGGTACCGGGGTCGCTCCTCAGTAGAGGAAAGTCGCGAGTCTACCAAACATGCTTCTAAGTAAAAAGCTTGATCATGGAACAGGGACGGATTCATTGCATTTTCAAATGCGGGTATGACCTTCGAGGATACTTTTTTCGCCAAAAGAGGGATTGAATGAAGTGGATTAAATCAAAATCTAACCAAAGGAGTAATCCGATGCAGGATGCAAGGCTATTTATTTGGTCTCTTTGCTGTGTAACCAAGTCTTCATCTTTAGATGACATAAGTTTGAGGCAAAGGAAGATTTTTCTGACTGAAAGATAGCAAATCATATCTGAGACAAAACCCGTTAAGAAAGCCGCCAGACAAATAGTTGAATGATTACATGACTATTGATCAGCGAAGCCTGTGTGCTGATTACCTTAATTATAAATAATTGATGGCAACAATCCGCATCGTACCATGTACGAGAACGTGATAGGTGCTTAAATTCAATATTTAATAATGCCCTGACTATCGATTTCCATCATAGGTTTCAATAAGTAATAGGGATATCAAAGTGAATTGTATCACACGGAATAATTGCTTTAATGTCGCAGAGGAAGTTTTAGAATGACAGTTGGTGAAAATGGTCCAAGTTTGTCCCAAGAACCCTTGTAAATGAATAACTATTACTCTGAAAGCTTAAGGTACATTAAATGATTTTGACCTTTCTCAATGGACATTTAACACCGTACAAATATAGGATTTTCTGCTGTTCAAACGAAATCTAATCAGCTTATATTCACGCGAATAGTCATTCGTACAACGAAAAAGTGATATGAATCTGAAAATAACGAGTTTTAATATTCATAAGGATAGGTTTGTTTTTAATGCGGAGACATTGTGGTGTGTCGGGTTCACATTTTATGTATTTTTTCTCAGCATGTTTACGGGCGGCACAATTTTCTGCATATATAAACAGCATCACAAAGTAAAGTTAATTTCAAGAGATAAATGATACGTCAAATCAAAGTTACTTATTTTAAAACATTTCAACATTTGGCTCCAAAACTTTAATCGATTTAAAGAACCTCACCGAACCATGCAATGTGTGTTAGTGGAAGGTCTTTGTACGCCATAATATATTCATATATTTCTAATTAAACAAACGCAGGTTGTTGAAACTTCACAGTAGTTATTGTTATCGATCTATTGATGACATACGATGATAAGCTTCCTGTCATAAAAAAAACCAAACACCCCCACCCCACCCCAAATCCAACCAACGTCTCATTTTTTTTCTTCGGAAGGCTATTTTAAACACATTCTGCACCAACACCAACGTATTAGCAATTTTATTTTTGTTTTGCAGAGGAAAACCGGTGAACCAGGATTACACCCTGACCCAGCTCAAGTTGAGCAATATTCGCAGCAACGACGAGTTGTAAGTCATCCAGTGTGTGTGGCCACCACATAACCTTACCCCCATCAATCCCGCAAAAAAAAAAAAAAAAAAAAAACCCACCCCAAACCCAACTAACTCTATAGTGTCAAGCTCTCTATCAAAGATACCACGCAAAAGTTATTGAATAATGCGATCTAAAATTCATATTTGTTTCCATATATACATGTATCAAATAATTTTAAGACGTCTTTCGTAAAATATGCTAATAAATTTCTGTAGGTATCAATTAAAATTATATTTTTGATATCTAGTATATCTAAGAATTTGTATTTGTTCTGTAGGTCAAATGTTATATACCACATGCATGATCATTTTGTGATACAATTCTATATGATATTTTTGAATTTGCAGGATCCAACGACCTCAAGTGATGAAAATGGGGTAAGCGGCGTGTTGTATGACACTATTATAAAGATATATCTCTATATATTGTAAACTTGAATTTAGCTTGTCAGAACAAAATTTAGACACCAAGTTTAATTTCAGAGAGATTATGATAAACAAGGATTTTCCAGCAGAACACCCTTATAGCTCCCATTTGTCACGATATGCTGTTTTCCCAACATTTCAATCTCCGGAAGATGCTAAACGCGGAATCCAGGCTCGCCGAGAACAACCTATTAATTCGGAAATGCCAGCAACAGCATACGATGTACAAATTGTTCACAAAACGAAAGGTAATAGTACATAATAACACAGATATCAACTTTGCAACATGGCATTGCCTCTGTCCCCTTTAATAACATATTATATCCTCAAAACCTCTTTTCAAGAGAAAATTTCGAGGTAAATATCTAAAAAGTAAAATGATATTTTCATCATCTTTTAGCAAGTGATATTTTATTCATAGAATATTTTCGTTCTTTATCAGGATTTGGAGATCGTCGGGAGATCCAGTTTTTCCCAAAAGAATCTGAAAAAGTCGGCTTGGAATGGAAGGGCGAGGATGGATTCCATCAGGTGTGTAGTTTATTCTGAAAGGTTTTCAATGCATATTTAATTGATTTGCACTTCCTATTTTGGTTGATTGAAAGACACAGTACCACAGATTTCAATCTAAAAGTCTAAACATTTCTGAAATAACGCTTAAGGTCGATCGATCCTCATGTGATGTCATAGGTTTTTGCAAAAATCTTAATAAATTAAACTTTGCACATGATAGAAATATATCTTTCTGAGGAATGTTATTCACTGGATATAATAAAATATCTGGTAAACTAATAATACTGAAAAAGTTTATATTTTCCATAGATAATCAATTATTTATGATTTTAAAAATGTTGACAAGGGCAATAACTACTATGCTGGAATTTCCTCTACTGGATGTCTATTATACATTGGTTTCTCTAATATCCACAATTAATCTATACATATTTATTAATTAGCATTTTTTTTTTAAACTGTTGATATCTAAATTTTGTCATTTCAACAAGTTTACATTGTATATCTAATTGTATTATTCTGTTTACGAAAATGTGTGATTTTCTGATGTTGATGTATACTTCTGTTTTTGTATGTCTGACATCTTTAAAAAGGTGGTAACATATACATTTTCTTTGGTTATTAATTAAATTAAACTATATTGAGTGGAAATTAATAAATTTTCTCCACTTTTAACCATTAATATTGATAAGTCACATGAGGATGGAGCTACCTGAAGTACTATAGTGTCTTCTGATAAAAAAAATTTGACCCATATTACCACTATGCTCTCACTTGTTAAATGTGAATCTGAACGATTCTTTGCAGCTTGTTAAAGCACAGGGAGGCCGTCAGCAGTATTATCCTACTCCACCGAAAGTCGTTTGTCCTAACCTCCAAGACCGCGCCGATAAACTTTCCGAAAGATCCGCCAATGCACTGCGAAATATTGAGCGCAATCAATGGCAGACGACATATGATCTTAACAACACAGGACTTGGCCCATTAAACCCAATGCAGCTGGATAATTTGGATGAAAAGAAAAGAACGCTGGATACGTATGGCGTTGAGGATGACAAACTGGTATTTTCATAACATTTTAACTTATAATTCTCAATCATTTACAAACAGTGGGATACTTTGATATTTTGAAAATGGCTGCAACACTACATGTATTCCGGTGTGTTTTCAGTATCCAAGATCAGGCAACACGTTTGATCCGCCTCGTCCATTTGAAGGGAGAATAGCTCGTTCCATCATTCCTCGTCCTCCTCCACAGAAAACAAGCTCGGACGAAGGCGAAATGACAGATTATGTACCGTAAGAAATTTGAAAATTTATATGAAACATTATTATTTTGAAAAGAATACATTTTCTACAGCCAATAAGGATGTGAAACATTTTTTAATGTTCTTTTCCACAGACGAAAAACCCTACGAGAACGTGAGGAACATCGATTGTGGAATGGAACAGAATACGTAAACCTGCCTGATACAACAGAGGAGCAGAACAAACACATGCAGACTCTTAGATGGAAGGAACTGAATGATGTCGCTCACGCTGATCCCAACCTAAATGTAGTCAGTCAACAAATGGAGAGACAGCCTGCCGTAAACATCCCGTGCCCCCCAGTGATTGGCGTACCTTCAGACACTACTGAACATTACCTTCAGACGACCAAACAAAGACAGGTAACTATTAGACGATCAAAAAGAGAGATCGATAAAAATGCACCTTGTCCTAGCTATTCTTCAATGCATTTGCATTCCTTTCTAGGGTTCCTTGATTTAGAACTTGTCTATACCCTTTCACGAGATATTTTTTCCAAGGGTAAAGTAAATATTGGTATGTATTTGTAGGATGAGACTTTTCAGCAGGTCGAAGCTCAGAACCGATTCGCCGTTTTAGAATCAGAAAAACCAAATAACGATATCACAGCCTTGAATCATAAGATGCAGAAAGTCCATGAAACAGAATTGCCGAGGACATTTTATGGTCACGAGGGAAAATATAACGAAGAGCGCGCAGGTCTATACAAAACAAGTTACAGTCCAGAGGTCCTAGCCTATTCAATGAACGAACTTGAAACGAGTGGTCCTGAGATAATGAATACAATGCACAGCCATGTTGATGCAGCATACTTGCCAACACAACTAAGTCGAGACATGAAAGATGCTTTCCGAGGTGTCCGCACACTAAGTCTTAGTCAGCCAAATCTTGCAGGCGACAGGAGAGAGGCAAGGGAAGTTATCCTACCACACAATGAACTCAAAGACGTTCAAAAAAGAATCCTCCAACCAAACGTGGAAAATGCTAGAGTCAAAGTTCAAGAAGGTGAAACTATTCTGAAAGAAAGTAACATGGGTGACAGTTATAATACTCATAAATTTCTGCAAGATTGTAAAATAACACCAGCCGCAAGAAACGAACCCTTGAATTTGATGTCCGTTGAAAACAGTAAACTGAAGAACGTGAGGTCGGCTGCGGAATTGAGGAATCGTAATGGAATGTCGAAGTCAGTATCGTTTTCCGACAACGTGACCATTGCCAGCAGCCGTGAAGATGGTAGGTTCCGTACCTTTAGTGCTGCGATGGCAGACGGCAAGGAAACGAAAGCAGGTGACATTGCGAATACGACTCAATATCTTAGCACACAAGCAGAATACCGGAAGGATAATGAGAAGTCACATAGGCGTCCACAACCAACCTTCCTCATGCCCGAACCCGCTCCAATTGTTAAGGAAAACACAGGCGATACCACTGAACCAACGCTCTCCCCACGCCGTGCAAGGAGGAGACCTTTCTCAACTACAGACACAGAATACCGAGACGAATTTGGAAGCTTGTCAACAAATTTTGCTCCTTCAAATCTACGTCATTCATATACTTTCCAAACTGCTTACGAAAGCCAGTTTCCCAAATATCATCACATAGGATACAAGGGCGACGACCGCTTCAGCTGGGAACCCGGGCACGGAAATCCTAGACCCCAGTCTACTCTCCTTCATATTCAGGATGGATTCTCCAAAACTGATGTGAGGAGAAAATTCCATGGTCAGTTCCGAGAAAATAACCCAGATCTTCGAATGAACCTTATTCAAGGTAAAAAGCACGTTTTCGATGGCATGGATGCACAAGTTTTACATGGATGATTGATTATTTTATTTATATATGTAGTCACCCGTACTGTGATACTTACCAACCTTGATGTCCTCTAGTAGTAAAGACATGCGAGTTGTTTTGAGTGTGATGATGTTTCTACTGTTTTCTTTCGAAATGTAGAAAGAGGTGCATAGATCATTGCATGTCTCCCGTTCAAATATCAGTATTAAATCAAAATAGAGGTTCTGATATCTTATACATCAGTATTAGATTTTTTGCAATATGAGTATTGTTGTGTTTAAATTTTTAAAAAAATATTTTGTACTGAGAGAATGATACATGTTTGAAAGTTGAATTGCTCAAATGTTTCTTGTTCCCGCAAATATATGATGTTACAAGTTTTAAAGATTTTATGGTATATTTTACTGAAAAGTATTATTCCTTTAAAAAAAAGAAGTTTTGAAGATTTGCTCACTTTTCATGTTAATTTCCTTCTCTATTTTGCACACTAGCTACCCTTCGGGGGAGATTGTTTTATTTTTACTTCATGTGCTTATTGACTTTGCATGTCGTTTTCCGGCGCTAATTGTTAGGCTGATCAGTTTAAGCTTTGTGTGCCAAATATATCTGTTCCTTCTATTCATCGATTGTTCTTTCTTTGTTGTACATGTATTACGCGATCTTAATAAAAATGTGAAAAAACTATGCGGGTTTGGTTCTTGTATATGTTGTTAATTTTTGTTATGTTATATAGACAGCTGATTTCTGACCGTGTATAGTAAATGATTATTTCGATTTAATCATAAAAGAATAAATTTCTGATAACATCTGAACACATATCACAAAATATTCTGCAAATACACCTGTAGTTTTATAAAAGTCTACTTATATGATACCATCGACTTACATAAACCCATGGGTGATGTTACATCATGTACATATTTATCGTATATCATACCGGGCAAAACTCCCAATGAATATTGAACAAATGTTAGCATCAGAGGATGGCGATCATTATTTGAAACGAAGTCACCCAAACATCTTGTTAGATGTTCTTTTCTTCTTTATGTTTAGAAGCTTTTGAACAATTTCTGCCTTGTAAGAATATAAAAATAGAACTAATAAAAGAGCACAATTCGTGCCCATTGGAATTGCAACAGACTGTTCGAAGACCTGATCATCAAAGACTAATAAGATATTGTCAATGAGGAACTCCAACATCTTTTATATGAAAGCTGAAGATAACGAACAATGATCAATCTTATAACTCCTATAAAGAATACGAAATAAAGATTTGGATAAACACGTACCCCTGAACATACCAGAGGTGGGATCAGGTGCCTGGGATGAGTAAACATCCCCTGTCGACCGATCACACCCACTGTGAGTCATGTATCTTGATCAGGTAAACGGTGTTATCCGTAGTCAAAATCAGTGTGCCTAGAACGGCCTAACAATCGGTATGAAACACGTCAGACAGCATTTGACCCATTAATAGGTGGTACTGGCAAACTAGATCATTATAACGACCATAGAATTTGCGAAATGCTGACTTTAAACGAGACTGTTGAAATCCCTGTACTTAACATCAACTTATTTGTCAGTAGCCTGCCTCGACTTAAGAATTGATCATACGCAAAACAAGGTCTTCCGCATCGAATCAGTTGAAAGATATAGACACCATTATGCAGGTGATAATGGAATATTGCTACATAAGTATGGGAAATTGAATATCAATTTCAGAGTATTTGTGGGTAGAAATAGTGGCGTTTAAGAATGGTCATATAAAGTGTTGAAACGTCATACATTTTGATGTTGATGACTTGAGAATAGTTTGTGATTTCAAATTTACTAAAAGTTCTTTTGAATTTTTTAGAATCCACATTTGATTAACACAACTTCTTGCATATGTTGTGGCACAATATGTTTAAAGTTTCTCCTTCACAGCCACAGGCACTCGACGTTTTAAATATCTATAATTTAAAAATATTGTCTTCCTGTAAACAAAATATTCACAAATGAATATTATGTTTACAGGAAGACATTTTTTTCATTATAGATATTTAAAACGTCGAGTGCCTGTGTTCACAGCAGCTAATACTTTTGAAGGAGCGAACATAGAGACTTGGCAAAACATTTATTGGATCTAGCAATGCATCTCTGTTTGTATAAGGCTTTTGGGGAAGTTTTGGAATCCAGTCTATGTTCGGTAACTCATCCATTGATTCCATTAACTGAGATATCAAATGTGATTGAAATGGAGCATGCTTTTGGAGTACAGACATCAGAGCGACTTTAAAACACGCATGAAAAAAAACAACCCCCACTAACAACGCAGGAAATACAGAGATAGGTAGGCCATTTATGTTATAAATAACGATTACAAGATTAAGAGAGATGGAATATTCACCAAATGAAATAGTGTTTATAAATAGATTAAAATTTATATATAACTGATTTTGCTGATTCATTGGGTCAAATGCTGTCTGACGTGTTTCATACCGATTGTTAGGCCGTTCTTGGCACACTGATTTTGACTACGGGTAACTCTGTTTACCTGATCAGGATATTTGGCTCACGGCGGGTGTGACCGGTCGACAGGGTATGCTTACTCCTCCTAGGCACCTGATCCCACCTCTGGTGTGTCCAGGGGTCCGTGTTTGCCCGACTATCTATTTTGTATTGCTTATAGGAGTTATGAGATTGATCACTGTTCGTTATCTTCGCCTTTCATGTGTGATCTCAAAACAAAATTGATCTTCCGACGTTTATTTTGATATATAGAACCACAATATTAAACTTTTATCCTCCGTGTTGTACATTCAAATATAGGTAACAAGTCATGATCTTTGTAATATCTTGCATCCAGCGTGACATTAATCGTGATTGAAGTAAAACGTTATGAACATCCAATGTAAAAAAAAACATGCCTAGGAGGAGTAAACATCCCTTGTTGACTGGTCACATCCATCGTGAGCCCTATATCTTGATCAGGTAAATGGAGTAAGCAGTAATCAAAAACTGGTATGTAACATGTCACAGACTGCATTCGACCTAATGACAGGAAGTATTTGCAAATTAGTTCATTGTAACGACTATAGAATCTGTGAAATGCCAACTGTAAACGAGAAGTGTAGAAACCCTGGTAACTTCAGTAGCTTGCCTCGTTTAAAAAAATGATCATACGCAGGACATGCGCTCCCGTAACGAATCAGTTACAAGACATAAACATCATATGGCAATGTAGTTGATAACTGCTATATATATACAGATATGGGAAGTTGACAAAGTTGAAGCTTAAGGCATACCGTTTGTCATAAAGTTGTGTTGTTAGTTTGCAATATCTGTATCTGTAAGGAAACAAATGTCCGGAAAACTGTTTGACCTAATTATAGCCCTAAATTAGGTCAAGGATGGACCAATCCAGCTGAAATGCAAACTCACTCTTACAATTCTTGAGGGAGATATTGTGACCCAAAGTTGTACATGCATCCGTTACGGAAAAAAGTCTGGAAAACATGACCCTGGAGGGACGGACGGACAGCCAGCCAGCCGGAAAGACGCACGGACAGCGCCATAACATAATACGTCCCGTCTAATGACGGGCGTATAAAAAGCAATCATACATGACATGCGTTTCTTCTTTTATTCAAACAACCTCTATGTAGTACATAAACAAAAATTTAAACTGTTTCCGACTGAAAAGACACATGGCATTTCGTTGGACTGTTTTAACATTGTTTTATGAGATTACTTATTTTAAATCTGTCTCAGTCTGCTTTGAAGAGAATTAACATTCAAGAAGGTCCATACAACAGTTTGTACTGTAAGATATAACACATCCAATGGCACCCTTTTAAGTTGTCGACAATGAGTCGGATATACCTTATCAATACGTTCATAAACTTAACTTCAAACCCACTGGTAAATTATGACAAAATGGTGGGGAAATTCACTTTATGGGTTTCCTTACGCTTGAATTGTATACGAAAGTTTTTGATAGTATTCAAGAATTTTCTCGAGAGATTCTGAGTCTTCTGTGAAGCATCAATATAATTCCAAAAATGAGAGCCAACACTGCGAGTCCTACACAAACTCCCATTCCCCCCGACACACAGCTCAGTCCGTAACAAAACAGCTCGTGTTCAGATTTCCTTTCGTCATATAGCGCCCCAAAGGAATACTGTCCTCCTAGTCCGACCAGCGCAGCAAACAGCAAAGCTATACCCCAGTTTCTGCCTAAGTTAGAAATGTGGAATATTTCGCTCATCACTGTTGGTGTGAGAGACCAGATTGTTCCAGTTCCCAGACCGCACAAGAAAGTTGCTATACAGAGTGCGGCATAATTGTCCCCTAAGAACATCACCAGAAGAGACAATCCAATGTAGACAGTACACGTAAAAACAATGATGACCAATCTTTGAATTTTCTCTTGAAAAAAGTCGGATGCAAAACCGATGGACACACTGATGACCGCATTGGTGATCGGAACAATTAGCACGAGATCATGGTCATGATAGTCAAGATGGACTGATTTGGAAATGACCGTCAAGTTGTTAAGGTACAAAAGTCCAACCGCGGATGCACAGCTGAACATCCCAACTAGTAAATAAAAATCCAGATCAGTTAAAATTTCTTTTAGACTTTTCGGTTCGATTGACAGAGATGATGGAGGAGCACAACAAGCTTTTTCGTTCTGTGAATCATTTTCTGCCATATTTTGCATCGGAGTTTCGACTTTAGGTTTAGGATCTCTAAATTCGGAAGGGTCAACAGTATACACCTCATCCGTCTTCTTGTATACTCTCAAAAACAGAGCACAAATGATGTCTACGATACCGAAAAGGATGGCAAAAAATACCATGAAAGTCCCAAAACTTTCTCTGTGTTCGCCAGACTTCTGGATCATTTGATAATATATTACTGAGAAGATTGATGGACTTCCAGCGAAGAAGCAGTTCAGACCACCCACAATTTTGCCCCTGTGTTTCTCCGGAAAATTTATGACATTTGTGTTCAGGGCCACCATGTATGTAAATACTGAGCCAAGACCTAAATGTAAAGATTCACATTTGAAATACTATATGTATATAAGAATGCCGGAAAAACAAATGAACTATAAACATCACATTAATCTCTTTCGATTTAAATGTGCTATGAAAAATAAATCTTTGAGGAAAATCTCACCACATATCATGAAATATACTGCAAATAGTCCTCCTGTACTTTTATAAAAGTCTATGAATCTAGTGGTGCTCCAAAGCAACATATAAGACCCCACCGACACAAATAGGCCCACGAGTGACGTCACAGTAGGTCCAAACTTATCGTATATCATCCCGGGCAAAAACCCTACACCAAGTCCAAGGTTCAATAAAGAGGGCTGTGTTTCCACTGAATATAGAACAAATATTAGCATCACAGAAAAAGAGTAATAAATCATTATTTGTTATCAAGACGCGCAAACAACTTGCTTGATAATTTTCATGCTTCAACAATGCTTTTTTAAAATGAGAAATACATGTACAATATTCATGAATAACGAGAGAGAGAGAGAGAGAGAGAGAGAGAGAGAGAGAGAGAGAGAGAACTAGTAAGTGTAAAATTCTTCATTTACTTTCTTTTTGGGTATAGTTAAACGTCTGTTTGATGTCATCCTGGTAAACGTTGTAAACGAACAGTGATCCCGTGACGAATTTAGCAATGCAACCGACTACAAACCCCACCCACACCAGCACCCGAAGGCGGGGACCAGTCACGTTCTTAAAACACATCTGAAAGGGTTAAAAATGCAAGGTTAATAATCTGGTTGTCTAAGTGCTTTGTATGTGAATGACTTATAATGTTTTATCTCAGAGATAAATAACATCAGGGGTGTAAAATTCATAAGAACAACAATATACAAGTGCTAGGTACTAAATCAGGACGACACGAAAAGCAGTGCAGGGCATACAGCGACAGGTAGGTCATTTACGTTATAAATAACGATTACGTAATATGCGTTTGAAATATTTACTAACGTTTATATTGCGTTAATACATTGATCATAAGTGACACCTTAGCTATCCCCCATCTGTTACTTTGTATTAACAAAATACTTGCCAAGTTTAAAATTCAGTGTTAATTGTTATCGATTAATAATTGATTCTGATTGATCATTAAAATGTGATTTCAAAATGCAATCAGTCATCGTTCGTATTGATACATTGACCACATTATTTCACTTTTACCGTCCATCTTGTACATGTAAAATATAGGTAACAAATTAGGATGTATCGTGCCCTTTGCCTCCAGCGTGACTTTAATTATCTTTATGTAACACGACTTGACACGAGTGCTAATTGTAACGGGGATCATTACAGATATTCCACAATCTTAACCCATCTACATATAGTTATGTCTTTTTGTCTTAATAATTCCAATGTTCATTAGATATTTATATCATATAAGACAGATGAATTTCACTCTATTTCCTTCATTCATAAGATAGATATAGAAGGGAAATCATTATCCAGTCAAATTTAATCGAACGTACATGTATAAGTAATTTAAACTATGCCAATCAGTTCAGTATGGTTCGAACGTATTTTATTGAAATACAATTACAAAGGGGTCAGTCAACTTAGACCGCTCTCTCTACATATACATGGTGACTACATAACATCAAATTTGATTGTATGATTGATTGATTGTATACTGTTTAACCTCCCTCTCGAGAATTTTTCACTCATATGGAAACTTCACTACGAAAGCCGGATAGGCTCATTTTGAAAGAGTAAAAACAAAAATTTAACTCGTTATAACGAGTTAATCATCTCGTTATAACGAGTTAATCATCTCGTTATAACGAGATAATTATCTCGTTATAACGAGTTAGTATCTCGTTATAACGAGTTAATTATCTCGTTATAACGAAATAATTATCTCGTTATAACGAGTTAGCAATAACGAGATGATTAACTCGATATAACGAGATAATTAAGTCGTTATAACGAGATACTAATTCGTTATAACGAGATAACTAACTTGTTATAACGAGATACTTACTCGTTATAACGAGATAATTAAGTCGTTATAACGAGATACTAACTCGTTATAACGAAATACTAACTCGTTATAACGAGATAATTAAGTCGTTATAACGAGATAACTCGTTATAACGAGATAATTAACTCGTTATAACGAGATAACTAACTCGTTATAACGAGATACTAACTCGAGTTAGATTTTTTTTTCACTTTTCAAAAATGAGCCTATCCGGCTTTCGTACTTCACCATTGCCGGTGAAGGGTTGCGAAATTTAGGTCTATGCTCGGCGCTTACGGCCTTTGGGCAAGGATTTTTATCGTTTTTGTGGTCTCATCAGAAGGACCGCCCCATTTAGTCACCTCTTACGACAAGCAAGGGGCACTGAGGACCTATTCTAACCCGGATCCACACGGAGTTATTGCAGCACTCAACAATTTTTCAGTTATTTGGTGGCACCCAGTTTTTATTGTTGGAAGAGAGAACCCAGATACAATGTACATTGAGATGAAAAATGTCATACGTATGGTAAGGTACCAAACATGGACCAGATTTGTTTCAATGTCTCCACATGAAAATAGAATAATTTTGAAAAAAGAAAATTAAATGTCAGACAACTATCTGACCTGTTTTAAAAAAACTTATGTAAGACACTAAAACAGCATTTTATACTTCTCAGAACTTTGATAACATTAAATGAAATATTTTTTTCAACATCCCCCCCAAACATATAGCCGATTTAAATCACACCTGCTTTGAATCGAACTAGATATGTTTAAGATAATTGAAGTTGAATTGATTTTAGTTCTACACCTGGTACAATATACGTTTATGTATCACATCAAATTTTAAAGCGAACGAGTCCTGTTGTAGAGAATCTATATTTGAATGGAATCAAAAGGTCATATCATTATTAATCTAAATGATAAGATACAAGTATTTAGTTTAGAAATAAATTGTCAGAAGTCCTCCCTATTTAGGATTGGAGTGCTGCGGTCACTAAGTCTCTGTTAGTTAAAAAATAATAAATCAAACTCGAGATGTTTAACTTGTTGACTTAATCAGATAATGAATTATCATCGTTTTATACATACCACACTCCCTGTCGTAAGTACACACAAACACTGTAAATACATGTAAATGTGCGTTAATGACGTTTTGCCAATAGAAGGGGGGGGGGGGGGTATCTTCCCATTCTCTACCCATTGGTGTTGTTGCTCGCTAACAGTTCTGTCAATGCCGAGATTTCAAAATTCTTGTAAAACGCTCTGTAAGCTCTTATACAAACGTTTAACTTAGCTTAATCAATTTATGGTGCAAAGTTTAAAGATAAAATTGTTTTACCGCTTGTGAACAAATTCCCCAAATGTTGATTTTAATCAAAATAAAGCATATTTTCCCGATGTTTAGTGTTATTTTCGCTACATTAATCATTCTAATATTCCGCGTTTTAGCAATACCCCTTGTTGATACATGGTAGACGCTCAGCACATCGACAAATATCATCCTTAAAAGTTTCATCTTAAATCTGTATATGGTTTCTGGGAAGACTTGTGGTAAAAAAAAAAAAAAACCCACCCTGGGTGATAAAGATTAAACGAGTAAAACCAGTATGTTACAAAACCTATTGTATAGTATACTGTTAGTATATATTACATTACTTAAGGTGTGATGTGATGTAGCATGTGACTACTTAAAGCGTTCTTCCCATCATGCAACTGATTACAGTAAAATGATACTTACAAGGTACGAAATGTGACACACACGATTAATAATGAAAATTAAGACAAAAAACTTTGTTAGGAAAAACTATGAAGTTGAAATGAAAATTAAATCGTTTACCTTGTTAGATATTAATGTTCATAATCCGAGTACCTGGACCCAGTGTAAGTATTCTCAACCAAAACTGATTAACAGATAACTTTGTTTATTCGCTACGTATACATGGATAACATGACCCTGGGATATTTCAGAACTGTCCTGAAGTTTGGAATATATGTCAAATGCCAAAGTTGCTCAGATATATAGAAATTAACCGTTTTATTTGTTGCAATCAGCAATGTTTTTTAGTGGAATTAATTATTGAATTGATTTAACGCTGAGTAAAATAAATCTAAAGTTTGCTTATGACATTCATGTGAAGACTACAGGACAGGTAAGATCGTCAGACACACGATGTACCGGTCGGGTTAGCTCAGTGGTAGAGCGTTCGCTTCGTAACAAGGATATCGTGATTTCATGCCCTGGTCGTACTTTGGCCGCGTCAAATATTATAGGGTTATTGAACTTATATTGGTGAATATTGGCACGAGTTGGCTGTCAAAATGCACGAGCTTGCTTTTATTATATAGCTAAAGTATTTAGTTGTTAAATTATATCCCCTTTCACTCAAAATACTCCAAAATAGACGAGAATTCATCAACATTGGCATCTAAGGTGAAGGTGTGCTATATCAATATGCATTTCTTAACTGTTCAATATTAAACCCGTCATTAATGCATGAAGCAAACTGATTTTGTGAATGGGGGCATCATAATTTATGTACAGTAAAACATTTTGTTTAAATAAATGAATATGATATCAAATACCGGCTCTGTCAGATTCGGAGGACCGTCGCCTACCATTTTGGCTTGTTTATGTCGTTACGGTAACGTCGGAAAGTCTCGTCATGTGACTCGCGAGAAATAACGTGAAATCGTACTTCCGGGCAGTTGTCAGGATGGCATTATCAATAATGTACTAGACTCGCTACGTTCAAAACCACATAGACCTTACTACAAAAAGCGAGAGAGCGATGGATAACAACTGGGTTTAGAAAATGTGTTCTAAATAGAGCTCCGAGTTATTACAGCGGTTGTTCAAGCGTCAATACGAGACATTTTCCAACAAAGTACAGGTATGTTGACATTATAGAGTCGTCTGCATCATATGCACTGCACAGTCGTTTGCATCATATACACCCATACATCTATATCTCAGAGTTTAGTTCAAGATATCGAAAGTCCTCGATCAAAATCTCAGCAATATATTTGCGTAGTTCTGATTAGAATGATTCTTAATTGATGTTGTGGTACCCCCCCCCCCCCCCCCCCCCCCCCCCCCCCCCCGTAATAATCTGCATCGAGTGAAAACGCTAGAGCACTAGGAAAGAATAAAACTTTTTTCCTGTTGTGTATAACATGGATATATATCCCTATTTCATTCTATGATTTTGAACGTTTTACGGTTTCATTTAGAAATTAATCTAAATTATTTCATAAAGATATTTCTATAAAATGAAAACAGAACTTTTTACTGACACCAATCATATTAGAGACATATGGAAGTCCCACGAGTCAGTTTTGTTTCCACTATGTAGCTGCAGTAATTTATAATATTATAGTATATACATTTGGTATGTAAACCTGCATACAGAAACAGATCCAGAAATTTTTTGGAGGGGGGGGGGGGGGGGGGCTTTAAACCCGCGACTGGCATCTAAGATTTTTTATTTATTTATCTGAATTTCAGCTGAATTATCTATCTTATGAATTTTGGTTTATCTGAATTGATAGAACATGTTATATGAAATATTGACAAGTCCAGATAGTCAATTTGCATTTTAGTGTGCATAATCTACATGTTTTGTGTGACAATGACTACAATGTTAATTTGTTAATCTTTTAGATATAAAAGGGCAAACAACATAGCTGGATAAAGCATCCTAAGTCTGCACCTCGTAAAGCTATAACAATGAGAGAAATGTATTCACCCAGGCAATCAGAATATAGGTAACTCACCAGAGCTCTTTATACAATATATGCTCGTCAAGCTATCAATATTAAATGATATTCATTCTGTAATGAATACTTGTATACATGTAAATTCAGGTGATCCCAAAATATAAAGGTTCACCAAAAATGAATGCATCTCCAGACAATATAGAAATTTTAAAAATGTCCTTTACCTGCAACAGCAAAGGATGCCTGTGCAAACATATGGGGATTTTTTACTAGATAAATGCAGATATCATTATAAAGTTTTTCTTTACAAATTCTATCAAACAGCGGTATAAGTAAATAAATTTTATTATGCTATAAGAAAATGTTGAATGTCCAAATAAGAATTATCAAGCATTGGTATTTTAATGAAAAAATATATAGACATAGTGGATGTCAGTCTTTTTGATTTTTTGGGGGTAAAATTTTCAGAGTGCAACCCGGAAGGTGCGCTGCAGCCCAAAGAGAGTCATGGTTATTGGCATCAAGTTCTCCATCAGCTTTACCTCACAGGCACCACTTGTGATTTCATAGTTTGAACACCAATGAACATGGAAGTGATTCTCATCCTTCGAGATGAATTATGGGAATTATACTTGACATACATGATTGAGCCTTTGTGCCTTCTCTGCAATAACCAACTAGACAGACTTGTGAAAATTCAAATGTCTTCCATTAGTTTTATTTTGTTTTTGCTACAAATGATCAGTGTGAAGATGTGCATGAATCACCATTGTAACAATTTCTTTGACTAGCAACCTTAAATAAATGTTCACTTTATCATTTACTTGAATGCATTTAATACAACTTGACAATCCAGAATAATGTGAGTAAGAAGTTGTACATTTATAGTATCTAAGTCCAAAGGTAAGATTTAATTAATTGTGAAATTCATATCAGCTATTTCCTTCAGTAGAGGATTTGCAAATGTACAAGAGTCACACAGAGTTGAAAATCTTAGTGGACAGATATATATGTCTGTATTGTGAAGGTATATGATTTAGAATATGGATGTTTTTAATTAAATTCAATTGCACACTCCACATGAATTTGACTCTTCCTGGTCTTGTAACAGCTGTGCTTCATTGGTCACTGGTATGAACCCTTGTACCGCCCATCCTAGAAGTTGTTAAAATGGGCCCATTCTCTTCATAACAGCCACCAACACATTGATACTTCTGACGGTAATGATGTATATAACAGCATCTGTAACAAGCATAGACATCAAGTGAATATCATTAAAAGTATTGCAGGTGTGGATCAAGATAATTTGCAAAGGAGGGTGGGGTGGGGGGGGGGGGGGGGGGGGGGGCAAGTGTAATTCATATTATCCCCCTAAAAGAGGTATGTGTGTAAATTAAAATTATCATAATTGCAACCCAAATCCCCATATTTGTTACATATGAACTACCAAATGGGGGATGACACCACCACCACCCCCTCTTGTCCCACCACTGCATTATTAAACAGTATTACTGTAAATAAACATCTTCTATCAAAATTTTCATTTTCAAGAAGAATTCAAATGCCACAATCTAAATTGAATTAATTTAAGATCTGAATGTATGGGTGAATGTTTACTATTTCTTTGTTGCCACAAAAGGCATAGTGGTTTACAAACACATATGCAGAAATGAAGTACATGTGTATCAAAAACTTTTTCTAGGTCCTGTATTATGTTTCTTAATGTAAATATTGTAAAAACATGTTATTTCAGTGATCCCAATCGTCTTTGAAGATTTTTTGTTTCCAAATTGGTACCATTTTCCGTGAGGGTCACAATAAAAACATAAGCAATATCATTATTAATTAAAACATAATGAAAATGAGCCACTGCCCCCCCCCCCCCCCCCCCTCCCCCCAGCTATCAGCATCCCATAAAAATGTGTTATTACAAGTTTATATGATCAACTATTAATCAGGGAGGTTGACAAAACATGGTACAAATAGATACCTGCATATATTTACTTTACCCAGCTAATTGTTTTATCCCCCCCCCCCCCCCCCCCCCACCGACCCTTTTGCATTCAGTCTGTCTCCTTTATCAAAAGTAACATACTGCATAATTGTGTCATGTAATGTTAGTTCTAACTCATCAAAAACTAAACCCTTCAACTTGACAGCTGTTTATTATCGAAAATATTCAGTAAAATATGTTTTAGATCAATCACCCGGTCGTGGGTAGAGCTCACTGCTTCTGAGTTCTCAATCGGCGATTTAACTGTAAAAATATATGTATTATGACTTGTTTACCTGCATCTATAAATCCACTTCTTCCTCTCTTTGCATAAGTAGGGAATCTATATAGGCTGTAGGTTCATTTTAACGCTGTCATCTGAGCATAACCAAAGCACAACAAAGTGACATTTTTCGACAGCTGCCCGGAAGTAGTAAATCGAAAGTGAAAGTAAACGAGACTTTCCGACCCTAACATTCTCTAGATTTTACGCAGATTTTATAATAGACTATTTATTAGCTATATAATAAAAGATAGTGATTGCTCCTTTGTGCTTAGCTAAGGAGAGAATAATGGTTCTTTTGGATATGACCTTAACATGCACCGGCAGAGGCCCGGAGTGGTAAGCATATGTTAAAATGCGTAGTACTTCACGTCTCAATACGAGTGATTTCTCAAACCGACGTAAAACATACAAATATCACACGATGTAGTAATTTTTTGCATTGAAACTTTTTCAGCGTTTAATATGGAAACCAAACTTAGTAGTTCGATGTGGTTAATTTATCAGTATTTACATTTCCAATTTTTTGCCTTTGACATACTTGCAAAATGTAATGCTAGCCATTTCCTCATGAAAGCGATGAAGTTGTAAACACTGCCCCCAGGCAATTGCATCGCTTGGGGTCGAATTTACTATTAAAGAGTAAAGGTACAGAACTCTAAAGATAAGGTATCAAAGTTAGCCAACGTAAAAACAATAAATCAAATGGTATAAAATTCTACTCTATATTTTGATATATTCATACATAATCAACCTACATTACCACCAAATTTCATCCTGGAATTCCCTAAACTTTCCAAGATATGCAGAAATGAATTCGGAAAAATGCCTATTATTTTTTGTCGACTTTTAGCTGGGCCCTGGCACTATACGACTAATATAAAGAGAATGTTTGAGAATTGCAACAAGCTATTACATAGAATGTGCAGCATAAGATATCATTTCTAAAATGAATTTCTTACCCCAATTCATAAACCGAAGTCCGTAATAGTTCCAAGGGACTAGAGATTTTAAGAGAAGCTGTCAGTAACCATTGAGAATTTTCTTTAAAAAAGTGGAAAGTGCAAAAATCACAAATCTGAATGAAACTCTCACACTTTTGTGTATGGTGATAATCAATGTTAAAAAAGTGAAAATTACTGGAACCATGCATCGTGTTTCCATGGCAACGGACCGTACCCACAGTTAAATCATGAGATGTAGAGTTTTGAATCTTTTCACAAATATTTCTAATAAAACAATTTCCCAGCAATGTACAGTGAATAGAAATTCAAGAAAGCACTTAGATTATTGTACTTTTGATTGAAAAAATGTGTATTTTCTTGCTTATTCTTAAAAATAAGTCATAAATTAAGGTAAAAAAGAGCATTTATGACTTCTTTTCAAACACTATTTTCTCTGAAACGCAGCAGGGCTGACATTAATTCTACATGCCGTTTTTAAGACAGTTATTTATACTACCAATATAGTAAATAAAAACAGTTAAACAATTTACCCTTTTTTGTAAAACCCCTCAAAACTCTACACTATGGCCTACTATTTTACACAATTATTAACCCCCCCCCCCCCCCTTGATGTGAACTCTCTAGAATTAAAGGAAGAAATGAATGAATATCACTTTGCAGACAACATAACAAATTCTGGATGGTCAGTAAGAAATTCATTTAACAGGAAACTTGAAAGGTGGTGTAGAGATTAGCCTATTTTTCTGTAAATTAAATTTGATATGTTAGTTAATAGTAGAGTTAGAGTCCATTTAATCATTCCAAATTCATACAAACTGTCCCAATGACAGATAGATCTAGTAAATTAATAGTAAACACCGGTAAATAAGATTCCAAGTATGTCTAGTGTAGAACACTTGTTTCTCATTAAAAAAACCCAAAGAATATCTAAATCATGTTCTACACTCAATCAGTATCAATGCTGATGTCACACTTTCACCTCATATTGCGTCATACTCAACATGCATTGTGACGCACTTTTTGTGTATTCAAAGTATTTCATTCTCACTGAAGTAATTTATCTTCTATCAAATGGTCAATGTAATTTCTATTATAATGCAATTCATATTTCAAAATATTGTATACGTAACGATGTGGATTGTTGTTCTGATGAGAAGGGGGAAGGGGGGTATTTTGTTGGTAGATCCTCTAACAAATATCCCATCCCTATATCATTACGCTATGGGTATAGCACACACGTTTTCCAATTACAAATTCTGTAATTCATGTACTTTAGACCACATCCATATTTTAAATGTAATAAAACAATACACTTCATAGAGATTTCGATATAGAAATACTTGAGGCCTACTTATTCCAACATCTTACATGTAGCCTATGTATCAAAAAATCAATTTCTCTATTTTCAGTGAGTATTTGTTTTCGATATCATAATCAATGTTTCCTAAATTATACTCTTAAAACCAGGCATGTAGAACAGGATGGCGGGTGGGGAGGGGAAGGTGTCCTATTTTTGATAAGTTAATTTTTTTCTTTGTTTTTACTTCCCCCCCCCCCTAGATTTTGCATTCGAAGTTAGGGAATGATAACACTATTTAGGTTTCAATTCTTATAGCCATGCATTTGGGGTGGGTTGGTTTTTTTTGATTGCTTGTCAATAATTATTCGAAATTCCTCTGCGTGTTTTTAATTTCTTTTTATCCCGAACATCCCGTCCAGCTGCCCCCCCCCCCCCCCCCCCCCTTGGAAAATTATAGGCCTAATATGTGTCAGAAACTCTCAAATTTAGACCAATGACTGTAAATGTGTTAATAACTTATTCATCTTCCGAAGACCCCCAATGTCGGCTTCAAATGAATTTATAAAACCGGAAAACGATATAAATCCTACATATCATGTTACGAAGATTGCACAATTTGACTTCAAATCTGCTGCCTAATGTGATATATTTGCATCTGGTAATAATTGTTTAATAAACATGTGAATAGCAAGTGAACTTTTCATATTTGGTTAAATTAACACATCAATTCAGTGTCCGGGGGTCCGTGTTTGACCAACTATCTATTTAATTGCTTACGGGATTTAAGAGAATGATCACTGTTCGATGTTCGTTATCTTCACCTTTCATTTTCCTTTGGGGTACCTCAGTAAATAAGTTATTGTCTCAGAGTTATCTCTCTTGGATTTATAAATAGGATTACCAGACGCACAGATTTTTCATACAGAATATACTAAACCCAAAAATATTCAAGTTTTTCATGACTGTTTACTAGTCTGTAAATTATGTATAATGAATTATGATAGGGTATAACCTAATAAATTGGGGGATGTATCACAAATCGTCTGTTTAACATCGACTTGACAGTGTAAATTAATTTTTAGAAAGTGGATTCAACTTTTGTATTGAAAATTATGAATTTTTTTTTTTTTTTTTTTTTTTTACCTCAGATTCATTCAGGATTAATTGTTCAAAGAAATAACACAATCTTAGATGAACCTTCATGGATTTGCGCTGCTATATCTGCTGTTACCTACATGTTTTATTTTTGCCGGTCCGCTGCCGAAAGAAACCGACGTGGAACATTCAGATTCTTAAATATCATAAATTCTATAAATATTTTATCCAAACCTGTATATTGTTTCCAAATTGTCTTTTTGGTTTGGTTTAAAGCGTCCATACTAGCCTAAATCTAACACGTGGTTTTGAATCATGTGCGTGTACATAGGGATATATGCATCTTTACGTATGGCGCTAGGCCTACGTAACATCAAATCTTTGTGACGTTATTTCTTTGTTCTCTTGAATATGCCATAAGGACCTTTTGTCATGGGCGCAATCATATATAAACTATAATATATATTATATAAACCACAGCAATATGTGATTTAAAAAAAAAAATACACAGGTTCGTTAGTAGATAAAGATATATACAAGTTTAAATTAAATCCAAATGCAGTTTAGGTCAACTGATTAAATATGAAGGTCATTGGTTAATGTATGTGACCTTGAGATTGTAGGACAAGGTCATTTACAAGGTTCAATAGAATTTAGCATGTCATTAGAAAGTAATTGATGCACCCAGAAGGCAAATGTTCTTGACCTAAATTAGATCATTAGCCTTGTAATTAGATAGATTTTCGAAAATGTAGCTGAACATGAAAAAAAATTGGTGTTTTTGGTAAAGTCAGTAACAAAAAACTAAAAGTTGTTTAAGAGCTTGTCTACGAGAAAACCATGCAAATATATAAAAATGAAGGAAATGGTGGTCATCAATATCATTTCTAATCATTTATATCATTTGAGTATATAGTTGGAATAATTATAATTTGAGGTCAATTTATTGATAGGTCGTTTCTATTTTTAGTAACAGCGCATTCTGTATTTACACGTGGATTAGTCTTTGAACACAAGAAAAATCCTTAAATATTAGGGTTTTATTTTTTCAAAAATGCAAATCAATTCTGAAGACTTATGAAAAGAATGGATTTTTTTAATGATATTTCCATGTAAACAACTTAGGGAGAAATCATGTTTGACATCATAAGTGTCCATATAGAGATTACATGGAGCCTGTAATTTGGCATTGTGCCAAACTTTTTCATTTTCTTGTTATATGGTCAATTTTGAAATAGATGTTGCTGCAAAAGTAACGCTTAAATTTCTTTAAAAGTGTATAATACTTAAATATCAAATCCTTGTCTGTAAAATATAAAAAATTGTATTTTGGACTTTTGGCCGTTCATTTCCAATTAAAATTTAAAAACTGACAAAAATGAATATTTTTAAGCATTTAAAATTATCTTTTAAAGGATTAAAGATGTAAAATTTGTGATATTAGATGCATAAATTGTTTGGAAATTTAAGTTTATTTATAGATTTATCATTTTCTAATAAATGAATCCCAGTAATCTACTATTTTATATGAAAAAGGGGGTCTTTTAATGAAATAGACCTGTTGCTGGAATTACCTCCCCTTTGATGCACTCTTCATGCGTAGAAGGTACAAAACGATAGCAATATTATGGAATGTTATGATTCCAACTTTAAATGGGATTTGAGAATTTGTACATCATGTTTATGTGATATCAGTGAAAGACATAACAGTATCTGTGAATGTAATCCAGAAATTTCTAAATATTGGTATCAATGGTTTAAAAAGTATCTGGTACTTCGTCCTGTTATACTGCAAACTAGTACTAGTGGCCGGGCCATGCATTTTGTCATTGAAGAATTGAAAGCGTTCTTTCCTGATAATTCATGCATTAATTGAGAATGCTTAGATGTTATGTGGAGGAAATCAAAGAAAGTATGCATTTATACTCAGTCCAGATGGAGCATGTGAGGATCTAGTGACCCCCCTCCCTCCCTCTGAATTTGCAAAATGTATTTACCATCATGGTTGATGAAAAAATTAGTTATTGGTTTACAAATATGCACTAAGTAATGAGGACAGGACAAAATAACAAAAGTGTGAAATAAAAATGCATAATGTGTTCTCAATTAAGAATGTATACTGTAACAGTTTGCTCGGTATCATTCTTTCTTCTTCAGTGATCAATGTAACAATATGACACACTTGATGCTTAATCATAGGTTACGATTCAACATGCAAACATTTACACCTTTCTCGATTTTACCAACAATAAAGATATAGATATTGTAAACTGATGGTATTACGTATATGTATATACTAATGTAGTTTCTTAAAGTCATTGATGTAGGTAGAGTTTGGATCGTCACTACTGTGTTCATCATGAGAAATTGATCGGGAAAAAATTTGGAAAAATCATTTATCTGACAGGGAAACCGAAGATTATTTCGATCAGGTCTCTTTAGCTAAATCACCCCCCCTTCTACTTTTTTATGGCAATCAATAAACAACTGAAATGGAAGCTTGAACTGATGAATTAAATCCTTGGATCCCCCCCCCCCCCATTATTATCATTATCAAGGATTTTGAGCTTTGGGATGTGTTAAACTAATTTTTAGGGAGGTCGGGGGTTCTATAAAAAAATTGCCACCCACCCACACCCTCCACCCTGGTGATGAGTGCCAACTACGGGGCCTCTCCACCTACACTGTACGTGTTTAGACAGGACAGACTATACCCGGTCGGGTCAGGTATAAACAATACATTTCATTACAAATTATATTTCCAATTATTACAAGCGAACTTCTTTACTTTTGTGCGAATTCGGACGTTATTATTATCTGATTTTCATCTTCGGTGCAATTTATGTGATTACTGTCAGTTAGTATTTAAGCTATATTTCATATGTACGTGTAACGGTCTTAGGAGTGGAGTGTTGATGCAAAGAATATTTCTGTATTTAGATATAGTCAACATTATTGATTATTTTATGATTTTAACAAGATCATTCACTATCTAAGAGCATTTTACCATTACATGTACCCCCCCTCTCCTCTCAATATAATGTTTATAATTATTAATTTCCGGTATTGAATATGGCTGCTTCGAATCCTTTCGCATGGATTTAGAATGTAGAATAATATGCTACATGTAAGAATAAAAAACAAAAGAAAGACAAGAAAAGAACATGCACATTCTTTTTAGCTCACCGGGACGACTACCAAAACAAAGGTCTCTTCATGAGGCATCTATATGTAAAATATTGAAGCCTTTCCCTATTGGTTCAAAAGACATAGCCCAGGTTGAAGTTTTAAAAAAAATAGGTCAAGGTCACAAGGTCGAAAGTCTTGGTACCACATCAAAGGTCTCTTCATGAGGAATCAATAAGGGAAATATCAAAACCCTATCCCCCTTGGTTTAGAAGATATAACCCAAGTTCCTCAGTGTTATTATCAATAAAAAACGCATGGTTGAATGGCTCTGTTTATTTTCAACATTCAATATTGTGACTCTCATATAACTTTTCAAAAGTTACATTGCTGTCTGGCTTAGTATTTGCGACTGAGTTTGATTATTTCAGAATGTTTTCAATAACCACTCAGATTTTAAAAACAGATTTATTCTTATTGTATCCATAGGAAAAGTAAATCCTTGAAGAAATATGATCCAATTGCTTGTGGTATATTTAAGTCTCTGTAGGACTCTAAATAAAGAATTTATTATATATACCATAATATAAATTGGCATGAAATTTGTTTTTAAAAATTGCATTTTGAAAGTACACATATATCAATTTTGTTAAATTACAACTATTCATACGATGCATATTAGTTTTTTAAAAACGTTATTTTTTTTCTTCAAATTTTGCAATCTGTCACCATGGCAACCAGGACCCACAGCAACAAAAAATGATTGATACATACTTCTGGTCATCTGATGTGAAATCATAAAGTTATATAAGACTTAATAAGATAACAAGGACAATGCATGGCAAACAGGTTTAGGTGGCTACCAGAATAAAAGCTCTACAAGCAGGAAAAATGCCCAACTTTGAAGTATTAATATATTTACTATAACCGAGAGTCCAAAGACAAATTTTTGATATATCACAAATATACTTCTCCTCTATAAGATGAAAGTAATTTTGAATAAATCAAAGCGTTACTTTTTGACTACTAGTTGATTTAAAAGTTATCATTTTCTGCAATTTATCAAAATCTGGAATCGTGCCAAATTTGTGACCTTTGTGCACTTAAACGGAAGTAAAATTTTAGAGTCCCACTAAACAATATGAATATGTGTATCCAGTTGTTTTATAAACTGTGTCAATTTTTAAAAATCCATTTTCAATAACCTGTTAGAATTTTTAAATAAAAAGGGTAAAATATACATAATTTTACCCTTTTGTCAGAACAAAAGTGCTATTTTTAGTAACATGGCTGTAAATCCCTATCCAGTGACTACATCCCCGAAAAAAATATGCCACAGTATTTGATATTGATGTACTTTATTACACTCAAAATATGTTGTTGATCCGACAACCTTGCTTCCATCACATTTTGCATGGTTTTCTCGTTGACAAGCTCTTAACTGATTTAATTTTTTTGAATAAAAATCTAACATTTGTTATTTCTTTCTATATGAAAGACCTTGCATGATTGTGTTGCGTTTTTGAAAAAAGTTAGCTCAAAAATCTATTGTTTTATTGAATTTTTGACTGTATACAATGCAAGGTATGTTGGTTGCCATGGAAACCATTTTTTGCTGCGATATTTAAATTTCTTATTTCAACAAAATTTTATATAAGCCTTTTCCATTTACCTTAAACTAAAAAAATATGCATCTTATTATCTTAATTGTATTTATTTTGGACTTTAAAGAGGTATATTTCACTGTTTTTTCAAGAACTTTGTCCTTGTTACCATGGTAACAACAAAGTGATCAATAACTCTGTGTTATTTGAGTTTAAGTGACTCACACATGCGTTTTGAATGATTTTATCAATAACGCTGCATAAAATTATAGAATTTTTCAATAATTTTTTTTTTTGCACTTTCCAAAAAATTCTCCATGATTACTGACAGCTTCTCTTAAAACCGTCTGTACTTTCACTTATCATAGCCATTTTGATCGGTGCCACTAACTACCCAAATGAACATTATTATAAATCGTCAAACACTTGTTTTAATGTGGTTTAGATAAAAATAGACATAATAAGACATTTGTATATTTATAAAGACTCGTTATTTGCATAATGCGGAATATCGGAACCATTATTTCGTCTCCGATTCCGTCCCGGTTTTAATATTCAGTTTGTTCAAGGAGATCACGTTTTCTGAGTTATCAGTAAACAAGCACATGTTACCTACTTATTATCAGATATAGTAAGTTCAGGTACAGTTTAGCGCAGTTTTGGAAAGTGGTGGAACAAACGGAGAAAAGAAAAAAGATGCCGTTATATTTATATGGAAAATTACGAAAGCCGATAGGTGTCAGGTTATAGAATTGATATTCATTTCACTGGCGGCCGCCACTGAATTCATGTGGCGGCCGCCATTTAATTTAACTGGCGACTGCCATATAAATTAAGTGGCGGCCGCCAGTTATTTTATCTTAATTTATGTGGCGGCCGCCGTATAGATTGAATTAAGTGGCGGCCGCCAATTAGATTAAGTGGCGGTCGCCACATAAATTAACTGGCAGCCGCCACTTAATATATATGGCGGCCGCCAGTTATTCAACTCCTCTCGATCTCCGAGTCTTTTCTCAAAATGAAATTGGTGCAATTCCTGTAATCTCTCTCTCCATTACTTAGTAATATGTATGTCAAATGTCGACAGATTCGCGCACTAGCAAGTCTTTGTGTACGGTACTTAATATACAAACGTATCAGGCACGTATAACCAGAGGGCTGACCCTCCATTTTTTTGACAACGTTCATTTTCTGTTCTTTTTTCATATGCAAACTACGTTATTTTCACATGTGAAATAAGATTAATTGTCGGATTGGCCCCATCCCATTCTTTTGGTGGTAGTAATGAATGGTAAAAATGTAATAATGAATGAACTGATGAATTGAAGGACGAACGGAGCCCCCTCCCTCCAATTTAGGAGTATGGAGTTTGGGCAAAAGAGACATTTTTAGGTTCCTTTTCTGCTTGTCAACAAGACAATTTCTCCTCCGACTGTCCCTACATTTTGAAAAAACGATGCTTCCTGTTTGCGTACTATTCTAAATGTTTCCAAAATAATCACTCAGCAATATGAATTAAATTGTTTTTTGCAATTGGTAGCCGCCAAGTATAAATTAAGTGGCGGCCGCCAGATAAATTAAAGTGTCGGTCGCCAGATAAAATAACTGGCGACCGCCAGTTAATTTATATGACGGCCGCCAGATAATAAGCGGCGGCCGCCAGTTAAATTAAGTGAGCTTGAAATAAAAGACACCGCAGAGTCGTCCACTTCTGCTTCATATTTAAATATTTTATTGAAAGTAGACATTAACGGCAAACTGACAATTCAACTGTATGACAAACGGGATGATTTCAGCTTCTCCATCGTCAACTTTCCATATTTATGTAGCAATATTCCATTACCACCTGCATAAGGTGTTTATATCTCTCAACTGATTCGATACGCAAGAGCTTGTACTGCGTATGGTCAGTTTTTAAATCGAGGCAAGCTACTGACAAACAAGTTGATAGTACAGGGGTTTCAGTAGTCTCGATTATAATCAGCATTTCGCAAATTCTATGGTCGTTATAACGATCTAGTTTGCCAATACAACCTATCATTGGGTCAAATGCTGTCTGACGTGTTTCATACCGATAGTTAGACCGTTCATAGCACACTGATTTTGACTACGGATAACTCCGTTTACCTGATCAGGATATAGGGCTCACGGCGGGAATTTCGGGATGAACTTTGGTAGTAATGTTGGTTGATTCTGTATGAATATATTATAATACTGAGTAGAAATTTATACCATTTGATTTATTGTTTTTACGTTGGCTAACCGGCATACTTTTCATGAATGAAAACGGGATTCATGAAGTATGCCTTCAAATAGAAAATTTATTTCGTGAGTATCAAATGATCTAATTGTTTGAAAAAATGTCATGTTAATTATTCCACAGTTTTATTTTCCTTGATTTTATTAGCGTTTTCCAGATTTTCAGTGGTAAAGTTTAATATTCTATTGATACCTGTATTCGACAAACAAATTGTACATTTCAAAAGCATTTTAAGTAAATTTCATCAGCATTATATTATTTTTTAACTTAAACTGAGTTCATGCCAGTTGGTACCTGTGTACCTATCTAAACAATGAAGTGTTGTTTTTTAGTCGTTATAATTACCTGCGTACCTATCTAAACAATAAAGTGTTGTTTTGTTATCGTTATAATTACCTGCGTACCTATCTAAATAATGAAGTGTTGTTTTGTTATCGTTTGTTATCGTTATAATTACCTGCGTACCTATCTAAACAATGAAGTGTTGTTTTGTTATCGCTATAATTACCTGCGTACCTATCTAAACAATGCAGTGTTGCTTTGTTATCGCTATAATTACCCGCGTACCTATCTAAACAACAGTCTGATTAAAATCAAACCTCTCACTTTGCTCGGTATACGGATAGTCGCTGCGTGGGAGCGACTATCCGTATATCGAGCGAAGTGAGAGGTTTAATACAATGAAGTGTTGTTTTGTTGTCGCTATAATTACCTGCGTATATATTATACATGTATATATCATATATACAATTCACTGTTATTGTTGATACAGAAGGTGCACAGAGTAATTGCAAATGTGAATGAGCGAGTGTTGATTATACAGTTTAAATGTTTGTATGTATAAATGTGTTGAAAATACAAAAATAAAACATTTTTTAAAAAAGTAGGTAGGTAGAGAGGTAGATAGGTAAGTAATTCCCTGTCCGATAAACTAAAATTTGTTTCATAGTTTGCACAGGAGGGGATGAAAGCGGGGGGTGTCCCTCTAGAGCGAGACTTCAAGAGGGTGTTATGGCTCTAGAGTGAGTCTTCCCCCTGGGTGTAAGGTTTATTCTATAGCACGTCTGCTGGGGGGAGGCTCACTCTAGAGCGAGGCTACCGGGGGAAGGCTCACTCTAGAGCCAGACTTCCGTGGGGAAGGCTCACTCTAGAGCCAGACTTCCGTGGGGAAGCCTCACTCTAGAGCCAGACTTCCGGGGGGAAGTCTCACAATGGGGGGGGGGGGGGGGGGGGGGGGGGGGGGTTCTGGCTCTATAACACCGGCATGAACCGTCGCAGTTCATACTCTCATATGCCTGAATTTTCAAAAAAACAAAAGTTATTTGAATACAGATTGCGAGTACATTAAATTATAAGAACATGACCACCACAGTTTACTCCAGTAAACAGATGTGTATCTTTTCGCACCGTTGTGGGAGGAACGTGATTACTCGAGTCATTGATCATAAGGATACGTACATGTAATTCGAAACCTCACGCGAGGAAGCGAAGAACAAGGGTTAAAGGCATAGGGTCTATCTTTTATCTAAAAAATGACATCACAATATTTTGCAAGAAGAACTCCCCAAAAAAAAAATACAAAAAATTTGTAGTATTAATTATGAGTTATCTATAGTTGCAGCGCTTTGAAATTGAAGTAATTTTGATGTTTAGCCTTTTATAAACTTTTTGTCTGGAGGACAATATATTAAACTGGTGCCCCGCTGATTGGTGGCTACACACAAATATAAGAGATGCAAAGTCAACAGGGTACCAGTTTAGGCAAATGAGAACAGGGAATTATTTTGTAATTACTATCGTATCCAATGTGTTTGTAAACATTCTGAAGAACGTTTTGTGATTTTCTAATTATGATCTTAAATTTCGCCACCTTTTTGGAACATGCAAAATTTCACCAATATCTTAGACCCTATGCCTTTAAGGAGCAAACTTGCAAAGGTGAAGAAGCGATATCCGTTTTTTCCTTCATGCTCGCTATGTCGTGAATTCGCTTTATCATCCTCGCATACTTTTTTGCTCTTTCGCCTTAAAAGCGAAGGGGCGAGTGACCAGGTCAGAAAATCATACATTAGTAATCGCGTGATGAGTAGCTTACATGTATCTTCTTGCAGTTTTAATATAGTGTTAGCATATTTATTTTAAAGCTTGAAGAGAACTTGATCTCCGACTGAAAATAGTTTTATTCATTTACTTCCCCAACGGCTCGCTGTACATAGGAAACGCCTCACCGTACGGTGTACATAGTGTGGACGGAACAGTAAGAAGGTAAACTTTGTATCATAGTCACGTTATAGTGAAAACGGACAAAGACATTAAAATATAATGAGAGGAATTAGTTAAAAAAAGTGGTCAATAGTCACACATTAGTTCTATGGCATCCTTTTAGCACACGTTTAAGTAAATTCTGTGCTGCATGCTGCACACGTCGCACAATTATGAAAGACAGTAGGGGTAATTTAAAGATAACTCTTCGTAACGGGATACTATATACAAAATCATTCGAGATAGAAATTCATTTTCTCGAATGACATATCTTTTTCTAAAACGACGCGATGATTTGTTTTGTTTCCAGTTTGAATGGATATTGGAAGACTGAGGTAATATCGCGACTTGTTTTGATTAGGAATGATTTTACAATGTGGTCATACTTCAGTAAATGCAGTCCAGTTTATCACTTTTAAAGCTCAAATCGCGCATAAAAGCTTTTGTTTCATTACAGGTGATATATGTAAATCAACTCAATCCCACTGAAAAATTCTGTTTATATTTTCTGTCACCAGCTGGATTGTTACCTGTCTGCTAACTCCCGCTGAGAAATCAGATAGGAGACATGTCTAGCCTGATGTTGTCATTCAGTTTTGCAGCCATGGCCGTTAACTATTTAGCTGGCCGATATATATCTGTAGAACCGACCAGACCCAACTGTACAGAAAGCATAAAAGTAAATGAGCTAGTATCCATTTCTCTTTTTATCAAGTTTGTGATGGATTGCATATTCAGAACTGCTAATAAAACATACTGGTATTACCACGTGAATCCACATTTTCTGTAAACGCCAGAATACACTCGCATAGTGCTATCTACTACTTTAAGTAATTTTGATTTGTTCATGTTTCCAATTTATTCTTGACTAATATTATAATTTGCTTTTATTTATATATTTTTTCCATTTTTTATATTTTCAATTAAAAAGTACATTCCTTCTTTTTTTTTATAATTCTTAATTTTTTTTCCCAATTGTATCGTTAGTGTATATTTAAATGACATTAGAAATGCTCCACGAAGTATTTAACTCAGGAATATGGGCATGTGACTTTTATTACATCACATTCTTACGTAACGGAATTGTGTAAAAACCCAGAAAACAAAGAAACCCAACCTATTTTACACCGCGCGCAGAATAATTTAAAAAAAAATAGCGTTTTGTTCCAACAGAGGTATCCTTATTAAAGTTGTAAATTTCATCGACGTCACAATTAATCTCATGCAAAAAACAATCTAAAAGTTAGTTGCAACTTTCTGAAATGAAATGCAGACTTTAACAGATATTAGAGTCACTGGTGTACGTGTACCATCGGCCCGGACTCTGTTGTGCAAGTATGGATGCGTGTCTGAATCGCCGTGTATTGTCACTTGTATTCTTTAATGTTGTTTGTATTTCGTTGATATTTAATATAACAACTTTTACCAATGATATTTGTGAATGTAAATGAAATAGATGTAATACCCTCAATGGTTTCTTTATACAATTATATAATACAGATACATGTAACGTTATATTTGTATGCAGGGGAAATTTTGTCCCTTGCATCTTAGCATTAAAGAACCCATTTTGTCTCGATGTAAATTAACAAAAATCCGTTTTTGTCACACTTGATTTTATTGAAATTCACTAAGTTTTAGATTCGTTCAAATGGGCGAAAATAAAACGAAGGCGGAAAAGTTCCACTATTAAATATCTCTAAATGCTTTAAAACAAATTAGAAAATCTTAGTGCATAAAAACCAATGAATTGGAATAGGAGGTTATTAATCTGAATGATTATTGCTATGCTTGATGCAATATTTGTACAGTATTATACCATCAACAGAAAATCAAACGAAAATAATTAAAATTATTATCTATTTTCAGCTGATTTATTATTTCTGATGGCGACTGGCGCAAAACGTATTGTTGTGGGAGTGGATGTCGGGGGGACGAATACAGACGCGGTTATCCTGGATCTTAGTACTAATCCATATCAAGTGCTAACGTCATGTAAAACACCAACCACCCATGACATAACTTCCGGTGTGAAAAATGCTCTGCTTTCTGTAGTCAACAAAGCGTTGGAGATGTCACCGTTAGACCTTACACAGATAAACATTGGAACGACTCACTTTGTGAATGCGATTGTACAAAGAAAAGACCTTGTAAAAGTCGCTGTCATTCGTCTTTGCGGACCAGCATCTCTTGATCTCCCGCCTTTTACTGATATTCCGGTTGATTTACGGAGTATCATCTATGGAGGATACTGCACTGCAAATGGTGGATACGAATTCGATGGCAAAGAAATATCATCAGTGGATGAAAATGAGATCATCGAGTTTCTCAAGAAAATGGAATCTGTTGGTGTCACTAACGTAGTTGTTTCTGGTATCTTTTCACCTGTTCGAATTGATCAAGAAAACTTGATTAGGACAATAATACATAAGCATAATCCCAGAATAAGTATTACCTTATCATATCACATTGGCCATATTGGACTTTTACAAAGAGAAAATGCAGCAATCCTCAACGAGGCTTTGAAACCTTTGTGCAAAAGAACAATAGAGCGGTTTAATTCCGCAGTATCTGAAATTGGGATATCTTGTCCAATTTTTCTAACGAAAAATGATGGTACTGTCATAGAAAAACACAAGGCAATGGAATACCCAATCAATACGTTTTCCTCTGGACCGACCAATAGCATGAGAGGTGCAGCTTTCCTCTCAGGACTTAAGAATGCAGTAGTGGTTGATATTGGAGGTACTACTACCGACGTTGGACTCATAACAAAAGGGTTTCCCAGACTTTCTTCATCCGAAATCAGAATCGGAGGAATTAGAACCAATTTTCGCATGCCAGATGTAAGGAGCATCGGTTTGGGAGGTGGATCTTACGTGCGACAGGAAGGTGATAAAGTGGTAGTTGGACCGGAGAGTGCTGGATTCAGAATATTAGAGGAGAGCATGGTATTTTCAAATACTGAGCACGTTGGAGAAAGTAGGCTTACTGCAACTGATATATCAGTTGCTGCAAGATTTTCAAACATGGGAAATCCCGAAAGAGTCAAACATCTTCAGAAGAGTTTTGTCGAAAAATCTGTCAATGTGATAAAGGGAAAGGTAGAGGATTGTATTGATGAGGCAAAAATAACATCCGATGATTTGCCAGCTATACTGGTTGGCGGGGGTCACATACTCTTGGATAAAAAAGAAAAAATGACTGGTGTTAGCGAAATCGTAATTCCTAAACACTCTGAAATTGCAAACGCTATAGGCGCGGCGCTCTCCCAGGTTACAGGGAATGTGGAATACGTCAAGAGTTTAGATGATGTTGTGGATAAATCTGAAATGGAAAGAAAGATATCAGCAGCTACAAAGATGGATACGACAGACGAAGAAAAAGAAAGTACTCGTAAGGAAGTAACAAAACTTGTATATGAAGAAGCACATAAGAAATTACTAGATGAGACGCGTCAGATTGCGATTGCTAACGCCATAGGTATAGGAGCAGAGGAAAAATCCATATTCGTTCTAGAAGAAGGAGATATCCCCTTGTCATATCTTCCAGGGAATGCTTCTAAATTCTATGTGAGAGTTATTGGTGACATAGATTTGAAGAGTCTTCCAACAAGTCGTGTCTTTAAGAAAATTGAGACTGAGGACATACAGATTAAAATGCAAGAATCTCCCAAAGGCGACAAACAGATGTATACCAGTACTGGTAGGCTTCTTGTAAAAGAAACAAAATCAAAACCACTCACACCATCTTTCAATGAAGCTGGTGAATGGCTTTTGACGGAGTTTGATGTGGAATGTATTAGTATCGGTGCGGGCATCTTAGGCTCTGGTGGCGGAGGATCTCCATATATAGGAAAATTAAGAGCACAAAAATGTTTGAAAGACGGTAAAAAAATCAGGGTGGTTAGTCCATTGAGACTTATGGAAAATGCAGATAACAAAAATGATTTGGTTGTCATTGTAGCTGCAATGGGAGCACCATTAATTGCAGAAGAAAAACTTTTTGGCAGAGAATGTAAAGATGCGTTACAATGTATGGGAGATTTGTATTCGGATGGTTACGATGATGGAGATATTTCCGAAAGCGTAAATATTATAAAACGAGAGAAAAGGATTACATATATTGATGACTATCAGTCTAACCAACACAATAAGACTTTGTCAAAGTGCATGGGTAAGAAAAGGATAGTGGGTGTGATGAGTGCAGAAATCGGCGGCATGAATTCTGTAGAACCATTCACCGTTGCTGCCGAAATGGATTTGCCAGTTTTAGACTGTGATGGAATGGGAAGAGCTTTTCCAGAGCTTCAAATGTTCACGCCTCTTATATATGGAATGTTACCATACCCTTCTACTTTGGCCGATGCAAAAGGGAGAAGAGCGGTTATTTTAAGAGCCGATTCTTCCAAAGACATAGAAAATCACTTTCGCAAGGTAGTTGTTGAAATGGGTTGCATGGCAGGTGTTGTAATTTCAAAGTTACAAAAGGATGATGTTTTGGAGAAAACTATCATGTTTACAACAAGTCATGCATGGAGGATCGGAAGGGCAGTTATTAATGCCAGAAATACAAAAGAATCTACAGCGGAAGCGGTTCTTAGAATAAGTGGAGGAAAAATCCTAGTAGTTGGAAAAATAACAAGTGTGAAGAGGGAAACAACAGGGGGGTTTAATATTGGACATGTTATCATTAAATCAACTACTGATAAAGACACCATTCTTAGAATTGAATTCCAAAATGAAAATCTTATTGCAATCTCCGTGACATCTGAAAAAGAGGAAATTGTAGCTACTGTTCCTGATCTGATAACGATTATTGATACGGATAACGGGGATCCTATACCGACGGAAGCTGTCCGTTATGGACTTCGTGTAACAGTCCTAGTTCTTCCAGCTCACGAGATGTTAAAAACCGAACAAGCACTTCATTTTGTTGGTCCTAAAGCCTTTGGATACGGTTCTCTTGCGTACAAACCATGCTGTGAGTCAGTAAGCCCGTGTTTCATTGATTCCGAGTGTGAATAAGCGATTCCGTGTTCCTTATCAAAATGATAAAACATCTACGATTGCTGAACGTTGTTGCAATGCTTATAATAAGATATTTAGATCAATTTATAGTCTGTTTTGATAACCATTTCGATTTAGGTAGACTTTTGATATACCTTAGTTCATCATTATAAATTCATTCATGTAATAGGTATACATCTCACTGGATACAACCCAAAAGAACTCGTTATAATGTTCTGCAAATTTCTGTAAATCAATGTTCTATATTGACGATGCTAGAATCCTAGAAAAGTAGCGATATGATACAATAGTTGCGATAGTATGATTTTACAGTGGCGGTGATATGAAGTCATAGTTCTGTGGAAATAATGCTATTGCCATTGTTCCAGAAAAGGATTGTAATATGACGATAGTAAGTTGTATGACAGCAGCGTATTTCCATAACTCAATAAGTCTGGGAATTTTAGCTGTGGTTTAGTAATGCATGCTTTTTACTTTTGAATGTAAGGAGAGGTAAATTTAGGCAATTTAGGACCTCCATGTTTACAATGACTGTCTGGTTGTTAGAAAAAAGGCAAGATGGTGTTTACAATACTCGTGTACATGTACATGTATTATTGAATTCATAATAAAGATAAATTATCTGACAGCGTTTGATTGATTGATTGATTGCATGTTGTTTAACGTCCCTCTTGAGAATCTTTCACTCATATGGAGACGTCACCATTGCCGGTGAAGGGTTGCAAAATTTAGGCCTATGCTCGGCGCTTATGGCCTTTGAGCAGGGAGGGATCTTTATCATGCCACACCTGCTGTGACACGGGACCTTTGGTTTTTGCGGTCTTATCCGAAGGACCGTGTTTGATATTTTTCTTTCTGATGTGAGGAACGAGCAGACCAGTATGTGCAGTATACGTCTACTTATGAATTATGCACTTTTACACTTCGTTAACCAACTTACTGAGGAGAAAGTAAAAAAACAACCCCACCCCCCAAGAAAACCAAAAAAAAAAAAAAAAAAAAAAAAACAAACCCCAGCGTTTAAACATATTAAGAAAATTTCAATATCTGCACCATATATATGTACATGTATATCATTTTTTACTTAATAACCAAGGTTATGATGATGGTACAAACTCTGTACACCATCGTCTGTAGACACGCTTGCAATGAAGACGTCCATTTATCTCCATTCAGTATATCAGTCTAACGTTGGTTTTTTTGTAGTGTGTATTATGTGATATTTATAAATGTTTCTTGATAAAGACGTGGATATATATATATATATATATACATATATATATATATATATATATATATATATATATATATATGGTGTGTTTGTAATGTTAATAACGCTATGAAATTCGACTATCCCGTATTACATGTAACACAAGCACCTTCAGGCATATAAGCATACACTGGTGGGCGCCATCTGCGTTTCAGAGATTGCATTGTTGATGTTAATTACTTTCATGAATTTTAAGTGGCGCCAACGTTTTGCGAATATCATTAGAAATAATCGACAAAATTCAAATTAAAGACATAAATTATTTTCTTTTATTTCTTCCTCACTTAATGATAGCCTCCAGTTTTTACATAATTTAAGTGAAATGTTCGTGTATATGAGTTGTAATATCGTTAAAATTTTGCTTCTACGATCGCATATACAGACTATATATAATATGTAGTAATATATATACCAAGACTTTGTAGTATTCCGAGTTTTTGGTATCCAATTCAGTTTCAACAAGTGTACCGAAAACGGTATAATATACGCCTGTCGGACAGTGAAATTCAATCTTGAAGCATATTATGCACACTGAATTGATACAACACACATTCTGAATAGAAAAGCCTTAAAGTGGGCCATGGTGCACCAATCCATCTGACATTTGAATTGATTATGTATTTCTTTGAGAGAAAGGTTGCGACAAAACGTCGGTGCAATATCTATGATGATAAAAAGTCCAGGAAACCATTTATCTACTTTCAGCCCTAAAGTAGGCCATGGTGCACCAATTAAGTGGAAATGTTTGAAATGTGAACTGACTTTCGTTCAAAGTATGGGGCATATTCTGTTTCTTAATACGATTGTGCGTTCCGTGCGATACGTTTTAAACAAAGAAAACTCTCCTTTATGTTGTTTTTGAGGGAAATAAAGAGACCGATCGCTTCAAAAATCTAGAACCCGTACGTCACCATGGTCACGATGGTCTACGGTGGTATTGGCTGTCAATATTAGAAAAATGTCGACTTCGACAAGATAAAAAGGTTTATGGAATCTTTTGGTACTTACTAGATTAATGTGTGAAATTTATAAATCGTCACACATTGGAGACGGGAACGAATTCGTGGTGAAAGGAGGGCAAATGAATCGCCCTTCGAAATACCGAGAGGAACGACAGTCTGTGACGTTGTAAATACGTCGATAACATATGTGGAATTTGAATGCATAGAACAGTATTAAAAGATACCATGAGACAGACGATGGGGAATGCAATATCTGAGGCCAAGACGAAGATAGTAAATGCATTTCAGGTGTTGATGTCTGGGACACGAATATACCCAGAATTAAAACAAAGCAGGCATTTTTAAATCATAGATGTTAAATGAAAATGTTAATGTGTTCTGTAGTAGTTTACTCAATACTCAACAACTTGATGCTGCATGTCAGTACTCATAAATGTATATATCGTGTATACGTTTTCTTCCCCAGTGATATAAACTATATATTTACTAAATAAAAAACAACAGGACATAAAAACTTTGCCTACCCCTCCCCTATTAATTTTTTCCCCAAGATGTAATCGAAAACACACCTTTTTTGACCTTACCGAAAATGAAACATTTCAAGGCTTGAAGTTTTTAAGAGACATTTTCAAATATAAGTGTATTGTATAAATAAGGTACATTTTGAAATAACTTATCGACCACAACTACCCGGGAAAAGGGCTACAAGGAAATTGAGATGGTGGAAGAGTATGAAGAGTAAATTCAGAAACCTCGGTTTAAGTTTAAGGGATCTATAATTGGTTGGTTGTAGATTGTTTAATAATTTTTCATTCGTATGGAGACATCACCGGCAGGTATGCAAAATTTAGGCCTATTTTCGGCGCTTACGGCTTTTGAGCAGGGAGGAATCTTTATCGTGCCACGTCTGCTGTGACACGGAGCCTCGGATTTTGCGGTCTCATCCAGTTAAGGTAGAGATTGATAGGTTGATGCTAAAAAAATTAACCATTGAATTTTTTTAATTTCGATATATGTTCATGATGAAGCTTTGATATAAAACATATTAAAAAATCAATGTTGGTAATCGACCTTGTTTTTGAGAAATATGGCAATTTTAATAGCACCTTCTTTAGTCTTTGCAAAGCGTAAAAAGTGAAGAAAAATAAGTAGAGAGCAATATACAAATAGAGCTATAACATTTTTATTGTAAAAAGGATCATAATTTGTCATATATGGTTCCAAACAACCTTTCACATAATTGTATATTACACATCAATTTCAAGTTCAGCAATCATTGTTAACATGCAACAACATTACTTCAACAAAGCTACATTGGCCTATCACCTTAAAATAGTGCACAATATTTGCACACAGGGTCATACTTTTGCTTTAGCTGCAAAAAAATTACCCATCAAATTTCTTATTTTATTTCATTAAGTGGTTAGTCTATTAGTAAGTTAAATATAAGAAAAAAAATTATACACCATAATGGGGTTCAATATGGAACTAGCAAAAAATTCCTAACCCCACCCCCTTTTTACAAACTACACATTTTCGTAAGAAAAAGGATTATTAAAAGATGTTGTAAACAATCCATCAAAAAAAAGCTTGCTGAAATTCGAAGATTCTTTGTAATACCTTTTTCAAATTAATAAATATAATACAGAAAGTATGTATTTCAAATTTTAGCTTATACTCTGTTGTAGTTCTCGTTGTTGACCTTTGTGCACTTACACTCAGAATATAAATTTATCATACGTCATCACATTTGATGATTAATATTAGAGTTTTCCCACATAAAAATCCCCACAAAAAATAGAAATACAATTTATATTTGTTAAAACAAATGTCTCCATTACATCCCAACCCCTTTAATATACTGCATGGCATGGAAGAGAAAGAATGAGCAGGAACATAGACATCATGAATTGCACTCGGCGCATTGAGAAGGATTTAGCCAGCAGAGATAAACTACTGACTTTTTAATAACTTAAAATGTTTGAGCATTCGATCCCAAATTACCTCTGAGAATTGAACATGACAGCAAGAAGGTTTCTATAAGCTATTTCAGGGGCGGATCGGAAACTGTAATGGGGGGGGGGGGGGGGGGGGGGGAGGGAGGGACTGTATGAGGCAGGGGTCTAAAAGTAATTCAATAAATCAAAACGTTTTTTCAGACATTTATTTCTCCGAGAGTGGAGGAAATTATTGCTTCTTTTATCGTATACATTTTTCTTAACAACATACCACGATTTACCTATTATACCTATTTGAAGAAATTGATATGATTATACAGCATAGTGCACCAAATATGTTTAAATAACAACTTTATATTCAATATCAATAGAAAGATTTCAACCCAAGAGACCCATGGATTGATTGATTGTATCTTGTTTAACGTCTCTCTCTCGAGCATTTTTCACTCATATGGAGACGTCACCAAGACCGGTGAAGGGCTTCAAATTTAGGCCTTTGCTCAGCGCTTACGGCCATTGAGCAGTGAGGGTTCTTTAGCGTGCCACACCTACTGTGACACTGGGGATCCGATTTTAAGGTCATATCCGAGGACCCGTGACATTCACACCTGATACCGAGTGTTTGGCAATGGAACTTCCATTACCTGTTTTAACGGCTTAGGTCTGTCGCGGCCGGGATTCGAACCCCGGCCTTCTGCATGCGGGGCGAATGCTCTAACCTCTAGACCACCACCGTGGCTCGACTCATGGATCTCGAGGCCCATATCACCTATCTTGCTCTCACAAATATATATGTATCTTCATAAGTTTATGAGTCCTACTTGTAGTCTCACACTGAAACAAAAACTCGCTATTGGATAACTCAGAATGCATGCATACTGCATTATCTATTTCTAATTTCTCCCAGTTCACGGTATATATGCACTGAATGTGTTGGGGGGGGGGGGGGGGGGAGGGGGGGGGGGGGTAGAAAATGAGAAATTCAAACACATTGATTAAAAGTTATAAAATTGGTATTTTATTTTCATTTAGAAATGTTTACTGATTTTGATATATCAAAAACTTAGAATAATCAACAATGACACTTCATCTACATTTATGCAATATTATTGTCTTTAAGAAAGACATATAATAGTATACATGAGTACATGTACTTGTTTTCAATTAAATTCACACTTTAGTATGTTGCACAATATATCTGGGCTCACAAATACATTATTGATTCTATCCAAGTCCCACATTGTGCAGAAGTTCTTGAATTTTCTCTGTAACCTGTAAAGTTGTGGGGTCCAGGGGATATGACATCATCAATGTAAATGAAGTACCTGTTAAAATATATTCTGTATATTCAAATATTGAGAAAAAAAAGATGAATATGATTATTTAATATACTAAGAATTGTCTTTACAAATGTCTGGTGTTAAAATAAAAAAAATTATCTTAGAAAATACTGTACTTTTCTTGCTGATTTTCAAGGCAAATTGCTGTTGAAGTTGTTGACTCGAAGCCCATTTCAACTTGCACTGGTCCTTAGGATGACACTTAGGGAAAAAATCATCATAATTAATATTTGCACAGTCAGTATTAATCATTAATTATACTGTGTCAGACAATGTCAATTTTAAAATTGTGGGTCTCAATGCATCTTCAGTGAACTTTAAAATACTGATATATTGAAAATAACATTTATTATGTTAATTTTTAAAATCTTGTCTGAAATCAGTATTACATATGTAACACTATGTTAAATGTGTGCAGTGCAGCAATGTGAACTCTTGCAGTAGTAGTACATCTGAATGATTGTTATTTACTTTATATTGTTATAGCTAACTTCTATTTAAACTGTACATACCCCATACCCCCCCCCCCCCCTTAATGAGGTGAATAAACATCATGATTATCATATTGCAATATGAGATGACAGATATGTTTTCATACGATAAACTGCCAGTTCATTCTAATAATATCAAAACAAGTCAACTCTAGATTTATCAGACATGTCTCCTTTACCAAGTGTGGGTCAAGAGAAGGACATACATATCTTATGTTCATACAATACATACATTTGCCTATGAGAGGGCTTGTGATTTTACAAAATATTAATATTTTAAATTGTAGACTTGCATGCTTGTGTGAAACATGAAACCCCAGATTTGAAATATCTCTTAGGTCAATGAAATTTCAAGATATTATAAGTACTATCATGTATACCAAATAGAAATTTAGTGCAACACCCCCCCCCCCCCCAAAAAAAAAAACTTGGGAGAGACCTATTTTTTTAAATGTGGCATATACATGACATTCATTTACAATTACATGAGCATATAGGAGTTATATTTTGGGCACATATGGAATACATAAATGCAAAGAAAATGAAACATCTCCAAGTTGTGTGTTTATAGATGTTATTATAAAATCACGTTGTGAAATAGCAGAGGAAAAGTGGGTTGAATACAAATTTAATTTGCCATGTTTTTTCACTTACCAAAGAAATTATAACCTCGTTGTCCACGTTGAATGCATCCATCGAATCCCTCTTCTCAGAAGAAACTTTGTTTAAACTCTCAATGACTACATAAACAGTATTGAAACTCGCAGCACTCGGAGTCGGACATCACGATCACGCTACATCAACAACTTTGTAAAATTGTTTACGTAGCGCAGCTATGCATGGTCGTGAGGTAAAAAGTGCCATTCTGCACGGACGAAACATTTGGTCCACTATTATTACATTGACGTATTCCTAATCTAAACTATGGTCTATCTTTCGTCGAGACGACCCCCTCAATCATCGAGTCAGTCACATCAACAACTTGTACTTTCGGAACCCCTTTATATTTTTCAACTACTCTATGACGGTGTACGGAATTCCGGAAAATAAATTCACGTGAATATACACGATTTTTACTGATCACGTGGTTGCTATCCGTCTCTACCTTAAACCTTCACCTCATAACATCTTGTAATTTCTTATTTTAAACTTTCATGATGTAAAAAAAAAAAATTTCATTATTTTGGTAGCACACGTAAAAATTGAGGCGTTGGTAATGCAATGATCAGAGGAAAATCAGATTTATGAAACCTTTTTATACGAAGATATTAAAAGTGATAAGCCAATGAGAATTTAGATGACATAAATAGGGCTGAATCAATCAGAAAATGAGCATTCCTAAAAACTCGGTGGCTCATTTGATGACGTAAGATAGTATGATGTAGGCCAAGGTTATGGTAAATTAGGGCAAATACGTGACTAAACAAGCTTTTCCTTCTCTGGTTAAAGTAATTCCACCCTCCTGTGATGTCATCAGATTTTGCAAAATCAATGATTTATTTAGATTTATGCATGATAGGAACATAAATTTTGTTGAAGTCTTTCCCGATAGTTATTGTAAAAATTCTTGTTAAAAATGAACTATTTCAAAAGTCTAAATTATAGATGAATAATCAATGATAAGTATAAAAATATTGAATCCAAGGGCAATAACTCTGTTTTCATTGATTTCTTTATCAAGTCGATTATGCAATATGTTTCCTTTATATTTTACAGACATTTTGTATACTTTAGTGAAGAAACAGTTTCATGAAATTGTTACGAATGTTATGATATCGTCATAACAAGTTTTTACGAAATTTTGATAACGTTGTTTAAGGAAAATTGCAATTTTCTGACGGTGATATATGATTCTGTTTATGTATGTCTCGCATCTTAACAAGTGTGATGACCTATATATTTTATTTGATAATTTGTTAGTTTTAAATCTAATTAATGGAAATAAATACTCTTTTTAAACTTGTATCAGATAAAACTGTGAGTATGGAATTACCTTAAAATGATTACGTCAAACTTTATAATTCTCATTAGTAGTCAAATTGACACAATAAATAGGAAAGCCATATAGAGACACATTATTAAGGTAGCTCCACCCTCATGTGAGTTATCAATATTAATGATTGAAAGTGGAAAAACTACATTAATTTCGACTCAATATAGTTTGATTTAATTAATAACCAAAGAAATGTAGGGTGCCAACTTTTTAAGGAAGTCAGACGTACAAACTCGGTGTATAGGTCAACACAAGAAAAGCACAGATTTTCGTAAGACAGAATAATAAAAATAGATTAATACTTGTTTAATGACAAATTTTTAATGTCAACAGTTTAGAAAAACTGTTATTTACATTAATTGTGGATACTGAGGAAATACCAGCAGAGGAGTTATTGCCCTTGACAATTTAAAAAAAAGAAAGATCATCTATGAAAAATATAAACTTTTTCGCTATCAATAGTTTACTTTTTTTATCCAATGAATAAGATTAAAGTTTAATTTGATAAAGATTTTGCTAAAAACATATGCCATCACACGAGGATCGATCTTACTTAAGTAAGCCATAGTGAGACACTGCCAATATTTTGCTCTTTGTTTGGTTATTTTTAGAATTCATCTGAGCCTTCTCACGAATCCATTTGAACCATAAATTTGAATATTAAGGAGTTTATGAATATTTTTATTTTTTATAATTTATTTATTTTTTTGGTTACATACAATACATCAAACACTTACACAAACATACCTTTCATACATCTCCCTGTGGTTTAGGTTACTTGCTGTACAATAGTGAAAGTAATAATAATAACAATAATACATGTACTAAAAATAATGACAAGTACATGTAGTAATAATTAATCAATTGCAAAAATATTTTCCCACTTCATCCATATTTTATCAAAGTTATGTATTTTAAATGCTTGAATTGCAGCATATTTCTCTACATGATATTTAAACTTTAAGTGATATAGTAATCCAACAAGATTTGGTTCTTTATTCTGCATTAAACAGATAAATATGTATTGTTTAGCATATAGAATTATAAAGTTTATAGCTTTATTATTTAAAGACAGTGGAATTTCACCAAATATTATATTTGACACATTAAAACCAATTCTTTCTGAAATTTTTCTATATATATGAAGACGTTTGGGTCTTATTACACGAAGTAAAAATATGTGTTATTGTTTCAATATTACTAGTACAAAATCTACAGAGATCATCTGTTTTAACACTAATGTTTTTCAAATAATAACCAACAGGAAGAATTCTATGTAAAATTCTAAACTGTAGCCACTGAACAGAAGAATCACTAGATGTTTTGAAACAAATTTTAAACACATCTTGCACTGAAATATCATCTACTCCATATGAAGATAGTTCAGTTTTCCACTTGCCCATAGAAGTTGGGATATCTTCTTTTGCATTTAAAATATTGTAAATAATATCAGAACATCTCTATGGAACATGAATATTTTAGATAATTTTAACAATTTAATCAGGGCAAAAAATCAAAGAAAACTTAAAAGTATTCTTATTACCTTTTCTATTACCTTTTGATATTGTGAACCCATGCATGATTTTAATACTTGCAGATCAGTTACTCAAATAATAAGAAATTGAATTATTTTTCATGCATGTGATCCAAAAATCAAAGAGTAAACACACATACAAGTCCAACGTGACTACACTGCAAGTTAGATGTCAAATGCATCTATATAACGAAATCATGTTGCATATGTAAAATACAATAACCATGAGAAATATTTGCCTTTGATAGGTAAAATCGAGTAACACCATTCTATTCTGAAACAATAAAAAAAAAAAACACATCCCGATACTTAAAACTTGGGGTACAACTTAAAACAGATGATATCTGCAATCAAATAAAACCGAATTACCCGTTTTTATACGCCTGCATAAAAATGCAGGCGTATTATGCTATACCGCTGTGGTCCGTCTGTCCCTTCAACTTTGTCTTCGCAACTCCTCCTAAACCCTTTGGAGGATTTTGATGAAACTTGGTGCAAAGAAAGATCACAATGCGGAGCTGTGGATATTGCAAGGGGAACGTTGCACCACTATGTTTGAAGTAGTTAGGGCCCTTGGACTTAATTTTTCTCCTAAACCCTTTGGGGGATTTTAATGAATTTTGGTACAAAGAAGAATCTCCATGTGGATATACTGCAAGGGGAATGCTGTCCAAAGTTTTTTTTAAAAGGAGTTACGGCTATTGGACTTGGTTTTTTTTCTATTCAAAATACTGTCATCGCAACTCCTCCTAAATCCTTTGAAGGATTTTGATGACACTTGGTACAAAGAAAGATCAAAATGTGGAGATGTGCATATATCAAGGGGATTGCTGTACCACTATTTTTGACGGAGTTAGGGCCCTTGGACTTAGATTTATTTTATGCAAGTACCTTGTCTTCGCAACTCCTCTTAAATTCTTTGGGGGATTTCAATGAAACTCAGTACAAAGGAAGACCAACAATGTGTAAATGTGCATATTACAAGGGAAATGCTGTCCCACTATTTTTGAAGGAGTTACAGCCCTTGGACTTAGATTTATTTAATGCAAAATACATTGTTATTGCAACTCCGACTAAATCCTTTTGTGGATAATCCTATCGTGGATTTTAATTTAACGGTACTGTCAAACAAAATGCATATGGCCTTTGTTTACTCGTCAATTATCTTTTGCTGCGGTGTCCGAAATTTTATTCCTTTTGAAGATTGAATTAGAAGGAAGCAATTGTTTACCCAGTCTTAACGGTAATCTCAATTACCTCCAGTTGTGAATATAGCTTACATGTACATGACACTGTTCAAGATATGATTCCTGTGTAAATTAGGAAAAACAAGATGTGTTTGTGAAACACAAATGCCCCCGATAATGGCCAATTCCGAAGATGGCCAAGGTCACAAGGACAAATATCTTGGTACCAGTAGAAAGATCTTGACACAAGAAATGCTCATGTGCAATATGAAAGCTCTAATATTTACCATTAAGAAGTTATGACCAATGCCATTTTATAAAAAAAAAAAATAGGTCAAATGTCAAGGTCGAGAGTCTGACGGCCTAACCACTAGGCCTGAAGAAGAGAACTATCAGATAAAGAAGCTGAAAGAAGAATGATGTAGTCAAGAGAAACAGGATGTAAGCCAAGACCAAGACAGTCAAGACCGTCCACTTTTTCAGTCTTTTTGAAGAGGGAGAGGGTGACCAAGGTGAAGAGAAGGAAGAACCAGCAGAATCACAGGACACACAGGCAGTCTCAAAAGGAAAACAAGATGGACATACGCAATGAACTGCTTAATTCATGAACTCATGGACAATTGAATCAAAACTATTGTTCAAATTTGTGTTGTGCAAATTATTGCCTTTTGTATAGCTATAGCTCATCATAAAACTATCACCAAGTTTCCTAATTATCAAATAAATCCTGATGATGTGCTTAACTCTATGCTTGAGTGTTTTGAGGTAGTAATTTAGTAATTTTGAGTGAGCAATGTATTTTAAAACATGTTTATTGCACATTATTTACAACCTTATGCTTCTATGATACTTATATTGATGTAAGAAGGGCTTTAGTTAGCCATATTTTGTTGAGAACTAAGCACTTGGAATTGGAATAAATTTGAACCTTGCAATGATGATATCAAAAATTGAAATAAAAATTTCAGATTGGGTCACAATGCCAAGAAAATCCAGGTCTAAAGGGGTAAGACATCGAAGAGAAAATCAGAAACTGTATAAGCAGACATTAAGGTCATTCATTGACAGTGAATGGAAAATCTAATTAAAGCGTAGTGAGGTGAGCGATATAGACTCACGTTGGCTTTTCGTCATTTAAAGACCTCTCTTTCTTTTTATTCAAGATCCAGTTGTTCCAAAAGTATTGAAGAAGGTAAAAAAAAATGTATCTTAATGTTTTATATATTATAAGTTTTTTTTTTGTTTTTTTTTTCTGTATTCCTGAAAAGCAATTTATTTCATTTTTTAGACCAATTAAGTTCAGAAAGATTGTCACAGGGTGCCACACTGTCACAGGGAGTCACACTGTCAAAGGATACCACATTATTATATCTCTGTATGAGAATTCTATGCAACACGTAATCTGATTGGTTTAGACAGTCACGTGCCATGGTTGACAAAACTTCATATCTCCCAATCATATTTCACCCATTGGGCAGTCTCGGGCATTTTCCTTGAATTTAACGTCAAGGTCGACGAAGTTTATTGTGACGTCACAAGAAGTCCCAGTCATTGTACTTTCATAGTTCGTAAGGCTCAAACTATGTGGGTCTCTGATACACAGTTAAATCGCCTAGTTTTGGTTGATACAAAAAACAAGCAATTAAATCAGCTCAAGGAGAATGGAACTACAAATAACTGGTTATCATATCACTGCATTTCGTTGTTTGTACCTTCTAATGGTGGCATGAAGCTTCTCTTCAAATCTAAAGACCATGAATAAGATCAGAGCCAGGATGGATAGGGAAGCAATTAAATTTTTCACTGGTATTAAACTGATGATGGTAACGATCGTTACTACCATCCGAAGATGGCGGAAGGAAATTCGGGTAAGATCACGTTTACTTATTATTAGGGCTTTCCATCTTTCTGTGGAAAGTCCTATTGTTATTGTTCTGTTTATTATTTTCCTGCCGTCAATTGATTGGTTTTGATAGTATGCATTACAACTTTGACCCTTCTGTGAATTTCGGAGACTCGCGTTGAAAACTTTGTTATCGCTACTCCTACTTAACGGAAAGTCATAGAGACACGAAACCTTTGCTAATGAATTCACAGTAAAACCCTCTTGCAAAGAAAAATAATCAAAGGGATACGAAAACCCTTAAGCATAGTTATTGCCCCTGAAAGTCTCCAATAGCATTATCTAATCCTATAACTTTTATATTAATATAGATAGAGACATGGAACTACTTGCATTAAGACCGATGACCTTCTACCTTCAAAATGAGGTCAAAATCAATATTATTATTTTTTCATTTTCAAGGTCTTTCAAAGTATTTTTAGCATTGAGAAACTAACCGAAAACCCCAAAACAAATTATTGCCCCTGAATGTCTTAATTAACATTTTTTAAGATTATAGCTTTTACATTAATATAGATAGAGACATGGGATCACTTGCATGAAGACCGATGACCTTTGACCTTCAAAATGAGGTCAAGATCAAAGGTCAAGGTCATCCTGAAAATTATTATTGAAAATTTCAAGGTCGTTTTGAGTTTCTAACATCATCTTAAATATTCCTAAATATCTTTTTTTAAATCATTGTAAGTGGAAAGCCCTCTAATTGTTCGCGAACAGTTAGGATTACTAGTATCTATTTGTATTGTTTATTTGCGAATGATATGTAGGTAAGAAATATCATACAATAGCAACAATTACGATCAGGTGTTATTTTATCTTTTATACGGCTCATATGAACAAAAAATTCGTCGTTGAAAAAACAGCGAGGATGATAGTAACGAAAGTAAAAGTAAAAACAAAGATGATAGTAACGGAAATAAAAGATGATAGTAACGTGAACTTTTGAATCGCATTAAACGTTGTTATTTGTACACATCTCCTATTTTTAAAACTGTCATTTTTAATTTTTCCCTATCTTTTCTACAAGTGGAGGGACGGGAGGACCTTTTTTCGGGACTCCGGGATTGGTTAATTTTTTTCAGCGGGAATTCGGGATTAACCTTATTAGGATTCGGGATTTGCTTTCTTTTTTTTATTTTTTCGGGATGCTGGATTATTTTCTTCTCGAAATTCAGTATTTTATAAATATTTCCCGGGAATCCGAGTTCAGACCCCCTCCTATCCAGCCATATATAAGATGACGTTGGCCAAATATTTACTGTTTCAACATTTATTCAATTTTCAGAAATGGATATAAACGCGAATATGGAACAGTCTTTGAGTCAGACATTGGTTGTTGTAAGTACTTTAGTTTTTATGGTCACATTATCAATTTTTGTGGGTATCTCAACTATCATTGCTATTAGAGCTTTTTCATAGTCTTCGTATTTTAAGGAACAGTCCTATGGTTCTTTGATTTCGACTTCAGCAGGTTCTCTGAATGAATCACTACTTCCCAAGTTCTTTAAAACTTATACCGCTTCATCGTCTAATAACGATACTATTTCTCCAGGGAGGTACTGGAATATATCATAATCCTTTGGTGATAGCTCATATTTTTCTTTTTCATCTTCATCAGTAGTGAACTTCTTTTCTTGCCTTTTGTGCATAACATGAGCAATATTTTCAGGTGATCCTACGGTTCTAATTTTAAATGAATGAAGTTCTAGGGCTTGATACCTGACACAAAGGAGACAATCTATATAACAGAGTTTGGAATTAGGGAATATGTAAGCGGGTTAATTGAATTCAGGAAACGTCGAATTTATATTGTTACAGAGGATTATAAAATGATGATAATTTCTCACGTGTTTTATAGGTCAAAATGGCCTTATATATCCTGGATACGAACAGTCAACGTTACATCTGTCGTAAGCAAAGATTGATGATTCATGTATAGATCTGCTATATTGGTTCAATTTCAAGGAGATAGCGAATGGATATTTTTACAGTAGCAATTGTCGTCGTTGGGAACTTAAACGACGTTGTAATTTGATAACAGTAAAAAAAAATTCAAAATACACCATGGTCATGTTGGAAATGCCTGAGAATCTAATGAGCTATGTTAATCAAACTAAAATATGATAAAGTGAAGTTGAGATTCGAAAATATAAAGGATTTTGAAAATAAAGATAAAAAGAGGGTCCAATCCTGAACCAAAATTGAGGTCCAATCCGGCACGTTTATCGTGGAAACAACCATAGTCCAATCCTGCACATTAGCAAATGTTCAAGTCAAGATATCTATCTAACCAAGGCATTTTAAGGGACAAATCGCATACACTGGTTCAAGTTTTCATCAAAAGATATGTGCAGAGTCTATTTTACCTAAAGTATCTTTCTTAAAATGCATGAAAACATGATTAGAAACATCTTCGCCCGCTTCGAATTCTATCGAGGCAACATCGTCAACTTCGATCAATGAATTTAGAGTTGTATGTGTACATGAGTAAGAATTCCAACAACCAATCAACTTAATGATGCCTCCCTGGCCAGGCAGTGTTTTAAATTCATAAATTCGTCGTCTAATAAGTCGGTGAAATAAAGATTTTTAAGAGCCTACCTTTGTTTGGAATTGCCGTCTGCCATCTTGTTTTGTCCAATCCTGCACACGATCATGGCAGTGATATTGTTATGTTTCAAAATTGAGGGTTAAAACAGTAAAGCCAGTGCCCTGGTTGCCCTCCTCAAATTTCCGTTGGATATGTCATGAAATAATTTTCATACATGTACGTTAAACATAAAACATATCAGATACAACTGCATTATAGTACGTGTATCGGAGAAAATTCGCACTATATGCAATGTACATAAACACGCATTTTTTTCTCAGTAAAGAATAGAAGAGTTTCAATAAATCGATTGATAAATATTGCATACTGCCATTATCATATCATTCACTTTCAATTAGAATAACGTCTCTTAAATTAAAGCCTGATATATGTACCTTTGTTTGCGTAAGTCTTCCTGCACGCTTTGCATACAGCAAACGACATGTCGAGATTTTCTTTAATGGGTGGACCATCTTTTTTCTTATAAAATCCAAAAAACTTCCAAACATCTGACTTTGCTTTCCCAGGATATTCGTATATTATCTTCTCCAAGTTAATATTTGCATCGGCTGCCATTTTTTAATTTTCTTGCGGATGGTATTAATTAATTCGTACATGTTTTATTCGCGTAATTCGTTCCTAACCTTATAGCGACAATCGATTATGAAATCTGAAATCGATCACCTCTTAACGATCGACAATCGATTGTCGGCGATAATTGTTACATCACTAGTTCCATCGCCGCTTATAACCGCTTTAGTGTCTCCAAATGGAAGAATAATGCACCCGTCTTCCTTGTAGATAAGATTCGGGAAATATACCGGTATAATTTTCCCAAGAAGCGACCCTAGCGCATTGATTTCTTGTGTGGAGCCGTATTCAAACAGCGAGGATAAATGTTCAGATACAGTTTTTCCAGTCCTCTATACACTTTATCATAGTGCAGTTGTTGCTCTTTTAAAATATCCAAACCAAGTGCCCTAAAGAATGTACTTCCAGTTATTCGACTTTCGTTGCGAAGTTGATGCCATGTCTCACTTCTCTGTTTTATCATATCTGAATCTTGTTGATATAACAATGGATTTAAGTTGATTTCGTCTTTCAAGCATTTGTAATTTTCTTGTTTATTTAAGAAAATTGTTAATTTGTTTCCTGAAATGTAGTGTTTCGAAGTACCATTAAGGTATTCCACCCCTAATGGACAATATTGAGAAATTAACCAAGCCTAATATTTTCTTGAAGAGTATCATTTTGGCCATTTATTCCCAAATTTTCAACAATTTTTACGGTTTATTTCTTTAGTTATGCACATTTTAAGTAACCCACCCCCAATTCAACACCAAATATCATGATATGATCAAAACCAACTCAATTATTTTTTTGTCTTCAATGATCATCAAAAATAAATAATTCAGGAAAACATCATTGTTGTCAATTATTACAATAATAACAACATTTTTCTTCTATCACCTTTAATATTATTTAACCAGGTTAAAACATAAGATCTTACTTGACAATTATTATGAGATTGACACACACGTGCCAAAGGAAACATGAATTTTGGCATCATATTTATTTTGGCACCATGATAATTCTTTTACAGCAAAAATCTTCAAAGAGTATGAAATTAAAAAAGCAAAGTTTAAAATATTTTACCGTTCATATTTTTAATAACAAGGAATTTAAAAGCTCGATGACATAATTTCAAAAGTCGAATTTTCACAACTTTCATCGTTTTGAAGTTTTCAATGCTCTCTTGGACAAAAACAACTTCTGAAAACAATTACATTATTCACAGATAAATGCAGAAGTGTTAACAAGAAAGAAAAAAATTCCCATTTCTCACATCTTATTAAATGTATGTTACCATGGTTACGAGGACAACTATGTACATTTTGAACATTACATATTTTCAAATATTAGATCAGCATATCCTTGTAATATCAACACAGAATTAGGTACATATCAATATATACCTTAGGAAAACATTTATCTATGTACAAATATATGTATAGGAGCCACTGAGGTAAAAGAAATAAAAAACGTATCAAATATGTTGACAGATATACATGTAAATGCAAATACATGTATATTCTAGCACATGTAATAATAATTGAAAAGAATTAATTCTTTACAAAATAATCTACCAATTTAGGTACAACACTTTCAAGGGTTCTTTTTACATTTGTCACTCGTGGTTGTCCTTCGGAATTTGGCGCAATAAATGTACTTCTAAGTCCATCTTCTCCATCACGCTGAAAATTTTTTCTAAGATGGGTAAGCTGTAGGCCAGAACCAGCAACATTTTCTGCAGTACACATCTTCATAACTCCATGGCTAATTAGAGGATTCAGTGTAGGCAGATTTTTTGCTTTTTTCCTCCCTGAATAGAAAGGCACTTTGGACAGCACGTGGGGGGAAACTGTACTGCAGAAGCTCTTGTGTTGAAAGCGCCACATGCTCAATCAATTTTCCTAAAGCTCTGACGTCACCAATTGCATTATGAGCATCATAACTTGTGTTCAAAAGTGAATTCACTAAATCTTCTTGTTTGTATGTTTTTCTACCTGGATATATTTTCCTAAATACTGCAAGCGAGTCTATAAACCCACATACATTGTCAAAGAACTCGCCAGTTTTACCAATATCCATAACAGTTTTCAGGAGTACAGGAAAGTCAAAACGTCTGCCATTATGAGAAATCAATACTGCATTTGGAAATGATTTTATCCATTTGATGAAACCATCAAATGCTCCATGTATATCTAAAGCCTCCACAGGTCTACCATTGACTGTCATACAGTTGGACCCATTCATAGCTATGCCAGTGACTTGTTGTGAAGAGCTAGATATAGGCAAACTAGGAATCACATACACAGAAAAGGATGCTCCAGAGTGTAGTTCATGGGCCGCCATTTGTGTAATGTGGGGTACAACTCGTCCACGAACTAATTAAAAAGAAAATCAAATAATTATTGAAAAATAGAAATACAATGTAGCATATGTTTGTACAGGTAATACAGAAATTATAACATACATGTATCTTACTGAGGTCAGTAGTTTCTAAGTCAAATGTTACAAAGGATGCAGTATTTCCCTCACTCATATGAATGGGTTTAAAAATGCCCCGTGGTACCGCCTCTGGTAAACTTTCAATGTCCGTATCAGCATCATGTCCGATACCTTTTCACAATATTGGAAATAAAGGTATTGGAAATAAATAAATCTTTCAATATATTGAAATCATATTACTGGTAATAAAGTAGATTCAGTATTAGGGAACTTACCTGATTGGTATGATATTCCTTCGAGTACTTCAGATGCGCTCTGAACAACAGCTCGTTCTTGCTTTAGAATCATACGCCTACGCTTTGTGGATGGCAGCTGTGACTTCTCTTGCATGGCCTTCCTCTTCTTTGCCATCTTTGTGGCATACTGCTCAGTATGTGTACCAGGAGATAGCCCAGCAGTTGTGTTCACCTATTGAATGTAACTTAGACATTAAAAAACTAGAAATAAACTTTTTTGGGCTGAAATATTGCACATAATTATTGATATTTATTCATTATATAATAACAGAAAAAAAGGATAATAAGTAAAACTTACCTATTTAAAAGTATAAAATCAAAAAAAATTATATTAAAAAACATTGTAATCGAAATAAACAAACTGTAAACAAACCCAAACATAAGACAACTCAGAAACTAACACACAATAAACAACTGAATGAACCTGTGAGATGTAATGTCGTCCTTCATTTATAAAAGCTGCAGTGGCATGTACTCTGAAATCTAGCGATTCCGAATTACCATAATGAAGAGATTTAGGTACCCTAAGAGTCACTTCTCTATTGGCATGTTCACATTGCTGGCTTGAGCCAAGGTCTGCAAATTGCTCAGCATTAGCAATAATTGGCTGGAACAGACTCTCTAGTCTTGAACGAAGCACATTATCTTTCAAGGCAGCCTTATATGGAAGACTTCTGTGAACATAGGTTTCACTCTGATTACGTTTGAAGCCACAAAATCTACCTTTACATAATGAGTGGTCTCCAAACTGATGAGGAATAAGGGCTTTCAAGTTTTCTTGTAATTTCTCCTTATCTCCAGCATTTTTGGCAAAGATATATTTAAGGCACTTCTGTATATGTAAAATTACAGTCTTACTGAGTTTTATACCTTTTTCTGCATGCAGTGTATATAAACTTTTCCCAATATTTTTCAGAATATGGTTCTTATCAAACTTCTTTAAAGAGATGTTGAGGTCTTTCTTAATACGAGCTATAAGAGTGTTGTCACCATCCCCTTCTATACACTCTATAGGTGTTCCCTGGGCTGCGAGTTCTTTGACACCAATCAATCCACCAGTGCTCTCCATGAGTTTGGCGCTACCTACATGGTTGCGCACGCACCTATGTTTTCTTACAGGTAGTCCTGGTCTATTTCTTTGCCACCATTTACAAACCCCACAGGTTCTATGATTTACAACAGACTTAACAACTTTCTTACCATATTCAGATCTACTCATGAAGAATGTATGAGCTGATAAAATAATTAAAGAAATTATGCTAACACATATATTTAAGCAGTATAAATTTATAGTCGTGTTTCAGATCATATAAGTCGCTATACTCACAAGTAAGACTATCAAAGCCTCGTTTCTGCCATGCCGTATCCACAGCAACGGTCATGCCTGATCTTGCTTTGCATGGAAACTGCAATGCTCTTTTTGTGCTATTAGACAATTTGGATGCCTTCCTCCTTGTCAAGCTCTTCATTTTATGCAGATAAGAAGGGTGCTTTAGTGGTGGAAAATTGCTGCGAAGATAATTTGAAACAAATTAAAAAAAGCTTTGATTACAGTAAATTTTATGGCACTTTCTAACATTACATACTAGTTAAACATGTTTAGCATTAAAAAAAAATCACCCTTCATTAGGCAAATCTTCCCATTCATCATCATCAGCACCTGTTGAGTAACCTTTGTTTTGGTCTGCAGCATGATCTTTAGTCACTTCATCGCACACAGTAGAAAATACTTGTCTGTAATTTAACGTTATGTTTCAATCATTATAAAAATAAAACAGTAAACAAATCAAAGAAAATAAATAAATAATTTGATATGGTTTTATGTATTTCTATGAACCTGATTGATGGAGACGCATCAGGAAGTGGGCAAACACCAAGGTCTTCCACTACTGGGCCCATAGTTGCTAATGCTTTTTCCGACTCCTCTTTGGCAGCATCTCTGCGTAAAAACTTTCAAAATATACACACGAAAAAAAACCCAATAAACATAAAATTGTGAAATTTTTGCAAGAAATCAGTTTATTGTTTAATAAGGAACACAAAATATTATGCTTACTGCATTTCCATCCTGAATGCTTCAATTGCTGCATTCTGCGTAGATTTTCTGGCCACTTCCTCAACAACTTCACCAGCACGCCTCTCCATACTTTTCAGATTTTTACCACTAATAGGGGGTATATTAAGAGTCGACAACATATTGTTGACTTTGTCAGGGCCGCCTATGCTGTCTATCATAGCTGTAAAAGTCATTTACATGTTTATTAATATAGCATAAACAAAATGAATATTATGTAGGCCAACATAATTCGTGCTTTTGACTTAATATACTATATTTAAGAAACTCTATCATATTATATGTATGAGAACCACTTACCTGTACCTAGCTTTGTATTCACAGAAAAACAAGGCATTCCGTATTTTTTCACACGGTATGTTTTCCCGTATGCCACCTTGTTCACATGTCGACAATCAACATTGGAACACACCACTAGTCTAGTCAATCTAGCTCAAAAATGAGCAAAACCTCAAACTAATTGCAACAGAAATGAAATTTTGATTATTCATGCAAGAAAACACATGCAAACAACATATTAAAAATCGGCTTTTGTATTTCCATGGGAAAATTGGAATTTTGGGGTAAAAGGATGTGTTTTTTCATGAAAATCGCTAAAAACTGGAAATTGAAGAAAATGTCCTTTTTATGTAACATACAGTAAAAATAAGTTTCATATCTCAAATTTCAACCTGGAAATGTTCGATTATTTTTTTTTTTTTTACAGCAGAATATATTCTTTCCTTGACTGTAATTTTTGGGTAAAATCTTGCATTTTTTAATATAATTGTTAAAGATTGAAATTTTAAGAAGAAAACCCACATTTTGTCATACATTTGAGTCTACCAATAAAAAAATTGAAGTTAGGATTTATTTTAAAAACTGCTCAAAAAGTAAGATATATAGATTATTGGCAATATATATGAAAAATACCATTTTAAGTAGGAAAACCTACCTTTTTCTAAAACAAAAATAGTGAAAAACTGGAAATGATAGGAAATTACTGTTTTATAGAAGAGATGGCATTGATCTTATAAATTTAAGAATAAAACGTCCAAATGCACAATTTATCTTTTCTGCACCAAAATTTATTTTCCCTTGCCGAATTTTGGGCTGAAATCTTCATTTTCCAACAAAAATCGTTAAAAACTGGATTTTGGAAGAAAATACTTTTTCCTGTCCATTTTGGAAGAAAATACTTTTTCCTGTCCATTAGGCATATATGAATTACCACATGAAGATTTATACATTAAAATAAACTGTTAACACAAAACAAGTGCCCCTTCAAAAATGGTCTGTAAAAGATGACCTACATTTTTGCAGATACTCCCCTTACATCGGAAGTTGGAGGCGCGCTTACCATTCCGGTCCTGTGTTTCACATAAATACATGTAGTATTTTAAAACAAACAGTGTATAGTAAAGCTTACGTTACCAAATTCTTTATTAAGCTGAGTTTTAACAGTTTGTACTACATCTATGACGAAACAAGGTTCAGTTTCTTCGATTTTATAAAGAAATCTTTAATACGTGCACTTCGTCAAGTTCTAGAGTTTGGGAAAGGGGGGGGGGGGGGTTATAGCCGTATTTGATGTTTAGTTCTATCCAAATTATTGTGCAATTAATACCGAGAATTTCAGGAGTAATCTGTTTTAAAAACAATGGACACATAGAATTAAAAGCAAAATGAATCAGGCACGCAGCATCGTAAAAAAAAAATAGGGGGGGTGTGTGAAGATAATTTCACAATATTGCCTGAAAATTGACAAGTAAATTTTAATCCAAAGTTATAAAAATCCTTGATGGTGTGTGTGGTGTTGGGGGGGGGGGGGGGTGGGGGCTAAGGTTGTTCTCTCAGTTCAATTTTACACTTCCACTGTGTACAGTTCACGACAATGCTATTTAAAAAAGAAAAAAGGAGGGAGGGCAACCAATCTGTCTAAAAATCGACCTCTGTACGTAAAAATTTATCAACTTTGCATGTAATGATAAAAGGTGTAGAGCCATTATTGCTACGTGCCTGATAATTATATAAGTGATCATTTGAGTAATTGCAGTACAGTTCAGTCCATGTTTTTACAAGTACAACGGCTAGTGTCACAATTTGCCTTGCATTTACAGCGAAAAACGTTCAAAAGTTTATCTGGCGCGACTTGTAATTTAGTTTTAACGGATACAAGAATTGCTGAAAGCAGTGATAAGCCCCAATTAGAAGGATCCAAATTAATCATTTCTTTAGTCCACTCTATGACTTAAAAAATTCTTGCAGTGCTCCTTTTCTGCAGCTGTAGTTAGTAGTTAGTGGCAATGACTGAACTTATATAAATGATATTGTGTTAGACAATTCTTCACATAGCAAATCTCCTATAAGTGTCTCTATGGTATTCCATCGTACAAAGTCGAAATGACATCGACACCAGAATATATCTTTTTCTCTATGAAATCTTCATATAGGAAGGTGAAGATAACGAACAGTGATCCATCTCGTAACTCCTATAAGCAATGCAAAATAGAGAGGTGGGCAAACACGGACCCCTGGATATACCAGAAGTGGGATCAGATGCCTATGGGCTTTAAGGAGTAAGCACCCCCTGTTGACCGGTTACACCCGCTGTGAGCTCTATATCTTAATAAGGCAAACGGAGTTACCCTTATTCAATATCATTGTGCCAAAAACGGCCTAACAATCTATATGAAACAAGTCAGGCAGATTTGACAAAATGATAGGTTGTATTGGCAAAGTAGATTGTTATAACGACCATATAATTCGCGAAATGCTGACTTTAAACGAAACAGTTGAAACCCCTTCACCATCAACTTGTTTGTCAGTAGCCTGCCTCCATTTAAAAACTAATCATATACAGAATTTTTTCGCGATTTGTCTACATTTTAACTATATTGGACCTGTTCCGATGCCGAACATTCTTGACGTTGTGTCGCATCCTATGAATGCACGTAGAAAGGGAAAGGATTGACAAACTTCGTTTCCTAAAAAGACGTCTGGTTTTAACGATATTCTTCACTTATATTAGGGGCAAGATCAAAAATTCAATGTCTCACAAAAAACTAAGTTCACATAGTTTTCACCAAGAACCCCCCCCCCCCCCCCCCTTTAAAACTTAATATGACAAATGTTGAAACTAATCGAATAACAAGAAAAGAAACGTACGATTATAAATAACACTCTGTATACCTTTTCTACTGTTTATTCACAAATGAAAGTGTACATTAAATCTATCAAATGTTCATTAATATGTTTTAAATATTATGTGGTATTCAACAGTCGCTTGTCTTTTTCCTTTTTCCACTAAAGTGTAATCGATGTCGGATGACAGAAACTTGTGGGAGTTTTTACTCCCCTCCCCCTAACTAATTGAATTTAAATTTTCATCCGACATTGATTTCGTCCCTTAGGGCAGTTATGTTTATTTCAGAGTTCGTTGCTATTTCTGTGCTTTATATATAGACATTTCAAACACAATGTGCATTTTGTATGATCCTCTAAAATTTACGATGAATAACTGTATCCCATTTCCATTCTCAATGATCGTGTGCCAGCGTGGCGAGAATTCCATCGTCATCGAAAACAAGTTTTGTCTTGAATAGATGGCCGGGCGGTCTAGCGCGCTGTTCGCATGCTGCTAGGAGATATGGTTCCGCAGGTCGTGAGCCCAAGACTAATTAGAAAGAGTAACTACTCGATTTTACATCAAATCATGATACTATGCGCAAGTGTTTACTTACATTGATTTTTATTATTTATATTATCAATGTTTTATTATCATTATTATTACCCATGAATGACTCCCCAAACCTGAATTTGAAAAAGAAAAGCAAAAATACTTTACTTACTTAGTTTTATAAAAGTTTTTAATACAAAACGCTTGCTCAAATGATGAAGATACAAAATAACTGAAACTTTTAACCCGAATGGCTTTCCATACTTTCTTTTTTAACAACCGTAATTCCCCCTTGTAAATTGACACTAATTCTTTAAGATTTCATTTATAATTGATTATTCATAACTTCTAAAGTAAATATTGTGTTTTATAATTTAAATTAATTCAGTAGAGGGTCAAACAAAATATTTTGAAGCTTTATTCGCGAAAGTTCCCCGGGATTGGAAGTCGGCAAAGAATATGAGATGCTGAGCAATATTGTATGTATATTTAAGGTCTTAAAATCACCTTTTTAATACAACTGTTAAGCTATTTAATCGCGTTTTTTATTACATGCACTTTAGATCGTCGTGTATAACTTTATTCCGATGACTGTCACAGTTAAGTTACTCCCCTTTACGTGTACGGCGTGCCGTACACACCACAAAATATCGATGGTTTACTAAAACATTTAAGTCTAAATTTTAAATATTTCCCATTGTCCGATTTTTTGTATGTTGTTAATCACGCTTTTGTTTATTAAATTCCGTCGAGTTTGTTTCTGTTGCAATTACTTTGAGGTGATTTGCTAGATTGACTAGACTACACATACAAATATCCGCCAAGACCTTTCTTCAGTTCTCCAACTATTGTGTCATATGTTAACGGGACTGGGCCTAAGAAACACTTTTTACAATATTTCAATTCGGACAACAGAGAGTCTAGTTCGATGATCCGCCAACGTTTTTTCCAACTGTCCCTACTTGCGTTTTGCGGGATTTCTACAGCATCTCCACACTCCGTGCCGTTACATACGTGTCCTACTGAATAATTATGATCAATTATTATCCTCGACCTTTTCTTTTTCCTTGAGGGTGGCAGCGATTTTGTAAATCTACCCTTACTGTCACGACCTTGCATGGAGGCCGCCATTTTTTTTCCTTATCCTTATCATACGGGCATCTGACGGGGGTTCCCCGAAATACGAAGTTACACGAGGTTACACGAAAATTGCCGATATCATTAGGGGTGGAATACCTTAAGACAAGATACCGCGTATCCCAATTTATCAATACCCTCAAGCAAATCCAATATACAGTTGTTTGACTGAACCAGTTTTGTCTGCCAATAACTGAAAGCATGAGCAAACTTGCTTTGCTTCCAGTCTCCGTCAACACACTTCATCAAATTTTCGATATGACTTTCTTTTCACAGTGAATTCTCGGAGTTCATGTACACATTTACTGATATTCGAAATTGTTAGAAGCAAACATTGTCTTGCATTTTCCATCTGTCCCGTCTCGTCAATTTTTAAATTGCCATCTGAAAGCTGGTCATCAAAATTATCTTTCGTTTTCTTCGCTGTAGTTTTTTCCTTGGCAAATCTTTCTTGACATTCTTTCAGTGTAGGAGAGTTTTCGAATCCGCATAAATTTTCATCACTATTTTTGCCCATGCCTAAAGCAATTTTCTTTCCGTCAATTGAAAGTTTCACATCTTTTTCTTTATCATTTTCTGCGAAAGCATCTAATGATAATGTTAAAATACCTGGACTTTCAGCCCCAACAGTGTATTTTTTGGACTCTGCTGCCAATATTGGATTAGATGGAACTGCAAAATTTATACGACAGTCTTTGGGACTGATATTTTCTTTCTCTGCTTTGTCCAGGCCCTGTGCTTTGAAACCACGGAAAAGGTTTATGCCTTTTCCTTTAAACAATTTTTTACGGTAACCCAAAAGGCAATGGTTTCCTCACTGTAATGTAATCCCTAGATAGAGCGTTTAGAATAGAAGTTCCCAACATCAAGAAGAAGATGCAGTGCAATATTGTCTACTAAAGTTTTATCTGCTATGCATTTCAGCACACAAAGAAAATCTTGGTAGCGATCATTTTCTTTCAAAATTGAAGAAACGTCCTTTAGTAATTGACAAAGTTCTGTATCAAGTATGGTTGTCTGGATGGACTGCTCACAAGTTTTAGTTAAATCTCTTTTATCTTCATTTTGCTTTGTTTGCGTTTCAACAATTTTTCTCTTAAATGGTATCTTCCTTTGATCAGTGTCTAACCTCAAAATAATTCCTTGGTTCTTATAATCATTCAATTTGAAAGTAGAAATTTGCCAATTAAAGTGAAGAGATCTGTATACGCTTATTCCCAGTTTCTCATCAAGCTGTCTTTGTCTAATGCTAAATTTATTGTCTCCTATGTTATGGCATGCTATCGTATGGGTCAAAATATCATTAGCATTGGCTTCAAGAGGGCAGAAGTAACACATAAAGCCACCTAAAATAAAAATGATATATGAATTAAATTCGTAGAAGCGTTGTCAAATTATATCCTTTTATCGTTACTATCATCTTTTTGTCGTTACTATCATCATTGATACATATAAGTTCTTACGTTACTATCATCATTCATTTCCGTTACTATCATCCTCGCTGTTTTTTCAACAACGAATTCTTTGTTCATATAAGCCGTATAAAAGATAAAATAACACCTGATCGTAATTGTTGCAAGTGTATGATATTTCTTACCTATATATCATTCGCAAATAAACAATACAAATAGATATAATAAGTAAACGTGGTCTTACCCGAATTTCCTTCCGCCATCTTGGGATGGTAGTAACGATCGTTACTATCATCAGTTTAATACCAGTGATTTTTGTCAATCCGAGGCGACCATTACATTGAGCACCATCAATTTAGCCGAAAGCCACCACACCTACACCATCCGGATGGGATTCATTTGTCTTAACTAGGGAACGATTTGCTATTGAAATTTTTTTAGGGAGCTATTCAATATTTCATGGATTGAGATGGAATTGGCTTTCCAGCATAATTCCGTTATAATTCCCCTGCGGTGACCACTGGAGTTGAGGTACTGCCGCCGTCACCAACGTTGGGCATTCCATTGGTGGCGGTTGCAGCGTCATGTTCATGACCCATACAAGTGGCGATTTCGTCGCACCCCAACTCCAATGGAAGAGTGCTACTATTTTCAAGCCATTTTGCTTTGAACTGTTGATACTGTTGATATTACACAGCCATGACAATCATGAGTCTGTGTCATGTATTGTACTTATTAGCAAGTACTTTGTGCATGGCCACTATATGGTCATTTAAAATGTTATGCCAGTGCATTCATGCATGCTCGTTGCATAAACTTTTCATATCGTTGACATTTGATTTCCAAACTATTTGTGATTTAAATTGATGATTTGACATTTTTGTGACGCTTGTGCATTTGCGCTTACCCATTGCACAATTAGTCTATTGATGGGCCGTCACATCTTGTGTTGCATTTGTTATTTTGTGTGAGGCAGCCCATTGCTACGGTAGCCTAAAAAATTCACCGCGGCCAGTAACGCCATCAACAGAGTTATAAACATCAGAGCCAGTTATGTATCAGAAATCTTGGATAATGTTGTTCATATCTTGCACTGAGTGCAAAATCTTCAAATTTGCACTGAATCATTGAAATGAAAAACGACATTGAAGATTGTTGGCATCAATATTTTGTTACTTAAACCATTATTATCTACACCAGATTGTGTCCCGTGCTGAATTTGAACTTTCAGATACAAGGATGACTCTTAATTCTAGGGTTAAAGGTCAAATCAACAAATATCTCATGTATATATACTTGCGGAAAACAGAAAATGTATACACTTAAAAGTTAAATAAAAAGTATTCTTTGATCCCCTTTTATTCTTTAAGTCATAGTTTACTATACTAAACGCGTGTATGAGTACTCAATTTGTTAAATATCGCGTTCAATTCACATCAATGACCACTGCGCGCTTTTCTGCAGTTTTGAGCCTAATGCATGGTTTCCACTGACCATTCGTAGCTGATGTTGGAATTTGAGGTTTTGATACGAGATGATGCGAGTTAATCCGTTCTTATATGATTTGTTGCGCTTTGATCCCTTTAGGTCATGATCAATTAATTTCGGGAAAGGTTTTCTAAGTTGGTAGAACTTGTAACCAATCCCTTTGTATATCTATACAATAAAATATGTTTAAATCAAATCGATAAATTTCAGGTGACACCATATGTCACGATCTGAACACCCGTCCAGATACGATCACATACGTTCTGATTAGATTTCCCGACCAGTTTAAGGTTTGGACTTCGATGAAAGGTGAAGATAACGAACAGTGATCAATCTCATCATACGATCCGGTTTCCCGATTTGGAACGATCATGTACGTGCAGATACGTTCGTTTTCGTTACGATGCATTAATCACGAACTGATGCGCTTTGTTGCGATAGGATACGATTGTGATCGCGATGCCTTTCACAATAAGCATTGAAGATGATCACTGTTTCCGCTACGATTAGACCCCGACGGGTAATTATACAGCCCGATTGACCACTGACTTCATGATTTTAACATTTAAAAAGTGAACAGAACAAGCCACAACCACTGAAAATGGCGGACGTTAAGGTTTATGACAACGTGGTATTTGCAGCATTGCTGTATGCTTATATTATAACTATCGTGGGACATCGCAACAAAGCGTGGTGTTTACCATGTAAAAGATTGACCGGGATCATCACGATTTGGGAGCACGATTAGATGCGTGATATTGAGATGCTGGAAGCTGAGATGCCTCAAAGCAATGTGGCAAGGCAGTTTGGAATTCATACTAACACTGTAAATGCTTTACGAAGACGATATCAGCAAACTGACTACGTTCAGGACCGCTTACGATCTGGACGCCCGCGTGTGACGTCACATCGGCAAGATAAGTACGTACGGACGTCACATTTGCGTGATTCCAATCGGCTTCTTTGCCCGTTAGAATCATCCCTAGGCATCGACGGATAAGTCCTCGTACAGACTGCAAGAAGCCAACATCCGTCCAGTTCTGCTCTGGCGTCACCGTGTTGCGAGGTTAGCGTGGTGTAGGAGGCACCGTCGTTTCAATAACATAGATTGGGGAAACGTTCTGTTAACGGACGAGTCGATTTTATCTCGACAGTAGTGACGGTCGTGTTCAAGCTTACCGTCGTGCCGGAAAATGTTACTACATGAGAAGTTAACATATCTTGCTGTGGCTTTCAACTCGACATTTTATCTCTTATCGATGACGTTTTATCTATATTAACAATAATCATTTTCATTTATATGTCGATCAATATAAATCAGTGAATTCGTGTCCTTTCGAGACTAATACTCCCGCGGGGCACACTATATAATGGATAAAAACATACTTCCTCAGATCAAACCAGAAGTTGTCTAATCAAATGGTCATCTAGTATAATATATTTTATTTTTTGAAAATGTTGCTTTAAAAGATCAAATATTAAAATATTTCCGGTGATGCTCAATATAAACACTATACCAATAAATAGGATTTTCAGAGAATTTAATTGTTTATTATCATTTCTCTTAATTTGGTACCTGGTTTAAAAATTGCTAGAGTATGCCCCTCCCGACGCCAACAGAAAATGGATATATAAAAATGGAAATATTCATACACTCACTCTATATCAAAATGTAAGGTACATAATGTTATTTTACTTTAATAAAAAATGTATATAAAAGGTCCGATTCAAACCTTTCAATATGTTTTTGAAACATTCTCAAACAACAATATTCTTAAACAAAATAGAAATTAATATAACTTTCTAATACTTTAAATATTATAATTTAAAATAAGAAATGCATAACTTCAGTCTATGAACAATGTATTTGTAATGTTTAAATCAAATCTCTTTAAGAATGCACGGATAAAATCATGTCTACAGACAGACGGACATACATGGTGATTCCATTATGATACCACAGAGTCTTCCACATCTGCTTCATACTTAGACATTTTATTGGACATAGATGTTAACAACCAAATAACAACTCAATTTTTACAAACGGGTAGAGCGTTCGCTTCGTCGTGCCCCGCTCGTGCCTGCCATGGCCGCGTCAAACTTAAGACGTTAGTGATTGCTCCTTCGCCAAACGCTCGGCATATAAAAGTGAGAACCACGGGTCTTTCTTATATGACCTTTAATACGGAGGTACCGAGTCGCGACAGGCGTTCACACGCTAACGTATTCTAACTGCTACGCCCCTGATCTGAGGTATCTCACCTACAGCTGGTGACGTCCCAATATATGAATGAAATATTCTCGACGGGACGTAAGCAAACGGGATGACTTCAGCTTCTTCATCGTCAGCTTCTCATAATTTGTAGCAATATTCCATAATCTTCTGCATATGCTGTTTATATCTCAATTGATTCATTAAGAAAAGGCGAAGATAACGAACAGTGATTACCCTATAAGCAGTCACAACTCCTATAAGCAATACAAAATAGAAAGTTAGACAAACACGGACCCCCTGGCTATACCAGAGGTGGGATCATGTGCCTAGGAGGAGTAAGCATCCCCTATCAACCGGTCACACCCACCATGGGCCCTGTATATTGACAAGGTAAACGGAGTTATTCGTAGTCAAAATCAGTGTGCCAAGAACGGCCTAACAATCGGCATGAAACAGCATTTGACCCAATGATAGGTTGTATTGGCAAATTTGATTGTTATGACGATCATAGAATTTGCGACAGAGACTGTTGAAAGTCCTATGACATAAAGTTATTTGTCAGTAGGCAGACTCGATTTAAAAACTGATCAATAGTAATTCAAAATAAATCTATATTAAAAATACATGCAGATAATCAGAAAGATCGTTTGAAGGAAAATGATTGCTTTATCTTTTAATCACAATCATTCTATGTAGTATTTTTTTTTTTTTTTTTTTTGGATAATCCAAAGTATAATGTTGACGCGTGAATTCCAAAGGTCAACGACTTTTTCGCGTTGAAGAGCATAAATGTCTTTCTGGGTGAAAAGCCGTCTTAAAGTCTTATCTAATTTGCAAGTACAGCGCAACAGAGCTATTAACAGAATTTCAGGCTGGAAAAAAATCAAAACATAGACGATAAACAAGACAGCGTGGTGGATGTTTTGACTTAGTTTTATGCCTCGTAACACCAATGACGTTGCGTCTGAGGCCTGTACGTCAGACTAAGCAGCTCTGACCTTTTAACGTACAGATTAAGTTGTCAGAACCACAGATCTTATAATGGTCAACAGGAATACTACTACACGGTTATGTCATCTGTAACGGTGTTTATCAAATCAAATATAATAGATTCCGTAATTGTTTTCCCCAGCCAGAACAGAATTAGAAGCTCTGTCTTTGTAATCATTGTCGTTTTATAACAGTTAATACCAGTTAGTTTCAGTTACGGGTTATAAATTTAGAGTCATAATTATGAACTTAATACACAAAATGATACTTTGAGCATTTTCTTCCATTAGATGTTTAACAAAGGCGTGAACCACATTTGCCAGTGCCAGGCGCAGGTTAGCTTGTGTAAAGTGTTACTTGAAATATCTGGCGATTGATATTTATAGTATATTGTGGTATATTGCTGTACTAATTTCCATCTTTTTGCTGAAAACTTTGTGTAGTTATTATTTTTGTGCATATATATTGTATATCTAAATTTTTAGGAGATCAGCATATTGAAATACCATTTTTCATTGTCTGGTTAGCTGTTAGTCTGATTTTCAATAAATGACATTTTTCATCTCTACTGCATTAGTGTTCATTTATTTGATCCTTACTTAGCTAAAACAGAGCTACGGTGAGATTGTGCAGCACTAAGAAACAAAAATTTAATTCACTCGTAGAGGTTGCAAATAGTGTTCAATCTCCATGACTGAAAATAGAACGCATAGCATGATACTTTTGTCTATTACATGCATTACTATTCAATTTTACAAAGAAGCAGACATTTACCAAACTCGGAATTTACATGGCTAAAGTAGCAACAGCATCCCCTGTCGAATATGAATATTTCCGTGTTCCATTTTATTGAAGAGCAGCTCTGACTATCTTTATTATTCTCATTATATCGTATTTATCTACACATGTGTGTACGAGTACATCTACATCTGATTTAATTATTTACATCTGACGATGTTTAATATTTACATTTCCAATGTTCTTACCAATTGAAATGATAGTCATTTCCTCATGAACGTGCGTATGATGTTGATAAATATAGTACGACAATTTGAACATCCGGGAATATTCTGACAGAAATGAAGGTAAAATGTGAATATAAAAAATAAATGTCATTTTTTAAAATACAGGAGGGTATGAACAGCAACGCTTCACACCAGTTTATTTTCCATGAAGTGTGATAGTGCTTCATAAAGGATGCTGGCGTAAAGCGCCGCAGTTTATGCCCTCATGTATTTTCAAAAATGAAATTTAATACTTATGTATTTTCATCATACTGTATTTATTTCAATCTTTATTATTCATATTATATTGTATTTATCTCAATCTTTATTATTCTCATTATATTATATTTATCTACATCTGACAATCTTTATAAATCTCATTATATTATATTTATCTACATCTGACAATCTTTCTTATTCTCATTATATTGTATTTATCCAGGGTTCCGTGTTTGCCCAACTATCTATTTTGTATTGTTTATAGGAGTTATGAGATTGATCACTGTTCATTATCTTCACCTTGCATCTGACAATCTTTATTATTCATATTATATTGCTTTTACATCCGGCAATCATTGTTATTCTCATTATATGAATATGAGTTACCGTACCTATACTAGGTTCCTAAATTTCACAAAAACCTTTACGAAGGAAGATGCATTGCTGGATCCAGTCAATGTTTTACCAAGTCCCTATCCTCCTCACGAGAAAATAGCATCTGTAAAGGAGAAACATCAAACATATTGTACCACACCATATGCTAGAAGTGTTGTAAATCAAATGTGGATTCTAAAAAATTCTAAAGAACTTCAAGTACATTTGAAATCACAAAACTTCTTAAATCGACAACATCAAAATGTATGACTTTTGAACACTTTACACGACCATTCTTCACGATAAATTAAAGACTAGCCTTTAGATATCATAGACAGTTGTTTCTTTCAACAGAAAATAGATAAAGGAAATATTCATATCAAGTGCTCAGTCCTTCAAAAAACTTTTTAAACACCACTCTGATTCTACGCACAAGTACTCTGAATTTGATATCAAAAAGATGCTGGAGTTCCCCATTGTCAATATCTTTGTAGTCTTTGGTGATCAGGTCTTCCAAGAGTCTGTTGGAATTCTCATGGTCACGAATTGTGTTCCTTTGTTAGGAAACCTGTTTTTATATTCATATTAGGCAGAATTTATTCACAAGCTTCTACATGAGAAGAAACATCACTTGTTGTGCCCTTCAACTCGACATTCAGATACATTTATCAACAACGTCAACACCCCATATTTATGTAGCAATATTCCATCATCACCTGCATATGGTGTTTATGTCTCTCAACTGATTCGATACGCAAAAGCTTGTTCTGCCTATGATCAGTTTTTAAATCGAAGCAGGCTACTGACAAAGAAGTTGATGGTGTAGGGGTTCCAACAATGTCGTTTAAAATCAGCATTTCGCAAATTCTATGGTTGTTATAACGATCTAGTTTGCCAAAACAACCTATCATTGGGTCAAATGATGTCTGACGTGTTTCATGCCGATTGTTAGGCCGTTTTTGCACACTGACTTTGACTACGGATAACCCCGTTTACCTGATCAAGATATAGGATCAAGGCGGTTGTGACCGGTCGACAGGGGATTGTTACTCCTCCTAGGTACCTGATCCCACCTCTGGTATATCCAGGGGTCGGTGTTTGCCCAACTCCCTATTTTGCATTGCTTATAGGAGTTATGAGATTGGTCACTGTTCGTTATCTTCACTTTTATTACGAAAAGTGTTTTGTACATAAAATATTATAAATATTTTGTAAAACAATTGAAATCATCATATTTGTCATAAAGTTGAATTGTTCGTTTGCCGTTAATATCTACTTTCAATAAAATATCCAAGCATGAAGCAAAAGTGGACGACTCTGTGGTGTCTTTCATTTCGAGTTCACTGGGATAAATTGAATCGAGATATTAAAGAAAAATCATTATTGTTAATAGATAATAAATCGTCGATATATCTAAATGTCGAATTGAAAGCCACAGCAAGAGACTTTTTCTTCTCACGTAGAAGTTTTTGAATAAATTCTAATTCATAGGAAAATAAAAACAGGTCAGCTAACAAAGGAGCACAATTCGTGCCCATGGGGATTCCAACAGACTGTTGAAAGACCTGATCACCAAAGACTACGAAGATATTGTCAATGAGGAACTCCAGCATATTTTTTTAAAATTTCAACTTCAGAGTTCTTGTGCGTGGAATCAGATTGGCGTTTAACAAAGTAATATTTTGGATGACTGATCACTAGATATCAATGTTTGCGTTTTCCATTTTTGTGTCTATGGTGTCAAAAAGTATAGTCTTTAATTTATCGTGAGGAATGGTCGTGTAAAGAGTTGAAAAGTCATACGTTTTGATGTCGTTTATTTGAGGAAAGTTTTGTGATTTCAAGTTTACTAAAGTTCTTTAGAATTTTTTAGAATCCACATTTGATTTACACCAATTCTGGCATATGTAGTCCCACAGTACGTTTGAAGTTTGTCCTTCACAGCTGTTAATATTTTCATGAGGAGCAAAGATAGGGGCTTGGTAGAACATTTACTGGATCCAGCAATGTATCTTTGTTTGTAAGGGTTTTTATGAAGTTTAGGAATCCAGTATAGGTACGGTAACTCAAATTCATCTGACCCATTGACTGGGATATTAAATGTATATAAGACTGAAGCATGGTTTTTGAAGAATTTTGTCTTTTGAAAGGACAGTATAGGAACGATTACCAAAAGTGGAAGTTATGATAAGTTCGTTTAAAATACAGCTGTAATAATGAGCCTTACAAACAAAGATGTTGTTAAAGCTTTGTCAGCTGGAAGTAAAACATAATCACGTATCCTATCAAATTCTTTTATCACTTCTGGTTTAATGAACACATAAGGATAGATGGTACGTACTTTTGTTTTCATGTCTAATGTGGGATTTTAATATTCCTCTTACAGTTTAAATCCATTCTGACAATGTATCAAGTTCTTAATATCATAAGTGTATTCTATCATTTTTCAAATAATTTAGAATAATATTTGGAATTTTGGAGATGTTATCTAAGGTAAAATACCCAAACACAAAGCCTACAACATTCCAAGGAATCAAACAGGATCGTTTTCCTTGCATTGATCCAGACTGCATCAAAGTATTCAGAAAAGAGATTCAACTCATCCAACATCTCTCAATCGGTCAGCATGTTTATGATGAACAGAAGGTGGATATGCTTGAGGACAGGAGTAAAGGCTTTAAACTGTACAGTGCAATGGATTTCGACTAGATCATCAAAATCCTCCCTCCCTCACTGTGTACTGTGATCAACCATCCCATTTTTGTGAAAAATTTGGGCATGCCTTATCGAGGAGAAAAAGAGATCCCGTTTTCCTGTAAAATTGAAAAATTATCTCACTGCCCTTTTTAGAAATGTAGAAGAGATTGGGGGGAAAAAACCAAACCCACAAACAGTTTCTAGGCAAATACGATCTGACACAGACGAAGAAGGAAACACAGTGTTTTCTCTAGCTGAGTGGCTAGATAAGAAGCTTCTTAGGAAACTTGTGTTTGAAAAAGCAGAAAGTGTCCAACATGGGGAAAACGAGGAATGGTCGTGTAAAGTGTTGAATAGACATACGTTTTGACGTTGTTGATCTGAGAAAAGTTTTGCGATATCAAGTTTACTAAAAGTTCTTTAGAATTTTTTAGAATCCACATTTGATTTACACAACTGCATGTGCAGTTGCACAATACGTTTGAAGTTTGTCCTTCACAGCTGTTAATATTTTCGTGAGGAGCAAAGATGGGGGCTTGGTGGAACATTTACTAGATCCAGCAATGCATCTTTGTAAGGGTTTTTATGAAGTTTAGGAATCCAGTATAGGTACGGTAACTCATATTCATTCGACCCATTGACTGGGATATCAAATGTGCCTAAAACTGAAGCATGGTTTTGAAGAATTTCGTCTTTTGAAAGGGCAGTTTGGAGTAGAAGTACGATTACCAAAAGAGGAATTAATACCAAATATGAAAGGTATAGAGTCCGGGGGTCTCCGAAAATGAAGAGAATGACGGGGCCTACAGAGACCTCTGAACATAAAATTGGTGTTTCTTTTAAAAAATCAGGTCTGATCAAGACATGGCATTTTTTTTTTTTTTGTATATCCCGTGGGGATCCGGGTTAGAATAGGACCTCAGTATCCCTTGCTGGTCGTAAAAGGCGACTAAATGGGCGGTCCCTTGGACGAAACCGCAAAAACCGAGGCCCCGTGTCACAGGAGGTGTGGCACGATAAAGATCCTTCCCTGCTCAAAGGCCGTAAGCGCCGATCATAGGCCTAAATTTTGCAGCCCTTCACCGGCAATAGTGACGACTCCATAAGAGTGAATAATTATCGAAAGGGACGTTAAACAATATTAAATCAATCATATATCATGTACTCATATTTAGATACTAATTTTAGATGTTAATTTTATGTTTGTGTATATGTTTTAATGCAGGACCACAATGGAAACTTGCTATATGCTAATTTGTGCTATCCTGGATAAGTATTGGCTATTATATTATTATTATTATGGGTCTTCTAAAAGAATGATGGGATCTACAAATTAGTTAGTCTCAAGGTCAAGTGACCTTGACCATCTAAATTGATACAACTTTAGAACTGAATTTAATAGAGACTTGGGACCTTCAGAAATGATAAGAGGGTGATAAAATCTACAAACTAGAATCAAGGTAAAGTGAGTCCAATGACCTTGATCTCAGAACATAATATTGATATTACTCGAGAACCAGGTCTAATAGAGATTTGTAATCTTCAGAACATAATATTGATATTACTCGAGAACCAGGTCTAATAGAGATTTGTAATCTTCAGAACATAATATTGATATTACTCGAGAACCAGGTCTAATAGAGATTTGTAATCTTCAGAAATGATGAACTCTACAAATTAGCATCAAGGTCAAATGACTTCAGGTCAACTTTGATATACAAGCTCAGATAATTTAATAGAGGTATTGGATCTTCAGAAATGATAAGAGGATGATAAAATCTACAAGGACAAGGTCAAGTGAACTTAACCTCTGATCATAAACTTAGTATTAATTTAGAACTAGGTCTGATAAAGAGATGAGATCATCAGAATTAATAAAAGGATAATGGGATCTACAAATTGGCATCAAGATCAAGCGAGTCCTGTGACCTTGAACATAATCTGATATAACTCTAGAACTGGGACTGATACAGACATGGAAACTTCAGAAATTATATAAGGATGTAGTGACCTACAAACTAGTTTTTCCAGTGACCTTGACCATTAAAACCTATATAACTTTAGAACTGAGACTGCTAGACATGGGATCATCACGCCGGTAAGTGAGAAAGTCTCCCAGTTTACTTACGGAAGGTCGGTGGTCTCTTCCCAGGTACATTGTATCTAGGTTCTCTCTTCCATCAATAAAAAACTGGTCGTCATCAGATAACTGAAAAATGTTGAGTGTGGCGGAAAACAGCGAAACAAACAATAAAAAATGATGAGGATGTTGGGACCTACAAACTACGATCAAGGTCAAGGGTCACCAGTTTTACAGAAGGAATAAACAGGGGATTTGTTTGGTTTTTAAAATTTCAAAATCAAAGTCTTCGTGATCTAGATTTTTAAATGAAGTTAATATTGGCATCGGTATAGGGATCACGGCGGGTGCGACCGGTCTACAGGGGATGCTTACTCCTCCTAGACATCTGATCCCACCTCTGATATACGCCCAAGCTCAGCAAAACCGTGCAAATGGACTTGAGAAATTGTGAAAAATAAAGATTTTTGAAAGTATTTGAAATTGTGATTTTTCGATGGACCAATGCCCCAAGAATTCTGATATGAAATAGTTTTAAGTTAACTTTTGAGATCAAAAAATTATTTATCTTCAAACTTTGAGGAATTTTCATTAGAAATGGCCCATGTAACATACGTTATGAATTACGGGATATTCTTTTAACTGGATTAATTGGCAAAATTTAACGTGTAGCTATAAAGACTAGATATTCAAAACTAAGAAAATTATTTTCCTATTGCTGTAATACGTTTTTTTAATATTGGGGCTAATGAAATTTGAAGAATTTTATCTTGAATTTTCGAATCAAAAATTGTACTGCGAAAAAAGCAAGAATGACCGTATTTCAATGCCAACTACTCTAAATCGAGATGCAATAGACAGTTTGATATACTCGAAAATATCTAAAATAATCTTCATCATTGAGAATGTAAAATGCTTTTGGTACCAACGTTTTTATTTTAAATGCAAAACCATCATTATGCAGTGACATTAAAAGTAACGTATGTTTCAATTAGAATTACATATTGTATTTGTACAACAAAACGATTTTGTTGTATATAAAGAAATGAAACCATAACGATAAGATATGGTATTTGTAAGCTATCTTACTTACAATAATCTTTTAAATTTTGTTTCTATAATGAATTACATACATGTAATAAACTACATATTCATACAATCAACACGAATGCTGTTCATATTAATCAGATCAACTCAATATGGAAAACATCCAATACGGTAACAAATTGTTCGGGTTTCATTTGGTTAAATTTCAAACTATTTCTATTTTACTCAAGTCGTCACCATTAATTCGATAAAATCTTGCAGATTTTCCAGATGGCACGGGATCTTTAATTTTGCATAAAATGTCCTTAAGACATAACCAGATAATGTCCTCTGTATTTGGCCATTGGAACATGATTTTCTTTCTTTTCATTAAAGGAATTTCTGCTTCGTTATCAGACTCATCGATTTCGATAATTTTTCCTATGTACCATTTCTCTGAATACATGGCGACAACAAAATCATCTACAGAGTATTGGAGTGCGTCTTGTTCGTTAATTGTATTTTCCTCTGTGTTTCCCTGGGCGTTAGATACTGTCAAATTCCAAGTTTTGCACAACTTACCGTGAATGCAATCATTGCAATAACAAGATGTATTGCTGGTAAATAGGCGGTTAATTTCACCTGTACACGCATGCAGGCACATTGTGCCTTTCACAGGTTGGAGTTGACATGCTTTAATTTCCTCTGCTTTTTTCTCGCATTTATCTTTAGGTACGAAAAAATAATGAATTCCTTTCGTGCTAGAACTTTGTGCCCATTTAAAGAAATCATCTGCATCCTGAATTGTTGTTCTCTGAGAGTTGACAGCCTCGTCCGCCATGCGTTTGGATGTACCGCCAACCCCATCACATGGTCCTTTACCATGGCCTGCTTCGAAGTAGTTCCAAGTGGCGGTACACCCAAAGAGTGTTTTGTGTTTCATTATTGTTTCAAACATGTATCGGTTTCTATATTGACTGGTGGGACTATCCGTCCAGTAATGCACGTGCTTTATGTTGCGAAGTTCGGGAAAATCTAAAGCAAAGAAATCCTCCAAAATGGCCAAAACAGTTGATGAGGCATGTGTTAGACAATCCGATACTGCGACGCAGCTCTTGTGCTGTAGTGATGTTGTATCTCTGTAATACAAAACCATGGGATGAAGGGTAACCTGTGACTGGTTCCAGTACGCACTCTGGATTTCGTCAGCTGTTTTGCAATTGTAGTTCTCCGCGAAATCCATGTGCAAAACAACTTCACCCTCAGGTAGGGTTTGTTTCAAATTCCGAATCTCAAAGTATTGCTTTCGCAATCTCGCCACGTGTTCTGAAAAATCATTAACCTCCTTTTCCCATAGTTTGATGAAATCCGCTTTCGCCATCTCCTCTTGGACAATTTTCATCTTCTTTTTTCCATCTTGAACCGTTACACGTTTCCATGAAGAAAATGAGACAACATCTGGCAATTTTTCAGTCAGGATCCACGCCTTGCCGAACAAAATCTTCCGGGTTGCAAATGTTTGAAACTCCTGCGTTTTTAATTTGAAAGAGAAGTTCTGATGTCTTGTACATAAACATGTATTCCTACTCAAATAATTTGTCGTCAGTGTGTATTTTGGCCTGATTCTCCTAAACGTTGCCAAAGATAGTTCAGCATCTGGGTTTTCTGACCTGTATTTCTGATATAGGTTTTCAAGATAATCGGTCAAAATTTTAGTCTGTATCTTTTCTCTGCCATTTGTCACGGCATCTCTTTTGCCAGGATTTACTCGACAATTATCCTCTCTTTCAAGAAAAGCGATGACATTTTGTTAAACTTGAGCTGGATTCTTTTTCTATCTTTTACTTTTTGCACACCTTCCTTTATCACCGATGAAATTAAGTTTCTGTTAAGTCTTGTAGATTTGCTCAATTGTGAGATGCATCTTTATTTCCTAACCAACTTTCCTACCAAGGAACCATATATGCTTCTTTTCTTATGTTGACTACTTTGTTTAATCTTTCGTTCAATTTCGGCTGACAAAACATTGCTCATAAGAAGTTGTCTACGAACATGTTTTAAATGTTTCCCGTTTCCTTTCGACTGCAGTTGTCTTAACATTTTGTCAGTTTTACTTCTGGGTGTTAAGCATGTTTGTTTCTGTTTCAGCCTTTGCATTCTTCTTTGTGTTGTTTTTACCTTTTTCCGCAGTTCTTCATTTTCCAACTGCAGGTTTTTAATATTTCTATGGGCCTTTGAGATAGCTTTGCTTAAACGCTTGCGTGGACCGTTTCTCCTAGCAGAGGGTAACTTTACCACTAGTCTTCCTCCCCCTACCCCGGTAGAATTCGTCTCATAGCCATCACTTTTGTTCGTTTCATCAAAATGTGCAGCCCTGATCTCATCTTCCCTTTTCTTTTTTCTATGTTTTTTTTACTCTTTCATTTATCTTCACATTTCTTCTTTTTCTACCTGACAATGTTAGACAATCGACAGGAACATAATTACACTTTTGTCGAGCCCTCTCCTTCGCTAGGTATTTATCTCCGTCCTTCTGGGTTTTTTTCTTTCACGATAATTTTTCTGTATCTCTGCTCGTGTCAAGGCCATTGTCTTCACTAAATCAAAACACAAAAACTTTAAAAAAAATTTAAACATCCGTAACAATTTTCAAATAAAAGGTGTGCACTTAATAATGGCTGTTATTCATTTTCAATCAAATGCTGAGCTCTACATACAAATAAATAGTTTTGATATTAAGATTTTTTTAAAATCATACATGTAAGATATCAAAAAGCTTTCCAGTCAAAAAGTAACTAAAGTGTAATTACAATTACGAATGATACATTCGTTTAAATAAAGTATTATGCCTTTCATAAATGTATTATACAATCCTTTTGTTTTTCATATGGTTTTGTAAAACATTTCTTATCTTTAAATCGTGTATAAAAAAAAAATATGTGCATATGGTGCAAGACGCAAAATTCTGAAACATACGTTACCCTCGGTAACGTAGGTTTCACATCATCTTTACACTAAAACAAAAATAATAGATACCTGTGTACAAACTTTAACATCTACGTTTAATATTTTATTACCAACCTGTATATTTTATCCACCTCTCAATCCTTTATAACCGATAAACTCGCTTGTTTTGAATTTTCTGCCATCCGATCTCGTCAGTAGGTCAACATGGCTGTCGGATGGCAGAAAATTCAAAACAAGCGAGTTTATTGGCCTGTAGAGACGATTATAAAGGATTGAGAGGTGGATAAAATATACAGGTTGGTAATAAAATATGTTTACAATTAGGGAATGAAGGGTAGATGATTGACCAATGCTGGAAAGTGGATAAATACATCCCCAAACGTGCGCAGAAAATCTTGCGCCGTAAATTGCACAATATTTACGTTACAGGAACTGTAGCGTTATGGTCAAAGACAAGAATATAAAACCATAACGCTACAGATCTGCAGCTAGGAAAATCTTTTTAAAATCTTCTCAGGAACCACTGGGCCAGAAGAGATGAGATTTACATGAAAGCTTCCTGAAAAATATATCATACATTCTAAAAACAATACATTTACAGTATTATGCTGATACTTGTATTAGGAAAAAAATTAGAAATTTTTTAATTCTTGTTCCTTTAGAAAAATTATAGGTATTTGCATCCATTGATTTTTCCAGATGTTTACATCCAACTGGTGGAGTATTACCATTCAAAACGCAGAAGTGCATTCATACAATTGTTGTGTGCTTCAAGTTGCATAACAAATGCATTGGAGACAGACTATCCATGCCAGATGGTGTAGACCTAGACTGTGTTCATGAGACTGGTGATGGGGTAGTCAACCATGTATCCACAAATCCAGCTTTGCTAATGCAGACCTATCTGATCTACATGCATATGTAAGGATATCAACATAAGCAGACCCTGAGTTCATTTCATATACATTTCTGAAGAATATAAATTTATTTGAAACAGATATTTTTGAGTTTTGATATTGTAATACTTGGTCATTAATGCGTTGTGAAATCATATTGATAACATGTTTTAATGAATTATGAGGTAAAAGTTCAGTCAAAGGAGGAAATCCCAAATTTTTTAAGCAGTGCCGGATATTCATAGCCCATGGATTAGAATCCCATGTATAAATCAAGACCTCATGAGCTGGGGAATTTTTTGACTCAGTTAGATGATTTAGAAAGAAGGTGTTGCACGTCTCATGTTAATTTCCCTAAAGGTGTTGCATGAAGAATCGAAAAAATTAAGTTATTCAAGTATATGATAAAACCAATTGGAACGTATCTCTTGATTCAATAATTTTTGAAAATAAGTTTAAAAGACTTGTATTGACAAAATTAGCCAAAATAATTCGAGTTTAAATCAAGTAATAAGTGATTTATATGATTGTTAGCGTTAAAATGGAGAGGTATCTCCGTATTTCAGAAAAACTGCCTCCGTAAAACAAAATAAATTTAGCATGAACATGTTCTTCGAGTTTTCCTATAAAAAACTGTCGCTTTGAAATTTTGTTTCACAAGGGCATTTTTTGTAAATTTAAAAAAATCGAAACGACTTCACTGGTATTATTTTCAACTTTACCTGTACTTTAATTTTCCTTAGCAATGTATGGTCTACTGTGTGGTCCAGTGGGTAAGGTCGTCGACTCACATATGTAAAGATGTTTTCTATTTTTCAAACGACCGTGATCGACTCCCTTACGAACACATTTTATTTTCATATTCCTTTTCCATCTAGATTTTTTTTCTTAATTGAAACACGCTTCTAATTTTTATATATGTTTCATGTCAAATCTCTGTTTATTACCATGTTTTTTGCAGAAATTTGCAGAAATTTTGGACTTCCAACAAGGACACCGACAACGTGTTCTGTTATCATCAAAAGGATTATATTAACCGTTTAAATCGTTATTTCACTGAAGAGTGTGTTCCTAAAAAAAACCAAAAAAAAAAAACCCATTAATTTTATCATACCGGCTCGGGATTCATCACTGTCAGACATTACTTCCGGTTTCTTAAAATAAATGTAAACATTGTACAAACGGTCGATCAAGACATCAGTGTGAGATATGGGGCAACTGAACTACAATATCCTCATTTGTGTTTTCATTACCACTATCATTCAACTCACTCCCACACACGATAATGACAGTACAGGTGAAATAGGAACCCCAGATCGAGGTAACTTGGTTGAACAACAGACCGGACTGCAAACTTTCGCAACATACATACATACTAGACCCAATACCAAATCAAGAGAAATTAAAAATAGGTTTCCATCAGTCTTGGCCATATATCTCTTAATACTACAAAGTGGAGATGTACAGATACAGCCCGGTCCACCCAAATACCCTTGTGGAATATGTGCTAAGAATTTAGCATGGAATGCAAAAGCTATACAATGTGACGGGTGCAATATCTGGTACCACAGTAAGTGTGCAAACATTGGTCCCCGTACCTACAGTCTTTTAAACAGACCTAATCTTAATCTTAGTTGGATTTGCACTAGCTGCGGAATCCCGAACACATCAACCCAACACAGTGCTCAGCTAGTTGATTATTCCTCTGATACCATTTATTTCGTGCTCTCGAACACCAGTATACAGGGCAAAGAATCTATATTCATAAATAAGGGATTGGCCCCTTCATCATCAACACCGACCAAGTTGAACCACCCAAGACCGGATATAAATATCCCACTAATACGGAATGGTAGTTCTACAAACATGTCATCGCATGGTAATAGTGTAATATCAGAACCCGAGTCACCACTTGCACATGATGCAACACCACCACAGTACAATACAAGTGATATTAACAACAACACATCGCAACATCTGCAGGCATCAACCAACTTTACTTGCCTTGTCATTAATTTCCAGAGTTTAAGGAATAAAAAGACAGACTTATATAACGTCATATCATGCATGGAACCAGATGTCATCATAGGTGATGAAACGCATTTAGACCCATCATATTTACACTCTGAAATTCTACCTTATAGGATTCCACCTGAACATCACTACAAAGTCTATAGGAAAACCCTCATCGATAAAGGTGGAGGAGTCATCATCATCATGGTTAAGCCAACCTACGACTGTGAAGAGTGTCCAGAACTTGATACTGCATGTGAATTGAAGTGGATCAAACTAACAACTCATAAAAAGGATGACGTCTTAATCGAGACTTACTATCGGGAACCGAAATCATCAATTGAGGCACTTGAACAACTGGATTCATCCATCGCCAAGATATTTGAATCACTAAAGTATAATAAGTGTAAAATATTCCTGGGAGGAGACTTCAACCTGGGCGATATCAACTGGACCATAGGTTGTAGCACAATAGGAGCCAGAGATACGTCACACTGTGATAAACTCGTATCTATACTTAATTGCTACGGACTGGACCAAGTCAATGTATTACCAACACGCCAGGATATGACACTTGACTTGTTCATAACATCACATCCAAACCTAGTAGAAAAAGTATTTACATGTCCACCAATCGGATTCAGTGACCACGACATACTAGCTATCAGAACATCCCTCAAACCAACAAAGTCTGTTAAGACCAAACCAAACAGTATACAACTACAAAAACGCAAATTGGGATGAAGTAAAAACGAACATGTCTGATCTATGTAATACATTCATGGCAGAAGACAGCACCAACTCATCAGTGGAAGATAATTGGAACTACTTTAAGGATGCTGTATTTAAGGTAATGGACACATGGATTCCGAAAAAGACTGTAAAGAAAAAGGCCGATGTACCGTGGATGACGAAAGAAATAAGGCGAATGATACGCAAGAAAAAGCGGATGTACAAACAAGCTTTGAAATATGGAGATAATAGCCATCAGTCTACAACATTTAAAGAATACAGGAAATTAGTACGTAACAAGATCCATTCATCCTACAATAATTATCTAAATATGTTATTGGACCCAGAAGACACAACTTCAAAAAACTTCTGGAAATACATCAAAACCCGTAAGCAAGATACTATGGGGATTGGAACACTGAAAGGAAATGGAAAAATTGCAGAAACACCTTTAGAAAAAGCAAACATATTAAACGAGCAGTTTACATCAGTCTTTACGAAAGAGGACACAAACAACATTCCCGAGAAAGACCATCACCATATACACCGGAGAGATACCAACGGATTGGAAGAACGCCAACATTGTGCCTATTTACAAGAAGGGCGATAGAACCACACCAGAAAACTATAGGCCAGTATCACTAACAGCTGTCATATCAAAAATGCTTGAACATATTATTGTATTCCAGATCATGGACCACCTTGATAGCCAAAACATCCTACATGAAAACCAACATGGATTTTGGGCCAAACGGTCTTGCGAATCGCAACTGTTAATGACAACAGATGACATCGCCAAACACCTAGACCAGGGAAAACAAGTAGACATGGGAATATTGGACTTCCCTAAAGCATTCGACAAAGTTCCACACATCCGATTGTCGAAGAAGCTCCAATATTACGGGATACAAGGAACAACTCAGAGATGGATTAACAACTTCCTAATAGACCGTAAACAGCAGGTAGTAGTCGACAACACAACATCTAGCACAACACCAGTAACATCTGGAGTTCCCCAGGGAACGGTGCTTGGTCCGACGCTGTTTCTAATCTTTATCAACGACATAGCTGATAACATAACCTCATCCACCAGACTATTCGCAGATGACTGTGTCATATTCCGACCCGTACTTAGCCAACAAGATCATGAATACCTGCAGAACGACCTAAATACTTTAGTAGACTGGAGCAATACATGGCAAATGGAGTTCAACGTTAAAAAGTGTGCCATCATGCAGTTCGGAACAAAAACAACTAAGAGAACCTTCAATTATACCATGAAGGGGGAGCCACTTGAAATAGTTAACCACCATCCCTATCTCAGCGTTGAGCTCAGTGACAACCTGAAGCATAACATACATATCGATAACATCTGTAAGAAAGCTTCCAGTGTATTGGGATTCCTGAAGCGCAATTTCCGGCATTGTCCATCAAAGTTTAAGGAAAGAGCATACCATAGTTTAGTAAAACCAAAACTGGAATACGCAACACCAATATGGAACCCAATCCAAAATAACAAAATGAAACAGATAGAACAAGTCCAACGTAATTTGTAAAGAACAAGCCATACAATCTAGAAAAGCCGGAGATCGTAACATCATTGATACAAGATATGAAGTGGAACACCCTAGAACAGAGACGTATATGGACCGATGCAACACTCATGTATAAAGTAGTAAACCAACTGATAGCTATTCCAACGATATACTTACCATCATTAGCAACAGTACGAGGAACGAGGAATAGTCACTGCGTGAAGTTTGTGCCACCCCACTGCCGAATCAATATTTACAAACATTCATTCTTTCTGCGAACAATACAATACTGGAACACTCTACCACAATCAGTTGTGATTTCACCATCGTTGGAAGTGTTCAAATCATCCATCCAAACGCTCCTGCCATGACCCCGGCATTCACCGTACTAGACAGTTACAGTGACCTGTACAGTGTATATATATATATATATATATATATATATATATAAGTTGTTCATTAACTATTTAATTGTTGTGTTCTATTTTGGACACTGCCATTCCTTTATATGCATGAGCATAGATTCCTCATTAGTAAATGTCCATTTGGATTTTAATGAGTAAACAACTTGAACTTGAAAAGGCATGGTGCCTTTTACGAAAAACCGCTGTGAACTATGCAAAGCTTCGGAAGAAAAACTTTAAAGAGACACTACAGCTCATTTTCCACATTTTAATGAAGTGTTTTTTAAACCATATATTGATAAAATGATAAAATTCGCATTGATACTGACAATTTTGAACAATTGGGATGCATCAATTTACTCTCAACTGCGCTTTGAAGATCGTTCGGAATTCAAAGATTTCTTCATGCTGACTCGGACTTTTGAATGCTTATTTACATCACGTGGTTTTGAATGACAGCAAAGGTGTTGTGTAGGAAATTATCTAAATTCCCCTTCAAAGGGGTCCACACTCACCTTTCAAGTACATAAGATTATTCCCTGCTCCTTATAATAACTAATTATAAATCATTATTTCAACAGAAACCCTTCCATGTTCCCATTGACCGATGTTTTTACAACTAACACGTGTCGTGTTCAGATAAAAATAGCACTTACTTTCAAACGTAGTGTCTTCGCAGCTAGTCTCAATGGCAGATTTAGGGGGACAGTATCCCCCCTCCCTTTTTACGCCACAGATTGTGAATGAAAATCCAAATTTTGCACCCGAATGGCCGATTACTTTGGCTAATCTTTTGACTTTCACACCCCTCTTCGGAAATCCTAGATCCGCCACTGAGTTATATGCGTTTCTCCGAGCTCTCTGTTTTCCAACGGTCATACTGATCCCAAGGTAAATTTTATTTCACGCATGAGTTTTATCTCATTCTATTTTTACCTCTTTTCTCACAGAATCTGTCAAAATTCTAGATCTATCAACTACACTTTCTCTCACTGGACGACATGCTGCACTGTTTACAGTCTATGCGCATGCGTCTGAAGACTAAAAGGAGGAGACTCGATATTTTTTGTATAGGCCATCAAAAAGTATTAATTTTTACGTTAAAACGATAATTTTTAACTTTAGATAAGTGTTATTTTCGTAAAGTTCATACTTTCAACAATGCAACAAAAATTGAGAAAGCGCTGGGAAAATTTTTATTTCATGATTTTTGCGCAAAATGGGCTGTAGTGTCTCTTTAAGGAGGTATGCTACACCAGAGAAATTTGATGTAGATGAAAAGTGGAGGATATGTACAACATTATTTTGAAGTTGAAAATTTTCAAATGTACTTTATTTTGTCAAAAAAATACAGTTTTAGTAGAAAGTAATCTGAAAAAAATTTAAAACCCCTGCTGGACTCGAACCTGCGACCTACATTTCAGCAGTCGGTATTCTAACCTACTGAGCTACTCGGCTATGTATTTATATTGAAAAAGAAAAGTCAAATATTGCTGATATCGATTTTTTCATCCATGTTTTTAAAGGAAGTCAGCCATTATGACGATGTAGAGTACTACCTTAAGGCCAAACAGGGTAAATAACCGTTAAACAGTTTGACTTTATATGTATTCCAGTAGCAAATTGCTATTATATTGAATCAATTTTTACAGGTGCATGTACAGAATGTACTTCGAATAATGTTGAACTTTATTAATGCGTATTAAATTCCCATATTTTGTTTTGTTTTCAGAGTCATGTACAGTTGCCAATTGTTGGTTGTAGGAAATAATACACACGAGTATAAGAGCTTCTGGACTGTAATAGTATAGAATATCAAATATTTGATACACTCGTAACATGTAACCGTATACATTGTATCTGATACTCAGAAAAAAAGAAGACAATTTAATTTTCACGATTCAAAAATTATCTTTAGACTATATGTTACATGATGTATAATGTATTGACACATAAAATGTTTTAGGATTGTCCCTAGTACTGGGGAATCCTTCATAGATCATGTATTTAAATGGCAAATACGCAATGAGTATGAATATGAATGAAGGTCAATTCTACGTCACGAGTGCTGGCACAGAACTCCGATTAGGGAAATTCCCGCTTCGGTGCAACACCCTCTTTCATGGATTGTATCATTATATTTTTTGATAGTGGTAGTCTATTAAGCTCTGCTCTGCAAGCAACATTTGAAGTTTTGCAATGGACACCTAGAATTTCTTTGATTTTAGAATGCAGTAATTCAAAGGGGTCTGAATCATTATTTCTAATCATTAAATCATTTCCCTTTACCTCACAACAATAGAGAGAAATTGGTAAAACTAGTGAATCGTATAACTTTTCGAGTAAATTACAGGAAGCATTAAGTCCTACTAATTTTTATGTCCCCCTTTGAAAAAGAGGGGGCATATTGTTTTGCAACTGTCGGTCGGTCTGTAGACCACATGTTGTCCGCTCAATATCTTGAGAACCATTCACTTGATGATAATGATATTTCATATGTGGGTTGGTTATGAGTGGAAGATGACCCCTATTGTTTTTTCAGGTCCAAAGGTCAAGGGTCAATCTATTCTGGACATAGGAATATAATGTCCACTCAATATCTCGAGAACCCTTTGCTTGAAAGACTTCAAACTTGGCGCACTGGTACATCCTAAGGAGTAGATTACCCCTATTGATTTTGAGGTCATATGGTCAAAGGTCAAACTGGGCATAGGAATATACTGACCATTCAATGTCTAGAGAACCCTTTGCTTGACAGACATCAAACTTGGTACACCAGTACATCTTCAGAGGAAGATAACCCCTATTGATGTTTTAGGTCACATGGTCAAAGGTCAAGGGCCAAACTGGACATATGAATATACTGTCCGTTCAATATCTTAAGAACCCTTTGCTTGACAGACATCAAACTTGGTACACTAGTAAGTCTTCAGGAGAAGATGACCCCTATTGATTTTGAGGTCACATGGTCAAAGGTCAAACTGGACATAGGAATATACTGTCCGTTCAATATATTGAGAACCCTTTTCTTGACAGACATCAAACTTGGTACACTGATACGTCTTCAGGAGAAGATGAACCCTATTGATTTTGAGGTCACATGGTCAAAGGTAAAGGGTCAAACTGGACATAGGAATATATTGTCCGTTCAATATCTTGAGAATCCTTTGCTTGACAGACATCAAACTCGGTACACCAGTATGTCTTCAGAAGAAGATGACCCTTATTGATTTTGAGGTCACATGGTCAAAGGTCAAACTGGACATAGGAATATAATGTCCGTTCAATATCTTGAGAACCCTTTGCTTGACAGACATCAAACTTGGTACACTAGTACGTCTTTAGGAGAAGATGACCCCTATTGATGTCACATGGTCAAAGATCAAGGGTCAAACTGGACATAGGAATATAATGTCTGCTCAATATCTTGATAACCCTTTTCTTGACAGACATCAAACTTAGTACACTGGTAGATCTGCAGGAGAAGATGACTCTTATTGATTTTGAGGTCACATGGTCAAGGGTCAAACTAGACGTGGGAATATACCGTCTGTTCAATATCTTGAGAACCCTCTTCTTGGCAGACATCAAACTTGGTACACTGATACGTCTTTAGGAGAAGATGACCCCTAATGATTTTGAGGTCACATGAGCAAAGGTCAAGGGTCAAACTGGACATAGGAATATACTATCCGTTCAATATCTTGAGAACCCTTTGCTTGACAGACATCAAACTTGGTACACTGGTACATCTGCAGAAGATGATCCCTATTGATTTTGAGGTCACATGTTTAAAGGTCAAGGGTCAATCTGGACATTGGAATATATTGTCTGCTCAATATCTTCAGAACCCTTTGCTTGACAGACATCAAACTTTAAATAGTACACTGGTGTATATTCAGGAGAAGATGACTCCTATTGATTTTGAGGTCACATGGTCAAAGGTCAAACTGGACATAGTAATATACTGTCCACTCAATATCTTGATAACCCTTTTACTTGACAGACATCAAACTTAGTACATTGGTACATCTTCAGGAGAGGATGACCCATATTGATTTTGAGGTCAAAAGTCAATAGTTGAACTGGACATAGTAATATATTGTCTCCTATATTTTAAGAATTATTTGCTTGATTGACACGTACCAAACTTGGTACACTGGTACAGCATAAGGAGTAGATGACCCCTATTGAATTTTAGGTCACATGGTCAATTCACTCTTGACATAGGAAGATATTGTCTGCTCAATATTTTGAATTGATGATAATACTATCAATTAAATGAGGGGTGTGTATAACCCTTTTCAATTTTGCACCATGGGGGGATATGTGTTTTACAAACATCTCTTGTTTAATCTTGAAATAAGCTTTTATTAGGCCAGTCACTTCACCACAATGTACAGGCCTTTAATGCAATCAAACCGTAAGTTCATTTAATGCAAGTAATTATTGTAACATATGTCTCAGAATACGAATGTATAGTTTATTTACATTTCAATCAACAAGAAGGCTGCAATTACAATCACGGGCACCTGAAGTATGGACACTGATTTTTTTTGCGGGATATTTTCTTAAAAATGTGTGGATTCCTTGTCTATCCCATCCCAATGTAGGTAATCGTTTCACGTTAGGGATTGGCGTTCTTCCGGCAAAATAAATTTATCTCCGCCAAAAAAAACCCCCAACCAAACATTCAGAAGGGGGGGGGGGGGGGGTAGTAATGTCCATAGTTCAGGTGCCTGTGACTACAATGATGGATCACCAATATGTTTGTACATTTAATGGGTGAGAAGAAATGGTTCAACAATACTTATGTGAAGCTTCTTAATTTGGGAAGGGGGTACCGTATATCATCAGATAGGTACACATAACACCTTATGTTTTCGTATCTTTAATAATAGAAATAACTATGAATTACACGACTATTTGAAATTTCCAATTGCGGAAGTAGTACGCTCTAAATTAACAAAGCTAAGAATATCTGCCCACCCTTTAGAAATCGAAACTGGCAGATATTCAAAACCATGTATTTTAAAAGATCATCGTTTTTGTCAATTTTGTAAAACTACTGTTGAAAATGAGTTACATTTAACTAATGTTATATGCAATACTAAATTGCATACATACAGTTTGATGTCACAGATACATGTCAAATATATATACTCGTATATGAACTGATGGTATAAATTAGTTTATTAATTAATGTATCAAGATTGCATGCCAACATGTTTGGTAAATCAATAAATTGAATTGAATAAATTTACTTTGCTTAATAAACAATGCAAATATATAATTCTAAGTTAATTCGGTGATCGTACGTTCAACTGCACTGTTGATGAAATTTTCGTATTTCGTTTTCATAGTCTAATATCAATATTAATTACCCCTGCCGAATTTTCTTCCAGGCCTGTGCTTTCTTCTCTGCAGTAAGAAAGGGTGAAAATTTAACCTTAATTATGTCATACTGTTCCGAAACACCATCGACGAGCGCGGCTGTTTCACTGATGTTCCAATTTTCTTTCCTCCCCAGTGCCATTGCGGAAATAAATCGTCTGCGCGTCAAAGCGTCGGGTTTCGCGCAGTATCTATGTTCAATTCTACAACTTTATGCGCTGAAGAGTTCCATATACGACTTGCGACAAAGGATTACGATACATTTTGTAAAGCGGTCTTACGATATACCGTAAGTTCTACAAATTTAGGACTTAAGATTTACGACTTTTTGTAAAACGGGCCCCTGATCCCACCTCTGGTATGTCCAGAATACATTCTTTAATTGTTTCATTCTAAAAATAGTTGATGTTTATTTGAATCGATGGGTAATTCTCAAACACATTATAATTTACTCACGTACAATGATTTCATGCGTGTGTATCAAATTTATTTGATTAAAATATGATACGAAACACAAGTGTATTTACTTTCGTTTGACATAAAATCATTCATCAGCACTTGGATTTATTGGAGCACACGTACGTTATGCATGATTGTAGACTCAAAGTGTTTACATTCTCAATTATAAAAACCGTAATACATGTACTAACTAGGATACACAATTGACCTTTCAACTCAACAGTAAACCCTACATTCATTTGGTTAGCACTATGATGTTTAATCACCCCTGATTTTCGATAACATCTACAGCACGCAAGAGACTTTCCAACTTCAAATAAAAACCTAATTTCAATTAGTTTACAAAATAAAAAGGAAAAATATCTACTTTTGGGAATAGGAATTACAATTGTATTTTATACAAGTTACATTGTACCTCCATGTTTCCATTGATTTGTATACCCCCGTTAAGAAACTAATCGTTTATCATACTTTTCAAACGATATTGTGTATCCCAAAATATACGTAATGAATAATGAGTCTATTCCATTCGTTGACATTTCCGAGAATGAACTTTTTGAAATGGCTTTACTTTTACCGAAGCAGCCAAACAACCAGAAGGCAGACACAAATAACCTTGTAATTTCTTGTCCTTGACTACAGAGCGATCGCCATTGGTACGTTACTAATATAATTGACTAGTGATTCTTTCTTTGCCGTTGGCTCGAGTCTGTGTAGATATCTCGTTGGTTTCAACACATTTTATTGAACTTTAAATGAACAATTGGGATCGGTAACAAATAAAACATATGAAATGGATACGAATTCTCAGTATAAGTAAGCGAATTCTCTCCCCAAAGTATATGAAGTACATGGGTATTTTTAAAAATTACATCAAATAATTGTCCCCCCTTCTCAGAAGGGTGGCATATTGTTTTAGTGAGGATTCTTCTTCCGCTTCTCATACAAAGTTTTTCCGGACCATAGCTTTTTAGTCTTTTGACGCAGGCCTTTAATATTTGGTATGTAGATATATCATGATAAGACAGTGTGTAGCGTACTATTTTTGATGACCTTCGACCTATTATGTAAAGGTCAAATAATAATATTACTTTTTTGTCTGTTGACATACAACTGTGATATTTTGTATGTTGATATACCATGATAAGACTGTGTCACGTGCCAATTTTAATGACCCTTAACCTTTTATGTAAAGTCAAATAATAGAATTTGGAGGGAATTTTTTGTTGTAAGCTTTTAGTGCAAAAAGTCGTAACAGTGAGGGTTCTTTATCTTGCTAAGCCTGCTATGGCACAGGATTTTTCAGTGAAGGAGCACTACCTATTTGTTTTTACATCCCTTCGAGAATTTTTCAGTCACATCGAGACTCTACCAGCTGTAGGTTT
>NC_079169.1:47096197-47211197 GCF_947568905.1 Ostrea edulis | reverse complement strand
TCATGTGAGCGATGTGGCCCATGGACCTCTTGTTTTCCTTTTCAATGATGATTTCGAGGCTATTTGTATTCGGCGCGTCCGCGCGTCACAATTTTTCTAAAGAAAATTTATCGCTTATTTTTAATCGTACGTTTTGGGCTCGATTGATTGGTTGATGTTTTCCGCCACACTCAACAATTTTTCAGTTATCTTGTGGCGCCCAGTTTTTATTGGTAGAAGAGAGAACCCAGATATTTCACCAGAAGTTGCACGTGGTGAGGTTACAATAGGGGTAGTTTTAATATATACACAGGCACTTGATCATGATGGATCATGCAACACAACCCTCTCCCCTAACCTTCTACACACCTTTTTAATTTATGCATTGTAAATATACATTCCTGAAAATGTAATAAATCACATTTTCAGCGATTGTAAGAAGAAATATGATCATTGATAACGAGATTTTTACTAACACGTAATAGAGATTTCTATAATCTTTATTGTATATTTACAAAACAAGTTTAAAAGGAAAATAAGTGTGTAGATCCCAGATCAGAAAAAATAAGGAGGTGCATATTCCATATTCTGGCTTCAAATGGGCCCAGGCGAGGTAAATATATTGAAAATTATAATTTAAACAATTAGATTAGGAATTACGTACATAACAAATGATAAAAGTCTTACGGCTGATTAATATTTAGACACTATGGAGGGATTCTTATTTACGTACATGTAGTAAATAATCATTTGTCATAAAAGTGGAATCCAGTTTTGTATCCGAGCACCTAAGATTGTAAATTCTCATATAAATATAAACAGTTTATGACAAAATATCTATCGATAGCTGAAAGGACACCAAGTATCATTAGTTTGTTGTCTTTGAAAAAAACTTTGATTGGGCTCGATATTTGCGCAAGATGTTTCCGTAAAAAACAAGCGATAAAGCTAAAAAGTAAAATTTTAAAAATCAAGCACATTTGAGTGTTTATTACCACTGCCACTTCTACTGGAAAACATTGACCACGATTGGCGTGCCGAATACAACTAGCCGTTTTCGAGGGGTGTGGTGGAAACCTCTTATTCATTGGATAAGCTCTGAAAAATCTTTTCTTAAGATGACAGCCCGGCAGAATAAAATAATATAATTTGAAAGGATTTAAATCATAATTCAAGCATTTTTAGTATTTGTTTTTATTTATGAAACAACATTCTGTCATAATCGGGGATGGGGTGGGTGTCAGACAAAGGCAGGGAAAAAGAGGGAGTACCCACAGACGCATGCGTTTTTTTCTCATTTTGAGTTCTGATGGTTTTAGAATACATATGCATTAGTATGAAACGGTGGATTCTGAGGATGGCTTCCTGTTCTCTCTGCAACTTCTGCTTCCCTGGTTCATAATGAACATATTTTACAAAATGCTATCCTCATAGCATTATCGCAAACAATATCTTCCGTTCCGTGTTTTAGCAACACCTAATTTAGAAATATGCTTAGCGCTTATTGTCATAGCAGTAAGGGTTCTTTAACGTGCCCAACGCCTTCCGCGATATGGGACGTCCGTCTTTAATGTCATATCCGAAGGACCCGTAATATTTTCACTTCTAATTTCCCAGCGTTTGGGAAGAAGCTACATAACTTCATCTGTATTATGAATTCTGTCGAAGATTATGACAGACGATGGGCTAAATATGAAAAAGAACTTGATACATTGTCAGAATGGGTTAAAAGCATAAGAGGAATATTAAAATTCCGCATTAGACATATGAAAACAAAAGTACGTACCATCTATCCTTCTGTGTTTAGTAAACCAGAAGAAAGAATTAGATAGGTTACATGAGGAATATGTATTGGTTCCAGCTGACAAAGCTAGTAACAACATTGTCTTTGTAAGGCTAGTAACAACATTGTCTTTGTAAGGCTCATTATTATAACTGTATTTTAAATGAACTTGGCATTAATTCCACTTTTAGTAATCGTACTTATACTCCAACTGCCCTTTCAAAAGATGAAATTCGTCAAAATCATGCTTCAGTTTTAGACACATTTAATATCCCAGTCAATGGGTCGAATGAATATGAGTTACCGTACCTATACTGGATTCCTAATCTACATAAAAACCCTTACAAAGATACATTGCTGGATCCAGTAAGTGCACTACCAAGCCCCTATCTTTGCTCCTCACGAAAATATTAACAGCTGTGAAGGAAAAACTTCAAACTTACTGTGCGACTACATATGCCAGAAGTGGTGTTAATCAAATGTGGATTCTAAAAAATTCTAAAGAACTTTTAGTGAACTTGAAATTGCAGAATTTTCCCCAAATCAATAACATTAAAACCTAGGACTTTTCAACACTATACACGACCATTCCTCACGATAAATTAAAGACTAGACTTTTTGACATCATAGACAGTTGCATCTTCAACAAAAATGGAAAACGGAAATATTCATATCTAGTGATCAGTTATTCAAAAACTTACTTTGTTAAACACCACTCTGATTCCACGCACAAGAACTCTGAATTTAAAATAAAAAATATGCTTGACATTATCTTCGTGGTCTTTGGTGATCATGTCTTCCAACAGTCTGTTGGAATTCCCATGGGCACAAAATGTGCTCCTTTGTTAACTGACCTGTTTCTATATTCATATGAAGCATAATTTATTCAAAAGCTTCTACGTGAGAAGAAAAAATCTCTCGCTGTGGCCTTCAATTCGACATTTAGATATATCGATGACATTTTGTCTATTAACAATAGTAACTTTCATATGTCGATTTAATATATCCCTGTGAGCTCGAAATAAAGGACACCACAGAGTCGTCCACTTCTGCTTCATATTGAAAGTAGACATTAACGGCAAACTGACAACTCAACTGTATGACAAACGGGATGATTTCAGCTTCTCCATCGTTAACTTCCCATATTTATGTAGCAATATTCCATTATCACCTGCATATGGTGTTTATATATCTCAACTGATTCGATATGCAAGAGCCTGTTCTGCATATAGTCAGTTTTTAAATCGAGGTAAGCTACTGACAAACAAGTTGATGGTACAGGGGTTTCAACAGTCTCTATTGAAGTTAGCGTTTCGCAAATTCTATGGTGGTTATAACGATCTAGTTCGTCAATACAACCTATCATTGGGTCAAATGCTGTCTGCCGTGTTTCATACCGATTGTTAAGGCGTTCTTGGCACACTGGTTTTGGCTGCGGATAACTCCGTTTACCTGATCAGGATATAGGGCTCACGGCGGGTGTGACCGGTCGACAGGGGATGCTTACTCCTCCTAGGCACCTGATCCCACCTCTGGTGTGTCCAGGGGTCTGTGTTTGCCCAACTATCTATTTTGTATTGTTTGTAGGAGTTAGGAGATTGATCACTGTTCGTTATCTTCACCTTTCATGTATCACTTCCATATTTATGTCTTACAATGTAGGTTTGAGCAAGGCTCGAACTCACGACCTCTCAGTTACTAGGCGAACGCTTTAGAGTCCACCGAGCTGCCGCAACCGATGGTATACAGGAACCACAATGTCGACCCGTTTGTTCTATTCACCATGACCTTAACCTTCTAACGTTGAGGCATTATAAGTTCATACTATGCACTAAATCTTATAAATGACCAGTTGATGTGTCATTACTCTGAATCAAGGTCAGTTATGAAAATATTGTTGATCAATTGATTGTTTTTACGTCCCATCTAGAATTTTTCACTCATATTGAGACGTCACCAGCCGTAGGTGAAGTACCACATATTTAGCCTACATGTACATGTATGCTTAGTGCTCAGGGCCGTAGCAGTGTGGGTTCTTTAACGTGCCAACGCCTACCGCGACACTGGACCTCCATTTTTAAGGTCATGTAATTCTCACTTCTTAGGTTTGACGCGGCTATGGCACGAGTGGGGCTTGAACTCATGACGGTTACGAGGCGAACGCTCTACCACTGAGCTACCGCGATCGGTATGAATGGTGAAATTTATGCATGTCCGGGCCACAACTCTATACACGTAATGAGATGGAGGTTGTTGGTTTTCAATTGCTCATTTCGTCAATGTCACTGCTTAAAACAGGACCATCGCTTGGCAATCGTGCAATATTAGAAGATTATATTGACACAAGGTATGCTTATGACCATCATTATGGTCATCAAAAACATTTTCGAAAACGTTGGTGTGTGTTTACAACAGCAGGATTATATAAATTATAGCGATTGGATTTGAAAGAACATTTCCATTATAGATTGATTAATTGTGTATTGTTTAACGTCCCTTTCGAGAATTATTCACTCATATGGAGACGTCACCATTGCCGGTGAAAGGCTGCAAAATTTAGGCCTCTGCTCGGCGCTTAGGCATTTGAGCAGAGAGGGATCTTTATCGTGCCACACCTACTGTGACACAGGGCCTCGGTTTTTGCGATCTCATCCGAAGGACCGCCCCATTTAGTCGCCTCAAGGGGTACTGAGGACCTATTCTAACCGGGATCATTGTAGATCTCGCAATTAGTAATATGTGGTCATGCACAAAGAGCGATAACTTCTGGAAATGCTATTAGGCTTTGAGGTACCTTAGCAGATTGACGCTGTTGGTAATTCTCTTCAACACCATGCATAAATAAATTCTCAGTAGCTACATGATACAATTGAATATGATATTAATGTTTTGTAAATTTGAAAATCTTCTGGAAACCATCAGTGAATATTCGACCTAACATATATTCTGTGCAATCAAACACCACCTAGACACCTGTATGTGGGTCATATTCATGCCCCATTTAAAAATTAATGGTATAATAAAACGCAACACACCAATGAAGATATTTTTTTTATTCTAACATTTCTGCAGACTAAAACATGACATTCACACTGTGACGTCAGAAAAATAATTTACATAACAAATATTACAATATTTCATTGTACAACGAAATAACTATAAACATAATGCAGAACTTTCATTTTGAGAACACGTGCAGTTGAACAATTGAACAGCACAAGCAATAGCACCAACTTCAATCGTACCTCATATAACTACAATTTTATCAAGCATCTTTCAACTAATAATCAAATATAGTAATCAAAAATCTATCAACTCCAAACATGTGTCATTTCAAATAATACATTGGGATTTCTAATTGAATACACAATTGATCCTGCCATACATTCATATTTAAAAAAAAAATAACTTACATAAACTGAGAATTTGAAGATTTTCACGAAATGCTGGTGTCAGCATCAATCGCTTTTTACCGTGATAAAATTTGTGCGGTCATGATGAACCGACAGAGAAACGTGCATTAAAAATTACTGAACCTCCTGAAAGAAACAATATTTTGTTCATTGTCACACATGCTAATCAATGGTTCAGTCATTATTTTTTTAAATTTCATATCACGATCATGAAAATTCTCATCTATACACACAAGAAATGTAACTGGAATGTTACACTGTAGTTGAACACGAACTGAATGAACCATAGTAAAGAAATATTGCTTTGCGTATCGACCGTCTTGTAAACATGACATTATAGAGCTAAACATTAGAGCAATGAATGACAAGGCGATTCAGAAAGTCAACAAACGACCTATATGCACTTAAAGAGGATGTGAAGATAATAAATGAATATTGACAATAAATATTGATATTTTTGACTCATTTACGTGGTCGTGGAATCATGGGTATATCTATGATATTAATAAATCATAATTGTTTCTATCTTTCATTCATCAGGGCCTGGTTACACTCTGACATAGAAAAAAAACCCGTCATATCGGTAATAAACGGCTAGTATCATCAATATATTGGATTCAGTAACAGTGCAGCAAGGAGACAGTGGGTTGTTAAACAGAGAAATGATGCACTACGGATTTTTAAATCACGAAGGACCAGTGGAAATAAATAAATAAAAATAAGTTATGAATCATAATATGGTCACATCTCCGTCCGTAATCCACTGGCAGTATAAGGTTATATGGTTATATCAATCATTCAGAAAATTTCAACTCATTTTCCCAAATCACAACAAGAAATCTTAAAATCATTCATTTTTCCAATGTTAATCAAAGGACACCCAATGTTATTAGCATAACAACTGTCGAAACTGGTCAGACAATGTAGAGCAAATCCGGACTAAGGAAGATTCTTCCAACTGAGTAGAGGAACTCGGCATACCAATGAACGCCATTTTGTTCCGTATCACGTGATATGAAAGGAATGTATTTTGATAAAGAATGCATCCATCGAAGAGGGCTGCAAGATAAGTGTGCAATGCGTTCACTATTGATGACACCATAACATGACGTCACAACTCCATTCACAACAATGGTCCCATCATGTGTCAGAGGCGCATACACACCTTTCACAGTTTGTGACGTCACGTGCGTCACTTGTGACGATCTGACTTCACTATCATTGTCATTAATTAAAACAAACTGACCAATTTGAACTGTTTGTGCGTAATTTGCAACATAGGATTCGATTGAAGATGAATTCGTGGCTGAAGTGTAGATGAGATGTTTATCAGTAAGAGTTATGGTTCGTACATCACTTGTAGTTATTGTATAGTACATTCCAGCACGGTTTTCGTCCCTATCAAGGAATGATACGACCTCGCTGTAACCGAGCTTCCCATTGGCTTTTAAGCTAAGAACTTTGTCTCCGAGTTGAAGACCTGCCATGTTCATAGTTCCACCATGTTCTGTGTACACTGTTGCCATTGGCGGGAAACAGCCTCCAATTTTAATGGCCGCAGACGAATCTGAAAATAAAATTATCAACAACCCTAGGTGAATATATATATATAGAGAGAGAGAAAGAGAGAGAGAGAGATTTGTAGAATTCGTCAGTTCGGTAGCACAGATTGATCGAGTCACAGTTTGGAAGACAGTTTTTATTCCCCACAAAATTATTGCATTTGTGCACTTTCCTTGTATGAAAATACTGTGCTTATTTAGTATTCAGTAACTGTACATATGTAAGTTTCAGAGTGTATCGCATTCAATTCTGATATTCTTGATAATCACACGTCCAAGTGCTTGTATTCCCAGTAACATTTAAGTGAAACTGATTTAAAAGTTATTTGTCGTCCACTTTTTCGGTAAAATACTTGACGTTCGTAAACATAGAAATCACTTGAAATGTGCCTTAGTCATTTAGTGGGTGTAAAATTTCTAAATTCATTTATGGATAGACTGAAAACATGAACTTGGTCTAATTTCTCTTTTGCTTGCGATGTGTGAACAATCATTAAATTTAGCATCGTAACACTCCACATGTGAAATAGTTGCTCAAACAATGACTGTAAAGGCGCTATTAGGTTTCAAGGAAAGTTTAAAAAGACTGTTTGCCTATTAAAGTTAACAAATATTTTGCAAAGATTTTTTCCTATAAAAGGAAGATTCTATGATTGTTTTTGCAAACTTGTGTCAACTTACACGCCCAAATTTGAAAGAATTAATAATAACATTAGCTAGCGTTTGTTGTGGGATATTTTAATCAATCTTTAGAGAGCTTGAGAGAGAGAGCTAGCTTAAAATCAGAACTTGTGCAACTGGAATTAGTTTAACTTGTAATTGATAAGAAGCAGTTTCTGTTGCATGTATTCCCATCTTTGGAGTAATTTTGAATTTCATATTGAAATGTTATTTTCATGAAGCGTAAGGAAAAATGAACTAAAAATTTGAATTTATAAGATAAACGTTTTGAAATATGTTCATAATCGGTACTCGTCCAATACAGGTATTACAAAATATATACCTGATTTAACGGAACAGTGAATGTGGCCCCTGGACTCAAAGTAAACCCAGTCGAACCCTGCCTCCACCGCCAGTTTTGCTAACACGCCGTACTTTGCTCTATCTTTGTCGCTGGTTGTGATGTCTACGGCTCTTCCTTCGTAATGGAGCGAGTCCTTGGCATGGTGGCCATCATCATCCCAGGCCTCGGTCACTCGAAGTTTGACCCCTTGCCATGTGTTCATGACTGATATGGCCAAAATCTTCAGTTTGTCTTTGCATCTCTAAAATGGAAAACATACCCGATGTTCAAATCTTCAGTCAGAGAAAAATTTTCAAATATTAATCTAATCTCATTGTCACAAATGTTAGGTTTACATTGACAGAATGTGTTATGTTTCACACGGTTTTAAAATAATCATCACGGCTTGTTCTATATCATGTACCAGACGCTCTCTCCGGGTTTTTCTCTTTTTACACTTTATATGGAATCTTTCATATTGGTTGTTCGCCTTGTGTATTCTCGTATTACAAAAATTTATTGGAAAGTGAAGAGCAATAGATTTCGTTTGAACTAGAATTCAGTCACTTTTCAGTCTAAAGTATTTATTCAGTAGAAAAGGACGACAGATTACAGTATTCTGAAATCTGACATTGGTAGACAGCCCACCAAATCTCATATAATCTCTCTTAAGTAATTTATTCCAGGACAAGATATTCCCCAATAATGCAGTGGAATTAGAAAATCCGAAAACTGCCGTTTTTATTTCATAAGAATTAAATGCACTTCATATCAATAAAGATGTTTAGACGTTATGGATTACTATACAAACATTCCTACACAAACCCCCGATTAAAACGACTTACAAATATGTACATTTAAGTTGGGATTACCGTTCCTAACAACCCTATATTTTTGGTTGTCGCAAATACATCTATTACACATACGGAATTCCTTGATATTCATGGTAACCACACATAGGGGTAGAGGGCGTCATTTCATCTCTATTCTTATCACCTACTGAATCATTTTATGTACTACAGTATAACGATCTCCATTCTGAATATATCGTGGATATTTTAGAAATAGTCCAGCTTAATGATCCCAACAATTTTCTTTCTCTCGATTCATCACTCTTTAAAGCAATCACCTTTAGTCATCTCAGCATGATCAAAAAGACCACGAACGCAATTATTTTGCAAGAAATGCATAGATTAATGACGGTTTTCATAAAAATCGAAGTGACCGTTGTTGGATAACTGATGTAATTTTGCAATTTGAAGGAGTCCTTGTTTTCACCGCGAAGAAACGTAAATTTTATTTGAAACTACACAGGGAACACGCTCTTTTCCGCTCTATAGGTAGGTACTCTTGACTGAAAATTAAACAAGATCAAAGAGTGAAGTAAACAAGCGAATCTTGAAGTAGAGGTACAATAAATATTGAGTCAAGACATAGTACAGGATGAATGGTTTGTGTGGCTGCTGTCCCTCCGTAACTAAATAGGGATAACTGTTTGTCTTTAGGCAATCATTATATTTATATGATTTTTAGTTCAGGATTTACATGTCCGTTAAGATATTTCCTAGTCGTTATACCCCATCCTATATGAATAGTTTGGCTTTTTGTTGTTGACCCAGTAATATCATAAAAAACACTTCATAAATAGTCAGTCCCAACATGTTTGCGGAAGACCGATCACTTTCATATGTGGTTTTCAAAAGCTGCGCTGAGTAAATAGACACTGAGTAAATGTCGGTTACATCAGAAACTGATATCAAGATTCTTTAGATTTTATGTTATATTTGTTCTGCCATAAAGGTAAACGAGGTAAAGCAATAGAGAACGAGAGACGGAGAAGTTAAAACAGATTTTACATGCCGAAAAGCACAACAGAGTTGCTCACAAATCATACTGATCTTAGCCAGATGATTTATTACGGGAAAATGAAGTGCGCACGATGAGAGTCGACAAATACCAACCCGTGATAATAAACAGCATCGCTTATGTCATAGTGCAAGCAAGTAGCGTTGGCGAAAGTCTTGCTTGCGCATTTCGTAGCTAGGATTGCTGTACTTTGAAAAATGTCGATATAACAAGTCAGAGAGGTGTTTTTATTAAATGAAGTCAAACAGTGTTATCCGGGGATCTGAGTTAAGTGATCTGTGTTTGAATTGAAGGTGTACAAGGGTAACAACACATTTCATGTTTGGCACGCAGTCCGACAGTGAAAACGCGCCATCAGAGGATGAAAAATCCACAAAACACGAGATTAATTTCACTGCATGTGCTTTTCTTCATTAGTATGTTCAAAAGTAAATATTTTCTTAACTGAAATAACTTTCTCCTTTCTATAAATAGTACTATTTCTCTCGAAAAGTGATTCATTCTTTAAACACTTTATTTTCAAGATTCTACAGGAGTAAAATGAAAGGACTTGTAAAAAGGCACATTGTTATTTAAGGTCATGAAAATTTGATTGTTTACAAAAAATTTAACAAGGTTAACAAGCATTTCGAAGATAGACGTTCGTTAATTAATGATTAGAATTAACAGAAGACGCGCCATCATATACGGTAAAAAAAAGAAATTATATAAAATTCTTTAAGCTTCTTTATTTTGTGTGCACGTGTTTACTGAACGAAATAATTACACCTGGATAAGAACAAGTGTATGAGGTTTAAACCAGGTGTCTAGTGATTAAAAATCAAAACTAAACCTCCATAAGCTTATTAATTGAAAATTATGCATATTCATATAAAACCAGGTGTTTTGTGACTAAAACTCCATAAGCTCATTAATTGAAAATTATGCATATTCATATTAAACCAGGTGTTTAGTGATTAATAATTGAACTAGAACTCCATAAGCTTATTAATTGATTACATATATATTAAAAAGTAAAGTATCCTTTTATGTGTTTGATCATATACACATAGAAACAGAATCTGATGCAGGATTTAATCGTATTAAAGGGGTCACATAGATAAGGACGTTGATTCATTCTGTGGTATATGAAACGTTAAGCCCCGTCCCGCCTTAGTACTCCATAATAGATTCATACAAAGTTTATGCCTTTTGAGCCCGATTAAAAACAAAAGCAATATTATGTATTCTGTATCTCAGAAGAAGCTTCTGAAACTTTTCAGGTTGTGCAAAGAGTAATGAGCATGAGTAGATAAAGATTAATTCATGCTTTATTTGTCGCATTGCTCATCAACTGTACCCCTCTGCGGAAACTTAGGAATTCGATTGCAGTATGTGACTGAACACTTTTGATTATGTCATGGAGCAGGATAGTCTCTTTTTTATTATTTTAATCAAAGCTAACCCAACAGCTCTGTAGATTAAATGTTAATTTTTCACCAAACGGGTGAAAAATTAGCTTATCTGTTACCAATTTATTTTCGTTGAATCTTTAATACTATTCTAAAATTTTAAAAAAAGATGGTCCACTTTTATAAGATATTACGAAGGTGTTGATTAAAACAGAACAAAAATCTTTGCCCAGAGTGCAGACAAAGACACTGGGTACCAAGAAACTTACCTGCCTATGCGCATATCGGAGATGGGTTTGAGAATGCACTTTACGGCAAAGAGCAGGTATTAATCTAATCCATTGAAAGACTTTGTCTTTAATCATTTTAGAACCTTGTCCCTTTAAGCAGCAATGAGCAACTTCTTGAGGTCTTAATTCTGACTGTGTCGCTTTTGATTACACCGGTACCCCTATGACCTTGCAAGAAACACTCTTAATTGTTCAAAAAAGCAACACGTACCTTTCCAAGCATCAAACACATTTTCCATTGTGTATAAGTCAATGATTCCAAGGTCTGGTTTTATATTACGGTACAAGATAAAGTAGCCTTTTGAATTAAGTCGCGGAATTTCATTTGATTGAATGTTTTACAGTCCGGATTGATCGAGATTGGCCAGTTTGACTTTGTCATTAATACCTGTCCTCGTTATTAAAATTTTATTTTAATTATACAGGAATTTGCCAAGTTTGAGGGTTTTAAAGTGGCTGTATAATTCATTATTTTATCATCTGAATAGATAATTGTGGTCTGGATATGAAATTGGTCATTTATAAACTTAGTAAGATTCCGGTAAATACTAAGATACATCGATACTGTTCTGTGATGCGATTGATAGGTATTCCAACAACTGAACTCGTACCTGTAATTACACGAATGACATAGGGACATAAATGAAATCTTCATTTTGAAACACACGGAGTTGTGACAATTAAGGCCAAATCTATTAGTTTGAAAATATATTTTCAATTAACTTAAGCCTGATTTTGGAACTGGGATACGACAGCAATCGTTGTATAGAAACTGCTGATTACTGTTTGCTAATGGAACGACCCTTGGTCAACCTTATGTTTCCAACCCTCGTAGTTAGTCTCCTGAAGATTTCAAAGAATCCCTCTGAAGGAAGATTTAGCACATTTGCATATTAACAAAATGAGGACTGTCCACATGCCATATTGCTAGATTATCATACATTTATACACTTAATAAAACGAAAGAAAAGGCACTACATGAACGTGTAGGGGGATTAAGTTGTTAAAATTTGCACATGAATGTATCGGAACAGGTATCAAATGTGATAAGCTAAATATTCAACCACCATTTACTACGTTTTCTGGAAAGTTAATTATCAATTTGACAAAGAAGGGGTCATTCATTGATGGAAATTTAAACCTCTTGACCAAAGAATACAGATTGAAAGTTTAACTACCCTCCAAGGTGCCAAACCATGACCGCCACAGTTTGCAGACTAACTACTATCAAATCTTATTAGTGTTCATTGATAGAATATAACAGAGCTTCTGCTATCGAAAATTAAATCTGTAATTTGTATTGAGATCTCCCTTTATTTATTATTATTATTAATATATATATATATATTTTTTTACAATTTATTCGTGTTTTTCCCTTTTTAAATAATCTGAAAAACTAGTTTCTCTGCAAGTGGTCTTGCGAAAGAGCTCATGCTGGACGAACCAATTACTAATCAACAATTATGGGGATCAAATGGAAGAAAAGATTTAACTTTTCTATGAGTGCGTTGACGATATGAACAAATATCGTGATAACATGTATTGTCATTCGGTGGCTTTGCAGATGTCAATCAAATTCGATCGTCTCGTTCAAATGGTAATAAAGCGTTCTATTGAATCAGATTGAGCAAAAACTGATAAAGACTGCGATTAATCATAAGTGACCTTAAATTAAGGAGACTGTATATTTCTCATACTATGCATTTTATGACGTTATCAGTAGAAAAAGTAAACTTCACATGCTAATAAGCCTACGTTAATAGAAGCAAGGATTGATGAATGATTACTTCGGGTAGGAATTACTAGATCATTTGTATGTTGTTTAACGAGGAACTCGCAATATTTCAACGAGGTAGGGATAAAAATATGAATTTAAAAAAAAACTAAAATAAAACTTGTACAGGTAGTATAAAGAAAGTTCGGGTATTTTGAAATTGAATTATAGAAAATATAATGGTGTTTACGATGTTAACATCATCAGTAACTACATGTATTGATAATAAACTATTGGCTTAAATAAACGTTTTTAAAAACTACTCAAAATATCAAAATCAATTTATTTTTAACACGTCCTACATTAGAGTATCAATCCGCGCTATAATTTTATCTTCAATTATTTTCATACACTTGAAAATGAAGACGAAAAAAGATCATGTTCAGGGATTTATTGATATTCTTTTTACTACCGGTAAAGGGTACTTTTTCCCCTCTGACAACAAATGAATATTTTCCCTTCCACAGGTAAAAATTCCCCTTGAAATGTTGAAACTACATGAAGTTGTATGGGAATTTGAACAAAAATCATTTTATACTTGTATATTCTAAATATTTTTCTATAATTAACAAAGTCTTGAAATATAGACAAAATTCAGTAATCAATCAATTGATGTGCCTAATTTTAGATATTATGATCTGAGAATGTCCCCCTCCCCTGGAGGAAGTTCATGACTGAATTCTCAAAAATTCCCCCTAAATATGAAATGGGTGATAACATATGAAAGCTGGATAAATCCCTGATGTTGAAATTTTGATACACTTCAACACAACTTTAGCATTTCACCGCAACTTCATGAATGGGTAATAATGAAAAAACAATTGGATTGTTTTGAGTCTGAGTGTGAATTAAAAAAAATTGCCACCACACAGATGGGAATTTGAAATAGAAGTTTTATTTGACTTTTAAGGTTAGAAGTATTAGACTTAAACCGGCAATAGTTGCGTTGTCAGTGTACCTTCATAAAACAGAATTTGTTGACCCGTTTACCAAATCATACTTTGTCATTGATTTTTCTTCGCTTGTTTTGTGTCAAGTAAATTCATTGTTAATCATTTTGACTTTTATTTCGTCTGCAACCCTATGTGTCACGTGGTGTCTGAGCAAATTAACTTCTGCTTTTGAGATACAGTGAAGGAAATTACATTAATGTATATTAATGTCAATAGTAAAAAGAATAACAAAGAACGATCTTTGAAAATCATCGAAATCCCTAAGTGGGAATCGTAGAAAACAATTCATCGCAATTTTACAGTTATTAAACTTATCTTCTCGAAAGCGTTAATGAAATTTATTTATATACAATTGCTGAAGCGTTTGCACTTGGGGATTTTAGGCAACGACTTTTATCTTCTCCGCCGGCATGAAGCTTAAGCAGCCGACGGATAGTATGTCGTATGTTCCGTCATTTTTGATGTCCCAGTTGAATGAAAAAAATAATGCATATTGATGAATAGGAGTTTCTACTGTCCGCAGACTTATCTTAAACTAGCATGATTCATACTCTCATGAATAAGTGTACTTTCAGATCATCGGCAGGCGTCTTGAAATATATATATAATGTTGTTTGTCTTTATCAATGTTGACAAGAAAATGTAAAAACAGCATGGTGCAATGTCTGCTATCAATACTCCAGAAAGAAAGAACAAATTCATTAAGGGCAACATCGTTTTCATTATCTAAGGACAATTCATAACGGTTCTTACATCAAATGTATTTTTCCTAGACGCCACTATTTAATTGACTCGCGTACAACAAAATGATGCGACTACACGCTTCTAGCGATTGGGTAATCAGATGTTGTGGATATTAAATTTAATTGTACATCGATCCCGAGGCAAAAATATCTCTGTCTACACGTTCCGTATCAAACTATCTATGGTGCTAGGGGGTAACCGCATCGTGATTTGAACATAAGCTGTAGTTAAGTTTAGTTTGTCTAATTTAATAAACGCTGCGTATGAACGTCAGAGACAATTCACACAAGTTGTTGCCATTCTTTTATTTAATAAGCTAAGACTCCTGTGAATGACTTTACTGAAATCAATTGATGTTGCTGAAGGTGACAGGCATTTATTTAAAGGAGTCTGGTTATTTAGCCGTGGTGGGCTGATAATGAAAGAATTGCGTCAGTGTTTATATGCCATGTATTTCATTAAGTCGCTATAACTTCCAAAATGGCCAGAGAATTAGATATAATCAACAAAATTGTACATTCATATAGTTTTTCAAATCCAGTGAATAATTGTTATTTTCAGTGATGATGACATGACTTTCAGTATAAGGACTGTTTGGTGTCCCCTTTCAAGTTAATTGAAGATGAATACAGAGTATTTCATACCGTAATCTACATTTACACCTTTCCCAAAATGTATCAAATTAAGTTAACTGTATAGAACATCGACAAGACAAAAAAGTGTGAAGACACCGGAATTAGCCTGACTGAAATCTGACCTATTATTCACGTTTATGAAAGTAATTACGTTTCCCCCTGGATTTTGTTCAGCGAGAGAAAATCAATATAAAGATGTATCAGACATTCAAATCTTAGATTACCTTGAGAAAAGAACTATTTTTACTATTCCGACCAAAAACCACATAATTCCAACACCAAATAAATCATAGCTCGTGACAATTAAGACAAAGGGACCTAACATATAATGAGATTGCGAAAAAAGTGCATGTTCAAATGAAATAAAATCAATTGATTTTTTAAGAAGATTTTCATTATGGTCACAAATTCACGGAGTTGAATAGAAAAAGAAAACAAAGTCGATATACCTCACACTGTAACCATTGTACGCGCACCAGGGACATAAAAACACTTCACCCTTAAGTAAAAAGTGAAAACAACATTGACGTTGCATAATGCAGGTTTAACATTTCCTTGATGTTAAAGACAGGGTTAGGTAATTAGTATAGCGACGGTAATTCATTTACTTTATAAGGGATTTAATGGCTCTTGCCTATCCTAATTCGTTAGATTTGGTCGTGTCGCCGGATTAGGGACATGAAAAGGGTTTTGTTTTACTTTCAAAATCCGGGAATTAGCCAGCGGATCTACACTAACTTATTAAAAAAGGAAACAACAAAAGTGAAGGTGTACCTGTGTCATGATTCGATCGGACCCGTCCCCCTCCTCGTCTCGGAAAATGATGTCTGGGTTGTCATTTGTCACCAGTTTTTTGAATTTCGGATCGTCCCTGGTAATACGCCCCTCCGCTAAGCCGCTGGCACCAAGAGTGTTTTCTGAGACGTTCGGCACATGCTGTTTATACACTAGTGGGGTCCTATTTCCGGGCCTGTGCCTCCGCCCCGATCCCCGCGGCGAGGCGCACTGTAAGGAGGGTCCAGTAAGAATGAGAAAGGCAAACACTGCTGTTTGGAGCACGGAGAGAAGCGCGGACGAGCGCATACCGATGCCCCCAGTTCTACGTTCGATGATGAATACGAATAACGTCACTTTTACGCCGATGACAGTTTAAACCTTCCCACCTGTATATCAGCCCTCATATAATTCTCTGGATTTTCCCTGTAATACATTTCGCTGTTAATTTAAAATCATGATTCAATTTCTGAAAAATTGAAAACATCAAAGGTTTGATAAGTTTTATCTGGTGTGTTCGACACAATCTTTTCTCTCTCTCTTTGAAATTTGACGTTATGTTGGCTCCTTATTCATTCATTGTTCACAGTATATAGAACTGTACTAGTAGAACAGTACCACACTTATCACCGATAAAACACTGATGCGGCAGTTCAATATATCTATATTAATATCCTTAAGTTGCTGTCACTGTCTGTAATAATCCAATCGTATGTCTGTGATTGGCTATGGGTGTGTTCCGACCCTCAGTCCTGCTTTTCCACTGATTACATCCTTTTTAACTGTTTAACAAGCCACTAGTACCGTGAATCAGATATCAAATTTTGAACCAATAGGAATCTACCCAGTCCACAAGTTGACAGCCCACTTTAAAAGCCCTACATCTGTCAATCAGTTACATCTTCGTGCTTTATCTGATAAAAATCCTTCTTGTTTAAAAATCATTAAATCCACCTTCTCTGCCCCTTTCACTTCATGATTTCTGGTGACACTCAGATATTGAGTTCTACACTCTTTGAAGTTCACTAAATTATTTTTTCCGTATTTACATCTGTAGAATTATTTTTTGGCGAAGGTTTCCTATTTTTGTCGAAAGAAAAGAATTCCTGAAAAATACAATTAAAATCCACATTTTACAAATGTTGTATCATATTTAAAGTACAAAGCAATAAAGAATAATAATTTAATGTACCAAAGTAGCAATCCGATTACAAGCTTAAAAATTTATTCGAAATTTAATTCAATTTACAGACTAGCTATGGGTTTTGTGACAGTTCATTGAAATGATTGACATCTATAAATGTAGAAAGAGTTAATATAAAAAGGAATTAGATTCCAGCACCACGGAGCCTTATTTAAGAAATACCCACTCCTTTCGAAGCCAATCTCCAGAAATGATAAAATAATAATTACATTACGTGTGATAATCTTGAGGAATTTGTGGTGCCAAATTCGACTTGTGTACAGTGGGAAAGCAAAGTCACGTTGAAAATGATCACACGTTTGAGACGATCTCCGTTTTCCCACACACCTTAGAAATCACATATCTTTCTCTACAAACTTTTTTATGACGACACCAAATACTTCTTTTTATAGAGAAAAATCTATATTGAAGAATGGCAACACCTCATTATAAGACAATAAATGTCCCAGGACTATTCCTGATAGCAGTTCCTATCGCTATTGCCTCTACATTTATCACTTCACACAGTAATCTCGCAGTTCCTGTAAAATTGGCCTCCAAAAATATAACGGATGAAATTAAAATGTCGTTAAAATTGTACCCCGCAGCAGATATCCAAACTTCAAATGATTTTGATATCTTAACTTAGTTTCCGCAGAATTTTTTCTTAAAATCCAACAACTGAGCGCCGAAATTTCCTTTCTCTCTCTGACTGGAGCGGGTTTATACCATGTGATCGTCGCTGCTATTTTTATAGTAAACTTCAGAAATTACATGTAATTGTGACTTATAAGTTTACTACAATCGTCCGGCGGTTTATGGGGCCCAAGCGTTGTGTTCAAAGCGTATGAGAGCGACCGACTGGGTCTGGAGACTGAATAGAGGTTTAAAGACACCTCTCGGCATGACGTAGCTGTCCAAAGAGCTCTGGCCGCGAAAAGAAGTGTAAACAAATTGGTCACTTAATAGCAGTTAAATAAATATTGTAAAACTGGGAATATCAATTCAGATTTCTATATATACAAACCTGGGCAATGAATTTTAATTTCTAAATATTTGGTCATTTCCGAAAATTAGGCTCTCTAACTATGAATTCCTTTTCATATTTGCAAAAGAATTTGATTTTCAAACACTTCAAACAAAATATTCTCATGATCAAAAGTTAGCTATACAAACCGTGTACTTGTGTTATTGTAAGATTTAATTACCAACAGGGTAGTGCAATACACTTTCATTCTTTGAAAGAGGGCATCAGCGACGGAGTCGTTCACAAAATACAGATGTGTGATAATTAAAACTGCCAAATATGGCCAACCCAGAAGAAAACCCAATAGCAAAACTGTGGTCTCGCTTTCATTTGTAGGACAAAATGACCGTCTCAAATAACACCCTCAAATATTCAACCAATTTATGCATAAATCACAAACTTGGAAACATTTGAACGCATACGTTTGTCGTGGATCAAAATAAATTTTAATTTCTAAGGCTTCAGTGTAATGTCCAATTCTTTTTTCGCAGCTCATGTCTGACAAATGACTAATCTCCTTCATGTTCCAGTTTTTGACTAATACAATGCACATTTTACGAAAATATGCTTTTTAGTAAACAATTTTACCATGTATATCTTCTACGAGATCACACATTAACAGAACTAGAGTCGTTTACGTTTATTTTCATTTGCACATAAATAATCTCTAGTTCCGCCATTTTACAAATTTCCGATAGTGTTACGTAATGGTGACCCTTCGTCGCCAGTCGCTTAGTTTTTATCTTGAATTCTATTCATTTACCACCATTACAGAACTAGCATTTCTTACAATTGTTCTCTTTCAACAGCATTTTTCAATACCAAATCAACGAAATTTTGCGAAGGGAGAATTTTATTGCTAAACATCCATTCAGATTGACTTGACGGTCGAAATAAATATACAATAAATATTGGAAATAGACGGATTTTACTCCTAAAGGAGCAAAAAGTGTTAATAACAAAAATACATCCTTCGCTTTCCACCAGTGAAAGAAAGTGTTACAATTTGGAGTTTGCTTTGGCCAATATGTTTTTAAAAATTACAATCTTCATCAATATTTTTTACATGTAAGTTATTCTGCTCCATAGAAAAGGGAAAAAAGCGAAGACAATGTATGACTAACACTTTCATAAATCACAACCCGCTAACACTGTCTGAACATTATCCTCACCAACTAATGCTATCTTGATCAGTTCAGACTCTAATTTCCTACTGAGACTACTAAATTACTACTACGTTACCCAACGTGATGTACCAAAAGGAAAGTCCAACTAAATATTGGCAAATGAACTGTTATCAGATATAAACAGATGTGATAGCCCTGTTTCATTACTTGCAGATATTTGCCTTCATTGTATATACTGTAGATAGAGAACATCCTTACAATGTGCATGTAAATGTCTTATACATTTGTGTATTGAGAGAAATCATAGTTTTGAAAAGAACCTTCCTGACATATATTTTTATCTATTTACTTTAATTTATATTTATTCTGCTAACAGAAATCTGCAATATGAGTATCTTTTGCAGAATTTCTTCTTCATTTTTAAAATGGCCACAGAAAGAACGTAACTAAGGGCTGAAATGCATCCGTTAATTGATTGTTTGGAAAGCCTCTTACTAAACTGATATGCACAATGTCAATAAACATGTATCTCCTTGTCAAAGTCAGGTACAACATCCCTAATTATCTGTGGGGTCATTGTACCAGTAAGTCTGGATATTGAAAGCAAATGCGCTCATGGAGGACAAAAAGCGAAACGAAACAAAATCGTGGTCCGACTTGACCTGTCCCAAGTTGACAAATACTGACAATCAACAAAGACCTTTAGTCTGATTTAATGAGAGATAATCGCTGTTTCTGAGACGCTGAAGTGTATCCGGTGTCATACCTCTCGCGAGATCTTGCGACCAACGTTTTTTTAACTCCATAGATTCTGTCTATCCAAAATTCAATGGACAAAAAGTTTTAAACGAAGAGCACCTGAAGACATTTAGATATATTTTGGTATAATTTTACTACAATACACGAATGAAAATGTTTTAACCAGCAATTTAAAAGTCGCACATACTGATGTCAACGTAGGGATGTCGACATTGATATACATAGTGTGTAAAACAATGTTGCATGTCTATTTAGTCAATATGAAAGAGTATTTGATATGTATATATTTTGTTCTTATAACAAATTTGTCAACACAGACAAATTGCGTTTAATATGTAGTTTGGGATAGGGTAAGGTTACGACTATACATACAGGCTCTTGGATCACGTGGTCAGGGTTAGAGTGAATATCAAGGGTTAGGCTATGGGATTTGGCTAAGAGGTGAGGGTTGGGGATCATTTGATATCGAATTATGGTAATTGAAATTGAGACGATAAAAAAATAAAAGACATCATCTGATTGAATGTGAAGAAATGCATAATTTTAAAAATGTTTGAAACAATATCATCCAAGGAACAATACACGTACATACATTCACTCAGTTTTCACCCTTAACACTAACTGAAATTTGAAGGTTAATATCTCATAAACTTTCAACTTTTGATTGATTGGTTAATTGTATCTTGTTTAACGTCTCTCTTGGGAATTTTTCACTTGTATGGAGACGAACACCAAGACCGGTGAAGGGCTTCAAATTTAGGCCTTTGCTCGGCGCATACGGCCATTGAACAGTGAGGGTTCTTAAGCGTGTCACACCTACTGTGACACGAGGCATCCATTTTTAAGGTCATCTCCGAGGACCCTTGACATACACACCTGATGCCGAGGGTTTGGCGATGGAACTGTCACTACTTGTTTTAACGACTTAGGTCTGTCGCGGCCGGGATTCGAACCCCGGCCTTCTGCATGCGGGACAAACGCTCTAACCTCTAGAACCTTTGAGATAGGCTAATCACTGCGTATGAATGTACTTGACATTAAGAGCACAACTCAGATTTAGAATTAAAATGCAATTGAAATGATTAAACTGTAAATATAAGAAATTTCTTTCAGTTTTAGAAAGGATGATACTAGTATTATTTACCTCGGGCCTCTTCACACCGGCATATATTACAGAGTCCGGTGTTATTACAGAGTCCGGTGTTATTACAGAGTCCGGTGTTATTACATAGAGTCCGGTGTTATTACATAGAGTCCGGTGTTATTACATAGAGTCCGGTGTTATTACAAAGAGTCCGATGTTATTACAAAGAGACCGGTGTTATTACAAAGAGTCTGGTGTTATTACAAAGAGTCCGGTGTTATTACATAGAGTGTGGTGTTATTACAAAGTCCTGTGTTACTGTATCACATAGAGCCAGGCGATTTACATAGAGTGTGGCATATATTACAGAGTCCTGTGTTATTACAAAGGGTCCGGTGTTATTTCATAGAGTCAGGTGTTATTATATAGAGTCCGGTTGAAGAGGCTTGATGTAAATCATCAAATATACATTCAAAAACTGAATGGCATTGCTTTATTAATACTGATGTTGACTGTTTGGAGTTTGAGCATTCTGTTGGGAATCTTTCACTAAAATATAGAAACGTCATCAGCTTGTAAGCGAAGTGTTACAGAGTTATACGTAGCGCTCTGAACAATTTAGCAGCATGGGTTATTCATATACCGTAACACGTGACCAAGGTGCTTAATTAAGGTCTTATAAAAGTATCCTCCATTTTAGCTCATTGATATCGGAGAGATTCAACACAATGACAGCAAATGAAAATTGATAAAATGATCAAAGTGAAACGCGATATCGAATAAAAACCTGAAAAATGAAAAACCTATAGTAATACATAGTTAAAACGATATTACAAAAAATGCCCACCCACCCTCATCCTATACCCTTTGTCATTTGATCAAGCTCAAGGTCATCAATTAAAAAAAAATCATAAAAACAATTCTCCAACACACCCGTCAACAGAACATAAATGTGTTCGTTTTATATGAAAATGTGAAAACACATCTGTTACACAACCTTTGTGTCATAAAGTCAAGTGTCTAGGTTATTTCTATCAGAATGATTCATTGATGTTTTCCGCCACACTCAACAATTTTTCAGTTATGTGGTGGCGCCCAGTTTTTATTGATGGATTGATTGATTGTACATTGTTTTACGTCCCTCTCGAGAATATTTCACTCATATGGAGACGTCACCACTGCCGGTGAAGGGCTACAAAATTTAGGCCTATGATCGGCGCTTATGGTCATCGAGCAGTGAGGGATCTTTATCGTGCCACACCTGCTGTGACGTGGAAGAGAGAACCCAGATACAATGTACCTGGGAAGAGACCACCGACCTTCCGAAAGTAAACTGGTAAACTTTCTCATTTACCTGCGCGAATGGGATTTGAACCCAATCCCGCGCCGACAGAGGTGAGAGACTGTGTGATTTTGAGCGCGATGCTCTAACCACTCGGCCACGGAGGCCCCCTATGAGAATGAAAGCATGCAGTGATTTGTATAATGCCACAGAAGTGATGCTAGGTTTCTTTTGTCTATATTATATCCTCATAATGCTAAAGATGAAGCCATTTTCTTCTTACACTGAAATTTTGTAAAATAAAAAATTACAAATTTCTATGCTCCGAATAACTTTCCATACAAAGCAGGCCACTTCGTGACGTATCGGCTCGTATATGAGAATATATAAAAATTGAAAAAGCAATCAATTATTATTGACAAAACATTTGTGATTGTACATGAAAGGTGAAGATAACGAACAGTGATTAATCTCATAACTCCTATAAGCATATAGGCTTCTAAAATCTCACTCAATTACAAACTTATGGCCTTGACAAATAATTCTAAATTTCATATCATTTGTGACTGACCAAAATAACCTTGCTTTAAGGCTGTGATATTTACCCTTTAACGGTGTGCATTTTTCGGAAATATTCGATAAATCATTTCGGAATTACTTTCGCGTGTCATAAATTTTAACAGTCATACTCTCGGAACACTTTTCCACTCGCTTTATCACATAATTTATCTGTAATTATCGTCTGATGCCGTCGCTAAGTGTATGATCTCTATAACTAAATTCTTGAATACCAAGTTGGTGGTTCAAAGACTGTCGGTATCAATGGCATCAACCTATTTCCTCATTTTATAAATAAGAGCAGTACGAACCGATATGGACAAAACAAAATACATGCAATAAGTGTTAATATCCTTGTCAATATCGACATGTCGATATTGATGCTATATAAAAAGCAAGATGTCTATGTGTTGACCAATTGACGTTGAAGGAAAATGTCGGAGCTGAATCAATGACTGAGACTCTGGGACAAGGAAATATCTTTCTGGATTCGGATGTCCCTTCCCGTAATCAACCATTGCATGCTGCGTGACTTTTGAATTTCCAAATTTACTATAATTTGCATAATTAAATACAGTATTTTACTCAATGCTGCATGACAACTAAATAGTCGAAATTGTTTTTGGAAAGATTTAAAGTTTAACAAATGCTTCCAGTTCACAACGTGTGCAAGTGTGCACCTACATGTAATAAATTACGTTTAATTAATTGTTCAAATTTGGACAAAACGAGCGGCAGAGCAGCTCCGTTAAAGAAACAAAACCGACTTATCATCTGCTATTGAACAACATGAACATAATGCGTAGTATTTATTTTACAGTTATTAATACAAAACACCATGGAAGTATTGGATTGATGGAACGGGGGAAAAAAGCAACAAAACTCTGTGACATCCATCATGGCGTGGGAATTCCCAGTGCGAAAGAGATCGATGACGTGGTGCGTTGGTGTTTTGGAAGGCTGTGTTGCTCGTCGGAAAGTCTGCTTCTATACGTTTCTTAATGGCAAAGTTAATAACAATCGGTGGCAGGCCGTGTCCGGTTTGTATCGGAGCAACATTCGGTCTCTTTGATAATAATTCATTTTCGGATGAAGGGTTTATGAATTGAGATGCGACTATTTCGCTCGAGGTGTAGCAATCATCACTATAATGAACACATGACATTTTGGAATATCATTTCAATTTAGAAAACATGTAATTACAGCATTGATAAGTTTTATGTCTGTCACAGTGAGTTTGATTGCAATGTTATGCAGGCAACAACGTAAATAACAAGACGTAGGGAACAGGACCGGGGACCATTGTTTTCAGGATCACTGCAAATTAACCTTGACTTTGCGTCTGTGGATGAACCAGAACTAATCTATAAGAAACGAGGTACAACAAAAGTAACGAATTAAGGAAACGCGGCAAACAACAGACGTCAATGACGTTTTTACGAGGTGACGTAGTCAACCTTGTATAGTCATCGTCCAATTCAAGATGGTTGTTCGAAGATTTACTACGATTTTCAATTTACACATTTTCTTGAATATTATGAATCTCGCAATTCACCCCCCACCGGATAATGAAATACAACTTCATTTTACTGACATTTAATATGAAATTTGCCATTGTATGGATTTTCAAAATGAGATCGAAAATGAACGATTTTTAATTTGTTAACTTTCATCCTTGCGCTCTAAATTATAGTTCGGGGGAGGGGGTATAAATGGTTTCTTTTGAAAATAGATGTTTTCTAACTAAGAGATAAACTCAATTTATCAGCAATGTTTTATGAGTTATTCTACATAAAAATGAAAACCAATTACATTATATACACAATGAAAAGATGAAGATAACGAACAGTGATCAATCCAATAACCCCTATAAGGAATACAAAATTAAGAGTTGAGCAAACACGGATTCCTGGATATACTATAGGTGGGATCAGGTGCCTGAGAGGAGTAAGCATCCTCTGTCGACAGGTCATACCTGCCGTGAGCCCTATATCTTGATCAGATCCGTAGTCAAAATCAGCTTGTAAAGAACGGCCTAACAAATGAAGGTATTTATAAGAGTTTTAGTAACTACACGTGTATTTGTTTATTAATTGTTGATCTCGAAGAGGATTCTGGGAAGAAACATTCCCGCGTTTCTGTTAGGAAAATATGCGCTAATCATGCAGTAAAATAACTGCTATCGAAAATATAGTTCGTCGTAGTGAAACCTACCAAAATTGTTCTAAGTGTTCCTAAGTTAAAGACAATTTAGATTTTCTCTTTCTATATTCGTGCCCAACAAACTGTAGTGTTTACAACCATAGTCTACGACAATTAATCGCTTGATTTTAGAAATTATCGTTATTCATCGAAGATATTTAATTTTCCTGCCGATCATTCCATTAGTAAAAAGGTTTTGGCAACGGCGACTAGACAAGATATCTATCGAAGTTTGGCCCTTTAGGAAGTAGATTTTTAAAGTTTCATTATTTTTAATTTTTGTTTGACATTTGAATGTCCTGTGGAATTATTATTTTTTCTTCTTTTTTACAATTTATGTTGTTGTAGTTAGGGACTCTGCACTCGCAATATTTATGAGAATGCGCAAGAATTATCCCAACATACAAAGGCGTATCGTTTTAATATCTAAACTCAAACAAATAAATAGTACTTGCAATTTGTGTCTATGCTACGTGAATACAACATCTGGAAGCCGTATTTGATGACTAATTAGTGAAAGCAATATATGGACCTTATTTCGCACATGATGAGAATTAAGTGAAATTTATTTCACTTTTTCCATTCTGAAAAATTTACAATTAGAGAATGATACAGATCCAAAAGTGAAAATTCACAGGATAATACATAGAAAGTTAAAAATAGTACTTCAGATACCATCAGTGGTGACCGCTTTAATTCCATAAAATATCAATATGAATCCGGGTTAATATAAGATATATCGACCTAATCATTGCACTCTGAATGATAAAGATCCAAATTTTCTACATGTAGTTATTGAAAGCAAAATGGTTTAACGTGTACTCTACATGCTACTACTGGTTATACAAGTTATTTCCTGAAATATATACTGTAGTATTGAATGTTCTCCAATACGGAATTATTTTCTTTTTTAGGATGTGATGATTTATTACATCACAATATCTTGATAGATAAAATATGCATTTAAAAAAAAGACTAAAGCTGCCTTGTCATCAAGAGAAGGGTATATGTAGTACATGTAAATATTTAGATCAGAGAATTGGTCTCTACTAACAGGTGTAAAAATGATGTCAATTGCGCAACCTATAAAAATTTAAAGATAGAAAAAATCAGATCATTAAAATAGACATTAAATAATATACACTAAATCACTTCACATGAACACCATATTACATCTATTAAACTATATGATATTGCCTGATTAGAAGATGCTATAGACTTGTCGACACTTCATAATTGAAACGCACGTAACTTAATGATAATTATGAATTTGTTTGCACGTACTGTCATTCGATGTGATATTTACTTGTTAACCCATACACTTTCTCTCCGCCAACCAAACGCAGTTGCTTCAGGGTTATTGCAAATAGGATCAATCATCAGAATACAAAAACTATGCGACTTCTTATCATTCATATAATTCTTAACAAATACTTCATAAACTGGTTGTTCTCAGACTAAGTGTTTGAATTAATTGAAATCTTTGTGATATGAGAGTCTATTGTAATAAAAGGTTGATGTGAAAAAGTGATAACCTTTTTTATTTTGACAGCACGTCTCCACCTCCTACGCTTAACCAGGGATCCATTAATTTAAATGTCATTAACTTTGTTTTACGGGGTCCTGTTTACACACTTACTTAAATATAGCTTTGTGAAAATGATGTGGAAATTATAATTTAGATTAAAGTTTTCATTTTTAAAGAAAATCTGTGAAATTATTTCACCTAACAGAAACTTGTGACCACTGCGGACTCTATGCTAAAGGTTTGCACACATCCTTTTTTCTTGAAGCCTCAGTCTCGTTACAGCTGCAGCAAACACAAAATGTTTTACTTGAAACTGAAGGAATGGTACACGTGTATCTACAAAATTGCGGATAAAATGGACCCAAAAATACAATACAGAAATCACCAAAAAACAAAACAACGACCCTACCACCGTGAAATAGCTTTGACTCGTTATAACCTACCGCGCCAACATCCCTAACTTAATATGGAACAAATGTTCAACATACACACGGAGAAATATGAATTTTTAAGTGAATGTATTTCATGTTGAACTTTTGGGGAAGTTGTACACCGGCCATGATATTTGACAATCATTAGAACCTAGGGTTTCCATCATTTTCGCCATTTGCACAACGATGATTTTCGACAGCGCTTTAGTTTCAAAACAACTATTTATTTCCCCTCGTAAAAAGGCATGACTTTTATTGAAATGGCTTCGTCGGAGAAACAAAGCTACGGGCAGAAGTACGGCGGAAAACTTTGATCAGGAACGCTTCATACAGTTTTATCAAAAATTCCTATTTTAGAAAAGATAAAAATTAAACCAGCAAATACTTATAAACCTAATAATTGCTGTTTTCTGATAATACGATAAAACTCAAAATTGTTTATCAATTTAAAATTGTGTCTCTCAATTGAATTTTTCACATCCCAAGGACCATTTTATTTATATTATCGCACAATTTCCAGCCTAATTACGCGTATTTTTAGACGACATGATATATTGCGTGTATCGATTATTTCTGAAATATCTTCCCTGAAAGCAATCATTTATCCATTTAGTTCATACTGTAAATGGTGTTTTGTCTAGCCAAAAGTACGCGATCTAAACAACATGAACAAGCACTCAGTTCTTAGAGATCATGTCAAGGATTACGGCACTGTCGCTGTGACCCTCTATCTAACAATATCAATGTAACTATAGCCATATACTGTCGTATGTATAATTCATTCATTCATACCACAACTGATCCATAGAATGTCTACCAAAGATGTCCATGTACATTGCAATATATGTAATCATTCAAATGTATTTGTCAATACCGAGATTAAACAGCAAGTACATATTGTACCACTTGTATTCCTTCAATCAGTCTCGACACAGGGGTGGTATCAGACTAATTAAAAGTACTACCTGTCATACGACATCGTAGTGTTAATCTGTAATATTCAATATTTGAATCACAAAACTACATGACACATGTAACTAACATTATATACGTAGATGCAAAGAGAGAGAGAGAGAGAGAGAGAGAGAGAGAGAGAGAGAGAGAGAGAGAGAGAGCAAATTGGAAAGTAAAATATGACATTGGCGTTTACCACATTAATCTTTATTGCATTAAAATCACATCTAGAACATTGAAGGTACTGAACATGGATAGTCTTGGACGTGATATGCAGAGCGAAAGTGCAAAATAAAATCTAACACCGGAGGGTAAAGCTTTTCTGGGAGGGTCGTCAGCTCCTCTCAATCTAAAATTAAAGTCCTACAGCCACATCACACAGCGTTAAGATTGATCTAACAAGTATTCAGCTATGCTTTCACCAATACATTCCCTTTCGGCAAAGAAGATGGCGGTCAAAGCGACAACTAAAGAAGCATAAACAAGCTTGATTTAGGTGGGCAATACGGCAGGTTTCCTGTTACAAGAATACTCGTGTACGAAGTGGATTATATATAATTATCAGATGTTTTGATAAGCTTCTTACAAGTACATGAAATATTGATTATAGAAAAACGAAATAAATCTGATAATTGTCATACTCTTAATGAAATATAATGTCTTGCCGCCAGGAACTACACACAGGGAGGTAGAAAAAATACAGAGCAAGTTACTAACCTTGTCTTTTCAATTTTGATCATTTTTCTGATTCTTGACAAATTAGAAAAAAATGTAAAGATAACGAACAGTGATCAATCTCATAACTCGTATAAGGAATACAAAATAAAGAGTTGGGTAAACACGGACCCCTGGATATATCAGAGGTGGGATCAGGTGCCTAACAGGAGTAAGCATCCCCTGTCGACCGGCCACACCCGCCGTGAGCCCTCTATCTTGATCAGGTAAACGGAGTTATCCGTAGTCAAAATCAGTGTGTAAAGAACGGCCTAACGATTGGTATGAAATACATCAGACAGCATCTGATTAGTTATAACGACCATGGAATTTGCGACATGCGAAATGCTTTTAAACTGTTCTGTAGAGAGTTAAACATAAACCTAATCAGTACTGATTGAATATTGTTTAACGTCACTCTCGAGAATATTTCACTCATATGGAGACGTCAACAGTGCCGGTGAAGGGCTACAAAATTTCGGCCTATGCTCGGCGCGTATGACCTTTGAGCAGGGAGGGATCTTTATCGTGACACGGGACCTCGGTTTTTGCTGTCTCATCTGAAGGACCGCCCCATTTAGTCGCCTTCTACGACAAGCAAGGGGTATTGAGGACCTAATCTAATCCGGATCCCACAGGATTGATCAGTACTGGATCTCACTTCCGTAAAACACCATGAATAACAAGAGGTACTGTGAGCAATGGTCACTAAGAATACTCCCCCCCCCCCGTACCCAAATATCCCAAAGGGTGTTGTTAATAGGTTTAAATTACCTCTTTCCTGAGTGTAAAAAAGAAAGGGCATGACAAAACCTTGGGTAGACCTTTGACCCCAAATTCGATAGGGAACATCTTCGTCCCATGTGTATGATATCGTGACTCTAGGTGGTAAGGATAACGCTTTCGTCTACAGACGGACAACCCGATTCCAGTATACCCCCCACAATTTTGTTGCGGGGGTATATTAATGTTATTGAATAAAATCAAGAGTGATTATCGACACTCGAATAACTTGAAACAACTTAGGTCAAATGACCTTGGTTAAAGTCATAGCATATTGTCTGGTCATAGGGAACGTTTGTACTCAGTTTGACCTTTAAACTATCTATTGCTGTTATACAATTAGAACTTCATAAAGTCCGTGCTTTGTTTAATGAAATAAAATGTTATGATTCTGTTCCAATTTACACGAACCTCACTCATAAAGTTCATTCCTGGAGGCTCAAACGAAAAGCAGTTTTACACACAGCTGAGTTGTTCATGAGTCAGATAATAACGACTCAAAATCTTTGTCCAGGATATCTGCTTGCACTAAGAATCACGGGTAGATATTGCTTTGAAGACGGGAGGTCCCGTGTCATGCTAGGCATTGATACAATTATGTTACGACCTTGAGCACCATGCGTAAGGCAATATTTGTGGCACTTCACCTTGTTGGATGAGTGAAAAATTCTTGAATGGGACGTAAAACAACATACAAACGAATGTGAACTTTAATTTTTCCCAATCTATTTATCATCTGAAACCGATATATAATTTCCACTTTTGATATACTAGTAAAACTATATAACTATTTAAAGTAACTTGTTTTTTTCCATTACATAAGATTATATACCCCCCCCCCCACCACCACCAAATGAACGTATCTAACATAATTAAAGTGAAGAATTGGGTTACGTATATACATTTCGTTTGAGAATTTTCTGGGGGGACTAAATATCAAGACTGCCGATTCTGTAACTTTTAATTTGATTTTGAAATAAATTTAATTCACATAGTACAAAATGCATACCATCATACGACTTTATTTTAAAACAAATATAGCTGAATTTGTCGTAACAAACATATACATGTACCACATTTAAAAATAGGTATAAAATGAAAATACAATGATAATCATGTTTTATTAACAAATAAGAAAAGATAACGTTAAGCTCTATCACATCAGATACTCTATTAAACATACTATACACTGATTGCTTCAAGTAACATCTCTGTTGATGATCCCAGTCTTTCTAAATCTCATACTCTAAAAATTCTTCTGGGTGTTCATGATGAGATGTTCCATATGACGTCACGGGACGCAAGGTATGGAGTGTTTTCCGGTCATAGAAGAATGATTACACCTTCTAATTCGACTGAAAAACCAGATACAAAAATAATTAGGATGGTAGAATTATCCACATTGTAAGTAAGAGAACCATCCCCCAACGTAGCTGTTGCAAATTCAAAGTCGATGTATGAATTAAAGTTTAGATCACTTACCTATGTTGGCTTGGGTCCTTAGATCTTCTTTCGGCCAAACAGTATCGCCAACATTCTTTTCGTCCATAATCCGGGATAAAAATTGCAAGGAACGAATGATCATATACGCATCATGAATGTAACTTATTCTTTTTGGTGGGGTGGGTAAATTATTATATTGAATGCTATATATCGTATACGTGTTTTAGACATAGAAATACGACGGAAGGCCTCCCAGATGGTGCAGAGAAACAATTGAAAACATTAAGAAATGTACTATAAATCATTACAAAATATTACCGTCCTTTTAACTGTGCCGAAAGACTCAAAATTTACAAAATTTTACCTTTGAGTTTTTAAAGATGTATCTTCCTGCAGTCCAATGAAACACTGTTATACGAAGGAAAATATAATGATTATGAAACTCAGTTGTAATCTAATAAATGGTGTTATTCTGATGCAGCAAAAAAACTCAGCGTTTGTAGTAAAATTTCAAACAAAAGGTCTATATACAGCCTGTGAAAGGTGACTTTGTGTCAGGGTATAAAAAAGAAAAACTATTGTGTACCAAATTGGGCATGTCTAAGCTTCAGAGGCGAGGCTCATAGTATTCAATGGGAACAGTGAAGAAACATTTCATCACTTCATTGATAAGAACGGAAACGGGCAATATGAGTTACATATCGGGTAGAAATTAAAGATGTGTGGAAATCTTAGAGTTTCAATGGTGGCGATTACTTTAAAAGTAGGTCATAATGAAACTATTGTTGGGGTAACCATTGCATTCCATTGTTTATTTTCTTTTTCAATACGTTTGATTGATTATAAGTCAATGTTTCTACTATTAGTTGATTGCCTGAATGGATGGACTTGCATCATGTATGAATGAAATCCGTCCTACTCATTCATAAATACAAGGTTGTCAGAATGTATGGATACATTTCATAATGCAAGTACAATCCTACGCGCAAATTACGAACAACAGATTAACATGCTAACAGGAGCTGAATTATGAATGAAATGTCAATTAAATGCCGGTGATTAGCGTGACTTTTATGACATCCGCGTAGCAAATAAAGTGGCTGTGACAAAATAGCAAAAAGAATGAAATATAAACAGAAAGTGGGCTGAAAGGGTCCGCACGGACTGTCAAATTATGCTCATTATTCTAATGGAACGATTTGACTGTGGTTTTTTGTTTCTCTATAGTTTTACCAAATTCAAGACAATATTTAAAAACATTTACATTTTCCAATGTGTTGCCAGTAATGAACCATTGTCTCATTGTTTATAATTACATGTATCGATATAAACCGAGACACACAAATGACCTTTCAAATTATATGTAACTTAAAAACTTCATTTTTTTAAAAAAAGAAGTTAAATTACATGATACATGTATGCATACAAGGAACAAATATCTACTTTGTATTATGGGGGACACAATCTGCCATCTTAATACGCCATATATTGTAAAAATCCCACCATGTATTTATGTCTTATTTCAAAGGATGATCGAGGACTGATCCAATAATTTCCACAATATTGGCAAAATCGCATTCTAGAAAGGCAGTTCCTAAAATATGAGACTATTTTTTATTCAAAACAAAAATTGTTCTTTGTCAAAGCATATTGTGGTATTTTTGTGATATTCTCTATATTCTGTGGCAGCTTCCTTCGTTTCAACACTCATAGTATTCAATCATAGTTACAATGTAGCTTATAAATGCAATAGGTTAACCAAGAAAATATCCAAATGCTTTTGACGAAAAAGATCACAGAGAGATTGATGCATTGATTAATCATTCTTATTTGTACAGTTCTAGAAAAAACCAAAGTAAATCAATTTTGGCCGGAACCAAGTTTTGTCCTGCCGAGTTGTCTTCTACTATTAAAGAGATGGAATTTGTGCAGTTACATCATATACCGACAACATTTATTCAGAATGCAAATACATTGTAAATGCTAAACCATCGCACTAAATAGTCAGCCTAATGAATTGAAAATTGGACATACATATAGATTAGACTTTTTCGTATGATTATAACAGAAAACCGGTTCCATAAAATGACGTAATCAAGCACATATATGACGTCAGCTTTAAATACAAAATTGGAAATGCGTTCGCGCTGCTGCCATATTTTTATCCCCCCGTAATCGGAGGTTTTTGGTTTGTCCGCAAAACTTTAACCTTGACCATAACTTTTAAATGGTAATAAGGATTTCACATGTGTATTCCTTGTAACTGGACCTTTCTTTTGGTACCAAAGTTTTTGATCTCGTGACCTTGGACTTTGACCTACTTTTCAAAGATTTAACCTTGGTAATTATCAACTTTGCTACCATACGCATTTTTTTAACAGTTTATTTATTTTTAACTTTTATGTCCGTCGGATGGGACGTTAAACGGTGTCCCGTGTCAAAGATCACACCCCCTGATAGCAGGTAAAAGATCGTTTTCCTGATTTTCGAAAAAGAGTAGGCTCACTGGGGGTCGTCAGTTAAACTCAAACACCCACAATCAAACATATTTCAATTAGTATAACCGCCGTAAAATGTCTGAAATATTGCCAAAAATGGCTTAAAACCATAATCAATCAATCAAGCATCAGTGTTCACACAACTTGTTTTAAAGCAAGGTTTTGGAAATATATGAGCCATAACAGAAACTAAATTAATAAGAATTATAAAATACGCAGAGCTGTATTTTTACCTTTCAAATCAAATTTTCAGCTTGATTCGAAGATGATTTTAAACAATGTTTGAATATTTAAAAACCAATCTTACTTTTGCTTTCAAATACATGTGTTTAAAGACTTAGTAAGGTATTGAATATATAGAAAGAATCTAACATGAAGCATAATCGCATATAGTGTTGTGATGTGTACTTTCAAACCTCAAATTATGATATCACATATGAACACAGACAATGCTGACCTTTCACACTCCTCTCTCCGCGAGTCAGTGTTCCTCCCGATGAAAATGAATGGGATGGAACGGCTCAAGATTCTATTTGTGTTATACAATGATGAACAATGATATAATGAATATACTAAACATGTAATAATTCAACCTATGACATATTGTTTATGTATATAAATGAATAAGATATTCAAATCAAATATTTCGGTTGTCTAAACTTTGTAAGGAATTGGGTATAGGAGGAGGGCATATTCTGTGCCATAACATTTTGTGCGAAACGGTCACAATCGGCAGTCAAACTCTCAATAACACACAAGGTATATTTCTCAAAGTCTCACATTTTCAATGATCTATTAAGCAAATAAAACTGATGCAATGGTGATTAGCATGCACCGTTCCTCAAACGATATAACAAAGAACATTAGCTTCTATTGTTAAGCAATAAGCATCAATATGTTGCCAAGGAGATAAAAACTTATCATAAGATCACTTCCATATTATATTTAAAGACCATGTATAAAATATTACATATTTTTAAAATACTTGTGCAAAATAGTAAAATACTTGTGCAAAATAGTAAGTAACACAAATAAGAACGCAAATAAATACCCCCTCCAAATAAATAACCCCTCCAAATAAAAACCCTATATAAAATAACTTGGCATTCGATATCGCATATCCTGTTGTAGACACTGTATATCTATGTTCTCTTAAAATACAAAGCTTCAAAACAATAACGTTTCATAAAGTTTAGAGTTCCATGTCATAAATCTGACAAAATGTTGGGGGAGAGGGGTGAGACGTGTACTTTGTTTCCCTATTCCTAATACCTTGAATTATCAACTGTGTTAAAAGAAATGAATGGATTATTTTTCATTACATTAATCATTGTATAAAATCATAATGGTATGCTATAGGCGACTCGCTGTTTCTCACTTCATTCATGATTTCTTATCAGATCAAATTCTTTTGAGCCAAATCAAATTGTTTCACATCAGATGGTATTCTTTTCATCTCGATTTAATATAAATCTGATAAAGTTTCAAAAGAATTCTTAAACTATACTGGTAAATAGATGTAATTCTTTTTCTTCTTCTAGCGTTTACATACGGGTACTTCCTTGAGTCACGGGATGTTGAAAATTAATACTGTTAACTTATATTTTGTTATTATGATTCACGACAGTGTTGTAGCAAATCATCTTAACATCACTTTGTGAATGGAGATGTTATCAAAGTCACAGACGACTCAACTGAAGGCTGCCGCGGCTTCACACACGGGACGGAACGTTTGATTATCTTTCAAGATACAGTTCGTCAGTGCTCTAAGTTGACAAGGCCAATTGTTCACTTATTTAATATCTGTACACAATACATGCATGAGCCATAAATCAGAAAGTGGGGGGAAATGCCCTGCTGACCTTCACCTTTAAGACTATTCCTATTTTGGAATAAAAATCAAAGTCGACATAATGCCAGTCTGATGGCCAGATACAGTGTGTTTACCAGACAAACTACACTTTATCTACCAGCAAAGAAACAGTGAATTGTCAGCAGGAATAAAATCACAATATACAGTAATCTGAGCGATTCTCTGAGAAAGATCCGATATGTGACCACACCGTGATTTATTTATAAGTAAATGATAATTACTCTCTATCAAATTAGAAAAGGCATATCTTTTAATCTTTTATAAAAGAAACCTATCTCTGACTGTATCTTAACTATTGATATAATCACACCATTTTTGCGCGTATTCAATTATATGAAAAGATATAGTAGTAATGCAAACAACTATACTGAAAGCTTACATTATTCTTGAAGGTAAGAGATCTTGTAACGATAAACGTTTTTTACGCGAGTAAACCCAAACAATTGCCATCTGTGAATGCCGAAGCCCTTATTATGTATCCTTGGCTTACCCCAGAGGTTCTCTGGATTTAAGGTAATGCTAGCCGGCCTGCGTGCCCCGCCCGGTGGCTCATATAGGATGGGAACCAACCGATAAAATTGATTCGTGATTTTTCTGATCACCATGATAACCATTTTACCAGATCTGGAGATAATCCGTTGAGAAATCAGTAATGTATTTAGTCGGATCAATACCATCTTTGTCATTTTGTTTAAAACATAAACATGAGCAATGACTAATTAAAAGCCTGTTGACTGGGACAGTTTACCGCACTGAGCCGTAAAACGAATGAGCAATTACGAAACCAACAAACAAAAGATGAACCAAAAGTGGAAAGAACGTTGGACAAGATTTATGACTTGTAGTCCTCGTGTGAAAACGTTTATTCCCTCGATATCCTCCTAAATCCCAGTTTGTCAATATCATAAAAGTTTTGATAAATGTTTGGACATGGAATTATGCAACATTAACATGAAAGAGGAAATTTTAATGTATTCTGGAGCGTTTTCTTCTAAAAAGTCAACATAGTAGTTGTATTGAAGAGGCTCTATAAATATTCCAAATACATGCATATACTGTATGAATGCTATTTTTAAAAGAAGAGGTAAAGACAGTCAGGTATAGATACGCTTTGACATACCGGTATGTTATCTACAATATCCGTATCTAAACCAAATCATAATTAAATCAGAGGACATTAAACCAATAGCATTAACGTAGAAAAAGTTTACTGTGTATAATTAAAATATTAAAAGGTTTGGAATTATTTATCTCTTCGTAACTTATGCCCAGAAATACTGTATACCTGCGATTAGTATATACATTCAGTATATAAATCATATTCAGTTTGAAAGAATATTTCATTAAGAAAAAATACTATTACAGAGAGACTGGGCAAGACGTAACCAAAATATTTTAGCTTGCACGTGTATTTGCAGCCATGATTCCAAAGTTGTTTTTTTTTTGTTTGTTTTTTTACCAAAAAGTGCATCCATTGTCTGTGGTTAGAGACAAAAATGGTAATTATGTGGCAGAGCTCATCCACGTATAGTCTGATGGTTAGACAGTCATTACACACCAAAGCAGACTTTGATCACATTTCATTTAAGAGGTTGGAGACATTTTACACTCAATTAAGCGCAAACGTGGTATCCTTCCGCACGAACGAGGATCTTCATGCAGATAGTTTTCATAACAAGCACTTTTAGTAGTTTTTAATAACGTGTTTTTGTGATAATGACAGAAACATCATTGACTCCAAATTAGGAGAGAAGATAATATTATTTTGTAGACTTTCCGGAAATGCAAAAAAAGGAAGAAAAAAGAGTAATTAATATGCAATTTAGGATTGCTTCTAAGACACACAATCGCAGTGATTCGTGAATCGCATCCTGATATTGCTTTAAACATGAAAGAGAAAATCGTAATGAACAGATCACGAATCTACAGGAACATAGAACAAAACCTTCCCAGAATTCATTGTCAAAAGTTTACACTCGAAGATTCCTACAATAGTAGTAGATAGATGGTTGACACGCCAGAAACAAATAACTCGCTAGTCATGAGGAGCGTTCAGTTTTCCTCCCGCGAGATTCGATTTAATGCTCTCCCGATTAAGTTTTCCTAAGAACACAAGACTATTTACTGCAAAGAAACACTGATTACCAGGTATATGGATACTAATGTACAAAATGATTGCACGTTCACTTACAAGAGGTCGAGTCCCCTTCCGTGTGAATTTACACATGTATGTATTACAAGAAATACTAAACTCAGCATTCAATGAACTTTAAAATAAACGCAGTCATTAACTGGGCTCATTACCAGTTAACATTTGAAAAACTAAAAAAAAAAAAAAAATTATAATAAAAAATAAAAGTACTGGAGATGGCATCGAAAGTCATTAATGAGGAACAACTAATAACTGTTGTCATTTTTTAATTGAATGTATTAATCCTTTGATTGGTCGGTGTTATTAGGGCTCTGTTGTATATAATTATCCGATACTCATGTATCTCGGATACAGACAGATAGTGTAACCCACAAAATATTCGACATTAAATGTCACCTAACTAGAATTGTCAAAGTAAAATTAAATTCATTTAAATAGTGCAGATATGAATCCAAATATAAATCACGCCGCCCTTAAATACTGAAAATCTATAAATACTAGTAGTGCGAGATGAATTTCTTCCTCTTCTGATTAGTAACCGCTATTGATATTTCTGTACTACGAATGGCAACACAGAATTGTATTCTTAGATTTCTACATGTTGATGAAATTTCCTTGAATCATTAACTTCAGAACTGGGTGGAAATGCTTCGTATCATTTGGAATTGTTCAATAGCCATTTTCTTAATTGATCAAATCCTATTCTAAACATATTAGTTGAATTGATTGATTGATTGTATATTGTTTTAACGTCCCTCTCGAGAATCTTTCACTCATATGGAGACGCCATCATTGTCGGTGAAGGACTGCAAAATCTAGGCCTATGCTCGGCGCGTATGGCCTTTGAGCAGGGTAGGATTTTTATCGTGCCACACCTGCTGTGACACGGGACTTCGGTTTCATCCGAAGGACCGCCCCATTTAGTCGCCTCTAACGACAAGCAAGGGATACCGAGGACCTATTCTAACCCGGATCCCCACAATTGAAGAAAACCGTCTAATCCATACCAAGAAATCAAAATGATTGTAGGCTTTGATTGATAGCACAGTTCGTTTTGATATTGATTGGGGTTCTTTTTGTCAGAAAAGATTAAACTACATGCCAATCATTGGGTCTGAAGTAAAAGTAAAAGCTTTTCGAGAGCGAGGAGAACAATTACAATGTTTTATCATATTTTAAGATATGTGGGAGTTACCACTACAACTATTAAAACGACATATTCCAACTCCATAAGATTATCTTAATAAGTTAAAATCAGGATGAAAATTTTTGCAATTTGATAAAATTGATAACCCAATAACCTTTCATGTAATTCAAAGTGTAAAACGTTTTCATTGAAAAAGAAATTTCATAGATTTCAAAACTACTGTATGAAATGATCATGCAAATGTTTTAAAAATAAAGATAATCATGCCGTATTTACAATCAAACATTCTATAGAAAAAAGATTAAAAGGATTTATCAGAGAACCTACAGTGTATTAGTAGGAAAGTCATGAGAGGACACATCCAGTGGGAAAAAAATCTGAAAATAATCCGTTCCCTCGATTGGGCAATCCGTGTCCTTGGATTGACAAACCATACACACGAATTTGTAATTTCCCTCGGATTGGCAACCCATGCGCATGAAATTGCAAATCGTTCCCTCAGATCGGTAATGCGTGCGCACGGATTACTAGTCCGAGGGTATAGATTGCACAATTCGCAGGGAACGGGTTACTTTTAAGATTTTAAAAACCTGCATGGATAATAGACTTAGATATGACATTACACTTTTGACCTTTACTTGTTATTTTTCCTATTGATATTTAACACTGGGAATCACTAACTCTAATATATCGCTGTCATTTGTATGGTATATCGGTCAAAGAAACTTACCTGCTAGCGTTTCCGAAATCTTCACTTTCGGAGCTCATGTTTTGTAGTCGGAGATATATAACCGTCTGGTGACTCTGAAAATGATGTAAAAAGTTTGAAAACATTGCAGACTTAATATTTAAAGTACAAATTCAGTTTGGAATCTGTAGACAGTCATGGTACAGGCAACTTCATTCAGGAAAGCCACAAAATTCTTTTGGCCACTGTCTGTTTTAGATTGATTAATTATCAATGTTTGTCGTAAATAACAAATGATACTGCACTTTATAGCTTGGTCTGTTCTTAACATCGTCTTGTTTTTTAATTATTGCAATCAGTTTTATACGGCTGTGAATGATATCAAAATAAACTTTGTAATTCGATACACGCCCACAAAACGTTCATCGATATAAGGTAAGAAAGTATGTGGACATATATCAATTTCACAGAGATGGACATGAAATCAATGCTTTTAATAGTAATTAATAACCATTGTGGCTGCATAGAAAAATTCCTAATGCAATGTTCGTGTCATGACATTAATATGATTAGTGTCAATCAGGATTTACAATACATTCCGTAGTGAGACAGTACTTTTGGTATTTTTCCTTGAGAACACCATGAAACTTAATTCAAGGTGTCCATACCCCCCCCCCCCCCCCCCCCCCCCCCCCCCCCCCCCCAATGATTGATTCTCATGTCAGCGTATAGCCCTATATAGACACTGAATTTCTGTTACTTAGTTTAATTAGCAAGGGTTTGAAGTTCGTTTTGGATACAGCAGGTGAATACACAAAACACCATGTATGTCTGAAAATGTTAATTATCCATCGATAAATGATGCAGGGGGATAACTGTGTGGGGGTGTGGGGATCAGTGATGACTAGAGACTCGAGACAAAGCTAAAAATAGACTGAGCATCAAAGAAATATTAGGCAGTTTTTCCACACACACACACCATTTGTGTGTATATGTATGCGTTTTATAAGACAATTCAAAACGCAGTGTGTGTCTTGTGTGATCCTCTTGAATATACATCAAATAAATGTACATGTTCTCAATGACCGCGTAACGTGCGACAGCGCGGCGAGAATTCCATCGTCATTGAAAGGAATACACACACATACACACCTGCTGGACAGTCTTTCTTACCTAGTGGTTGATGGTAAGGTTATGGAATAAAAATTGAGCAATACTGTATCATAACATCGCAAAATAATATCACTCATATGTTTTGCACTTAACATATACATATATGTACTTCCTTTATATTTTTCAATTGAATCATTTTATGATAAATAGTACATAATTATGATAAATGTCACTTTACGAAGGATACCGACTTCGGTTCTCGATCCCGGCGCCACTTCAAACCTACGGCGTTTCCTCCTTTAAACGCCCGGCATTAGGAGTGAAAGTCACATGTCTTTCGGATATGACCACACCTAAATTTGGCGACTTCTCTACAGGAGTGAAATATTCCTGAATGAGACGTCAAACAACAAACAAAGGAAGGGATACTATGGCACGTTAGTTCTCGTAACCATGAGTGATTCTGTCAATTGCACACTGGAATGGTTTGGGCTAGATAAACCGCATATTTATTGAAACTCCGTTAGCTGAATTACCTTACCATTTTCACTATTTTTCGGAAGAATGATAGAGATACATATATACTGAATAAAGGAAAACAACAACTAAAAAGGAATAAGGAACCCTAAAACAAGAAATGACCCCCACCCACCCCAAAGGAAAGAAAGCGACCATTCTCTATGATGGAGCTGGGGATTTCGTTCTTGCAATTTCCTTGTAAAATTACTAACGTTGTTCAAATCAATGACGATATTATCATATATATAATCAACACTTTCACGAGACAATCATCCCAAATCTTATGTGACTCATTCCATTGGTCAGAATTTTATTATTTTCTATATTGATTGTCAGATACGATATTTGTAAGGATCCTATATCACAACTTTAGATACCCGGTTTTTTCATTTCTTCGCATCAGCTTGTGAAAAAAGAGTCTACCACAAAAACTCGTTAAAACCAATTCCCACTTAGTAATCAGCGTTATACAAGACTGATGAAAGTATGTCTATCCAAAAATAGTCATGTAATAACCAAACACAGTACATATTAGTCACTTGTTCAACAATAAAATGGTATCAGACGTTGTAACTTTTCAATACCGACATCTGCTGTCTTTCACAAGTCTGGCTGCAATTTAGCAGAAGCTGGGTTTACGAGAATGAGTTGGTACAAGAACTGTTAATTGGCTTTTATGTTAAGTTCATTACGAGCTGGAAGTGTACATATGAGGGATATCATTATTTGTATTATTGATTTTATTAATCATTATGATTAATGAAAATTAATAGAAATAAAGTTAGTTTTATTTATCTGGTAAAGAATTTACATAAGAAACAAAAAACCCAAAGTCCTTCCGAGTAGTTTACATACATGTAGATTAGAATTTTAAAAAGAATGTATTATTGTTTTAATATACATTACTCAATGTACATTTTGTTATATCCCTAACATATAGAAAAATAAATCCTTGTGTCTAAATGAAGAAACTTTTATATTAATTATCTTCGCAATTATGCAAAAAAAAACTACAGTATTTATTAATTATGGAGTTCTTTTACTTCATAGAGTAAACAGTATCTCACTCACGCCGGTCCCGGGTAGATTACACGAAGGTAAGTTTGTACAACTTTATTTAGTTACTATGACAATTAAAGATATTGCATATAAAGCGCGGGTTTCGACTGCTGCTCCTATAAATAATGAATCATATTTAGACCATGAAATATTATCAAAATACACTTGCCTGTTTAGGGTTTATCAAGTACATGTACTCAAACCGTGGTCTGCTGTAGAGTCCAAATAGCCAAAAGGTGAAATAAATTTATCCTGCTAAATCTATTAAAATAAAATTTTATAACATTTTGCGATGAATATTTATCACAGGTCCTACAGCGATTTTCTATAATAAATTAAAAAAAAATGACCACAATAAACAAATCCCCAAATCACGCGCAACACCAAAATAATTTTTGTTGTCTTAATTTTTCTGATGATATTTATTTTTCTGGTCTGTGTGTTCTTAGGTGATGGAAAAGTTAGGATAATTCCCTAGAGCCGTCCTGGCTCAGATACTACGTTGTGTTTAGAGAGAAAAGAAATGAATGAAAATACTAATTTTCCCCGATTGTTTTGGGGTGACATCCCCGTCGTTAAATTGGATTTTGACGAACAAGTTCCTGACATTTACACGCCAATACACCTTTATTTAGCGGAGATAACTATCATAAGGCGAGACGGACCCAAAGCCGGGCTCTTCATCCTAACTGAATTACAACCGCGGGCCGGTGCTCGTCCCTGACGTATCTGATAGAGACGACAGAAAAGTCACTCGATGTCGTAAAAGTCCAAATCGGAGATTTTTTTGCGACATGAAAAGGGGTTTATCAATTCTGAAATACAATGATTTTATTTTTATAATTGTTCCACTCACTTTGTTCAATCTATATTATTTTTTTAGTACAAACGAGCGGAAAATGTTTTAGATGTCAATGATAATTTAAAGTGGAATTATATTGCTTTATATATATATATATATATATATATATATATATATATATATATATACACACACACACACTATTGAATATAAATGTTTTACCGTATACATTTACGTACAGTACAACTGAGCATATATACTGTTATATACTTTAAGAGTTGAAGTTGTTGAATATTATCACTTCAGTGAATATTTCGGGATAAAATAATAAACTAATTTATAGAAAGCATTTACAAATACAAATTCCACATTTTGACGTTAGTTATATTACTTGTTTAAGTACGATGTACTAAATACGTTTAAACAAGTTACAGGTATCAAATTGATATATTAGCTGTCTTTATCACACACACACCCCCCCCCCTAATAACCGAATTAAAAAAAACCGCAAAATATTCGGGCACAAAAAAGTTTTACAAAGAGATAAATCATTTGTGGTTTTTCGTATCAAGGAAACCTTTCTAAAGAACTTAAAAAACTTGCAGTTTTCAAAAAATACTTCTTTTCAAGAAAATTTTATTATTATAATTTTCCCACGGTGAAACAAATTGACAAAAAGATTGTCACTTTATACACGTAACTGAAAAAAAACTATTTGTGAAAAGAAATCGTAATTTTTCTTACATCCTACACCACTTTATAAATAATCAAATGTGCGCAGACGAAGGAAATAACATGAGTAACAATTGGTGCAAGAATGTGAATTTCAAATGAATGCACAACGTACTCATCTTTTACTAATTTCGAAATTTCAAAAAAAATTGCACATTGCACTCAAATATTCAATTTTCAATTCTAAAGAAGAGTAAATCATTAAGGGTAGGTCATTATGAATATGATGAATATATCTTGACTTTTAACATGTACATGTACGTTTTAGGCAGTGCGCCAGTTGACCTTTGTCCCCGATTAAATCCTCCATTTCTGAGGTTTTAAATCAAGACTTTGTGTCTCCTGACACATATATGTTAAAAACGTATAAACTGTCCAAGTTATCATTGAACATTTGCATCAGCTTGCTAAAACTTCTCAAAAGGAACGAAGGAGTGATCGTGGTAATGTAGATCTGAAATGTCGTGTTGTATAACCACCTTAAAATGCAAATCTTTCAGATTCCAAACAAACTCTTAAAACACAAAATCCAAATGAACGCAATTGCAGCACTTATCACCGAGTGATTCAATGACGATGGCAGCTTTTTGATCGGGTGTTCAAACAACACCCGAGACTGACCCTAGGTTTGGTAAACAACAGCATTTTGTTGAATGTGTGAAAATAAGCTAAGTGCTTTGCATTAGCATTTGATTACTGTTTTATCATCTGGTCGATATAATTCTTTACAGGAAACATGTAGTAAAGGATTTAAAAGTTACAAATCTTCTAATTACCGTATTTAGGCAATATTATTGGTAATCCCTGGATTAGGGATGGTGAAGGCATCGGGTTTTTTTTTTTTGAAGCACCCAAACTAGGAATATTTCAAGCAACCAAAACCAATATGAAGTGTGTTCTAAAATGTTCATAATTAAATGAACACTATTAAATTATTTTTTAAGGAATTTTCCTCTAGAGAGGGCAGTTCATCAGATAGCACAAAGAGAGTGGATGTATTTAAAAGGAAGAATATCGCATTTCAAGAAAGTTTAAGCAGGAGATTATTATTATGTACCAGCCAAGGGTATAGGGCGGGTGTTTGTAGGTTTTGATCGAAATACAATAAAACATAACCCAAATAGCACCCCCTTGCTGGATATCACCAGCGTTCAAAGCATTTTTATTAATTAAAATAAAATCGACAAATACATCTTCAAAACCATTTAATTGCTTTCAGGTTCTGAATAGAAAAATCAAAATTTGAAAAAGAAATAGATGTTGTGATCGTTGAGGAAGCCGTTTGCTTTCGTAGCTTGAAAAGAACGTTGACAAATTAAAGGAGATCGAATTATGCTGTTAATAGAAGCTAATAAGGATTTCCATCCAAAGGGGCGGGTTCGTTTTGATAACATCCCTGCAATTGGTGGATGAAAAACGACACGTGCAAACAATAATGTGATATTCATTATTTAAAAGCTTGACAGAATAGCAGCTGAAATTTCTTACTGTGTGAAATATTCTATCCTCTTTACTCTGTTGTTATGTGAAGAATACGTTAAATTATTCAGATGTCTTAAATTAACTAGCAGACAAGTGATCATCTTTCATACTAAGAATGAAACACGACAAATACCTTGAATGTCGACTCTGAACAAGCTTTCGGAATTAATCAGATCACATAAAGTATATATAATACCCGAGTTACTGCGATTTGCAAGTATTGATGTAAAGTAATAATGGAAAAAATGAAGATGCACTAAGTTCATGAGAGTTGCCAGCGACGCATGATTCCTCTGAAAACGTACATGTTAGAAAAATGCTCCTCGTTAACTATTTTTACATTTCAGGTGCGAACGGCGTCTTTCATTTGGCGTACCTGTATGAATTAAACGTTAGACGGGTCTGTCCTACAGCAAGGCTTGATTTTCATTAGATGGCAAAATTTACGAGATCTTGAAGGAGCGGTTCATCATTTAAGTGATATTCTTGTCAATTTTTGAAGAAAGTCAGAGCGGAAATCACTCGTCTTTTTGTTTTCCCGTGACTCAAATTACTTTGGAATTAGTCTTTTATTTTCCGTTCTTCGTGTTACATATGCTGAGGACAAGTAATATTTCTCTTCGTTGATTTGTTGTATTCTTTGAATTGATAGTTCACGGCGCCACCATTTCCCCAACCTTGATTATCGGTACAATACGGCCACTATTCTTCTTTAAAGTTAATAAAGAATTCTATCAATCCAGAAATCGTGACAAAGTGATGCTTTAGTAGAGGTGTCGATATCACGAATTGGTTTTATATAACCATATACTAGTACACATCTAGATAGAACTAAGAAGTGTTTTCAGTAGCATATATCACTGGACAACATAACTGTTCAGATGTACATGACATTAAGTATAGACCAAGTTACATTATTAACACGAATGTTAGGGAGGCAACATCTCTCTGAAGACAGATAACTCAAACGGTGATAAAATAATATACATATATTACTTCCATGAATATAGTAACTCCAAGTGAGTTTTCTATTACTCAGGTGGTTTGATAAGTTAAAAACTATCTAAAATACTTTCAGAAATACCCAGGAAATCGTTACACAACTTTCCCAAAATCACTAGAATTGGTCCTACAATATTCCAAAAACCTCAAAATAACAGAGAGAGCGGAATTTTTCCTAACACAGACGATTTACATACATCCGGCTATTATAAGGTGGAAACAATTAAGAAGGAAATGCATTTCCCGTACAATATTCTTGTAAAAGAATATTTACTGTCCATTGCAAAAATCAAAGAGATATGCATGTATTCGAAATAATTACGGCAACTAATTGCAAAAATAAATGTATAAATAATAATAATTTAAGGGATAATATCCCAAAGCTCACTGTAATGGCTTTTTTATTGCATAATATATGAATTTTATTTTTCGAAAGGTCATAATTGAAATCTCCTCTACAGATGCGTCTTTTAACTCGAAAATACCATTCTTGTATCACAGATACTAATTGCGAATCCAACCAACTAAATATACCCTGACCTTGTTATGAATATTTTTGGTGAAGGATTATTAGTAGACGTTTGCTGATGGCCTTCCATGCAACAGGACTGAAGATTTATGGCTTGCCATAGGGTTAGTAGTTTTATTATACTGAGCAGACGGTTCGCCTATAAATTGATCAAAATTTGTTTACATATTATCTTTAGTCGGTTCACATTAAATATGTAATACACCAAGAGACAGTTAAAGACCCAGATAAGCAACAGCAGTTGGGAATAGTATAAAACGATGGGTAATGCTGTCAGTTAAGTCTATCCAGAAAGAAAAAACGTAGCGACGTCGACAACAATACCATTCAAAACATAGAAAAAATATTTCGTTGAGTTATGAAACAGTGCCTGGTATTAAGGTCAACAAACCTTTTTATAATCAATATAAATTGAAATTTAATTTAGAATCACAAGTCAGCAATATGATTTCAAATCCATTTCTTCCACTTTGTTAGTGGTTTACATTACGCATTGTATAGTTGTCGCTTTTTTTAAATTTTGATTTTCAAAGATTACAGTAGAGGTAAACTATCAAAGCTATCACATGTTTAAGGGCGAAATGATATCGATACTATGTACTGTCAGTATGTAAATAATTGAAGACGACATCGACAAGAAAGTTCCGAAAGAAAACAAAGATAAACATTCTAGTTATCACATTTATTGTCAACTCAAAGCTCATCTTCAGTTTCATGATAGTAAATAAAAACAATTCACGAGTCATTTAATTTCGATGAATTCGAATCTCTCCTCCGATAATCAACGATATTCGATAAGCTTGTAACAGATAAACACCACTGATTGCCATGGCGTAAGAAGTTAAACGTTCATTAAAGCCTTAATGAGATAGTGAGGAAGGGTTGGACAATGTAAATTCAATTAGCACATCTTATCACAGCTAAAAGTGGTATCAAGTTTCATCAAAATGACATTCGCTAGATATCCCTTACGTTTAAATGATCGTCTCGGATATCTTATATCTATTGCTCTGTTCCTTACATAATAGGATGCGCCATCTTAACACTTGGGTTGCTAATGTGTTCCTGTGAAAGGAAAGACTCATACAATCTTACTTCAAACATCTCTGAATCATAAAAGAAATAGATAACTACTTCACACTTTAACAAAATCCTCGCGTGCTTATGGTTAAGGTGCCAAATCAGTTTTCAAACGCTACTAAACAGCTAGTTCGATATTGTATTTGTTAAATGATAGTTTTAAGGAAATCAATATGATATTGATAAGAATTACACCTTTAAGATTGAAGAAAACTGACTGGTATAGTATGTTCCATCCTCATCATCGATAAATTTAGCGGATTTCTGTGTCTCACTGTACACCAAAAATAAATCACATCCCTTAACTTACTAAATTTCAATGAAATTTGAAACTGAAGGAATTTGAAAATTATAGATAAATCTAAATTCTATAGAGTAGTTAACCAAGCATACATAAAATATAAACGAGCGGTCAGGAAGTCCCCATATCCACTTAGTTATTTTCATTGTCTTTCGAAAATGGGAAATACACTCTTCTTGTAAAGTTTCATTGTTTTATTAGACATTTACTCAAAGATCACCGTTACCTATATGAGCAGGTAACATTATACAGTTATTGACTGGGTTCGAGGACAACAGCTGTTTTGTTTGACCCAAGAACGGATCTGTTGCCAAAAGCCGTAGGCGGAGGGCAACAGATCCGTTCGAAAGTAAAACAAAACAGCTGTTGTCCGAGGACCCAGTCAATAACTGTTTTGTTATACACCTTCCCTTTTTGGTTGTTTTTAATAGATGTACATGATTTGTTGAATTTGAACTTGACTTTGTGATTGCGTACATTTATCACCGTATCCACTCCTGACTACTTTAAAAGAAAACATACCCAATATCCTAATTGATAATTACATTTTTCGTGTTTTTAACAGTTCCCAGTTCAACAGTCGCAAGAACAGTTGAAATGTTGGACTTTTTCTCTCGTAAGAAATTATATAGGAACTCTTTTATAGGGGTATAACAATGAGTGAGTATTTATTTTGTTTAATGATGACCTTTGATTAAAAACTGAAGGGACATCGTTTTGTGGTACATTTTTGTTTCCTTAAACCAACAGGTTCATCACATTAAATGTGTGAAATTTCAGTGCAAAGCTTCAATAGTTGTTGTCGGTTCCTTTTTATTTACGTGTAGATGTACGAGTATTGTCCACACTAGTGGGCCCCCTTCCAGGTATCTGGATGGCTGCACGCATGGCAGATCTCACCTCAGATCTCCATTTTTCCGGTCATGAAGGTCGGCAGTAGAGCGCTTCCATTCTCTTCGAGCTTTCTCCGTCAGCTCTCTCCATGATAGCATTGGCCGATTAACTCTACGCCTACTATGAACTTGTATATTGAGAGCGCACTTGACTGTACTGCTAGATCTAACAACGTGGCCATACCAGCGGAGTCTCCTTTCCCTTAAGATGAGATCGAGGTCTTCAATACTAAGCCACCCCAGCAATTCAATTGAAGCTACAGTGGCCATATCTTCTGGCTTGATGTTGCAGATCTGTCTTATCATGGTCTTGTCATGGCGCTGTAGGCGATGGAGATTTGGCTTGGTCAGTGCCCAGGTCTTATTGGCATGGAGCATAGCGCTCCGTACATAAGTGCTATACACTCGACCACGGGTCTTGTACGACAGTTGGCGTGATGTCAGGACTAGTAGCAGCTCCTTGAACTTCTTCCAAGCGATCTTCACACGCGTAGTGGTTGAAATGTCACAGTCACCAGCTGCGGAAAGCATGTATTTGAGATATCACCCAGATTCCATTTCTTACCACATGTCGGCTGGTTACTTGGATTTTTTAAATTTCAAAATATCGTCCAAATGATAGAAATAGTCACCATGTTAGGCCACGTGACCTGGCCCCAGGACCAGAAACTTAGAATAGATTTGAGTCTAAATTTCGAATAATTTTCATAAACAAATAAATTTTTTAGTATATGTTTGCATTTATAAACCAGCAGTTTATTTAACATCCGCGCTAGATAAATCTTAAGGTATAAGTAATCAAAATTTTGACTACAGTCTATTCTCAGTTTATGGTCCTGAGGCTTGATCTTGACTTAAATACAATAGGGATCACCGCCAAGTCATGAAAACTCTTATATAGCATTTTATATTCACAATTTTGTCCAAAGAATGTAAGAAAAACAATTCTGGTTATTTGCAGCTTGTTTTTGCTGTACATTACAAATGAAAGGAATAAGAAAAAATACCATTGTGTGAATTTGTCATTTATTAAAACTAACAAATGACTAGAAATTAAAATGACATACATACATGTGTAACAATTAAGTGACTGGGCTTAAATCAGAAAATTGACTAATAACTACAAATTGACTAGTTAGAGTTTAAACAGGCTGACTAGTCACAGGGCACAAAGTAGCTCAGACAATACAACGTGTGCAACTTTTGGATGGCGCAGCAACTCACATGCTGAGTACAGCACGTCTCCTTGCTTTATGGGCCTTTTTTGCTATATTTAGTGGGCTGGTTTTTTTGTTGTTGTTTTTTTTAGCATTTGGCGATATTGGCCAATACTGCTATTTACAACAAAGGGAGCTAAGCATAAATTATTGCTTTGGTGGACATCTCTAGACAATCTTGCAGAAGACTGACGAATTTGCGTTTGACGTCACAGGTTTTGACTATTTTTTGTTAATATCCCTCAAACTAGAACGCGAAGGACTCTAAAACCAGGAAAGTGCCCATAGGAAGACGAAAATACCCCAGTGCTGTTAGCAAAAAAACCCCCACCTTACTATCACTTTGATAAGCGGATTTAACCAAGGAATACTTTCACGTACCTGTACAGTATGTTTATCCTTAAGTTACCGTAACCTATGCTTTACAAAAGCGCACGCAGTGTGTTGAAAGTCAATTGCACCCCCAGTTTCTTTCGCTTTAAATATAACTGAGTACATCTTTTAATCAATGGATTTAAGTTAGATTGAATTTGAAGATACTTACATTAATATCATTTTAACTTTGTCAGATCAAAGCAAAATTGAATACCCACCCACCGTCTACGATGTGAACATTGCACATACTGACAATCTAACGTTGCATTATATCAATTATTTTTCTAAGCACGTTTGTAATGCAAATATTATGTTTATAATATTACCACTTGTATGTCAAGGACAGATTGCAATAAATATGATGGACTCTGGAGAGTTCAGAGGAAAGAGTGATAGCTTCGTGAGCTGAAGCTAGGTTTTGGATTTGAACATTCAGAATGGCAAGATCAAAACCGAGTTATTTGGAATAGATGTTGCAAATCGGAGACAATTTTCTCAATGAAAACTCTAAACTCTAATGTCCATGACCCTGGAATAAAGCACTAGATCCGTGTCGATCTCTCGGTATTAGTGAAATAAGAAAGATACACAATAGAAACATAACGCTGGTTCTTTACAACCAGTGAAACTTAGATAGAAAATATGTACACATTCTATTTAAGGAAACGTTAGTTGTAATTAACCATATTACTTTTTGTATTGAGGAAGAAATGAAAACAGCGACGGAAAATATCATTATAATCATTCAACATTTTGTATAAAGATTGGCAGGATTTTTCAATCCAAGGTTTTATGACAAAAAGTCTTCTTTAATGGCAATAAAATGATTAAGCGAAAGAAAATTTCGTGATGTCACTTAATTCATAAGATTTGTGGCTCAAAGTGAAGATAAGCCGATTTGTCGTCTATTATCAATAGTTAGAAAACCGTGAAATGTGATAAGCAAAATCAAATCTATCTGAGACCACATCTCGCTAGTAAACATAGAAGTTAGAACAAAAGCTTCAAATGCTACAAGATTTGGGTATAGTGATTACAATCTAATTTTGACACTTTGCACCGAGTAACGGTCCAAGAGTTAAGCTATAATGAAGATTTGGAATCGATGATAATGGGGTGATTTGCAGCTGGAAGAATGTTGAGGTATCAGGTTTCTTTTGCACCTGGGTACTGTGTTTAAGTTTCTGAATTAAATCTTCACAGAGGCTGTGAGAATCGAGTAAGGAAGTCAGTAACTGTATCCCATAGGGCTTCTGGTGGTAAATCACACTAATTCAATAGAAAACCTATCGGATGTTGAAGTGGATTTGTACAATAATATCATACGGAAACCAACACTTGTAGCAAAGTTAAACGAGTGGGATTTTCGACATACGGACAAATATGTGTTTTGACATAATTATCTAAAATAACTGATTAACATTTACTCTGCTGACCACATACATATTAGACAATGGATGTCCGCAAAAGGGACAGCGCTTAATATACTGGGACTACATCTTTTAATACACAATTATACTACTGAATTTGCTGTCTGAAAACAATATATCTATTGGAAGAAACACCTTCCATTTTCCTCCATGTTCAAGATAACTCTATATAATATCATTCGGTCATTATTCATGAATTTCCAATGTGCTTTTCCCGATAGAAACACCCCCTCAAATAAAGTTAAAATTAGGATTAATCAGAACCTTATAATATAACCATCCCACTGTCCTCAAATCCTCTTGAAAACAAACAATTGATTTCGAAAGATTGCATCCCACATTACACGTGGGCAGTCTCACTACACGTAGGAATGTTACTAGTAATATTGCATCGTACAGTATGGCAAAATATGATCTGCACCTTTATAGAAAAATCTCGAGAATATTTAAACATTTTTGAATGACATTATTCATCAAGATTAAGATCCCATCACAAAGTACCACTGCTATATCGTTTCAGTGCAATTCACTTAGTACTAGCAATTGTACCAGGTGTAAAATGTCCACAATCTCTGAGTTTTGGGATCCAAAAGATCGCTGTGACTTAGTTTTTTTTCCCAATAGTTATGTCATAAAGCGTCTACAACACCAGATTTAGATGGTTGTGCACACACCAGGTTATAGAGCCTGTATCACATTTTTATCGAACGATAGAAGTGTGGTTACGACATAATGGAGAGGGAAATAACAAAGCTACGTACAATAGCTACATATTAAATACATGTATATTAGATGGTTGTTGTACAACTGTTGGATAAATGATGAGGTCCCTATGATTGTCATTAAAAACATAATCGTCGCGTGAAAGAATTGCGATGCTAATTTGTCGCACGACTGCCAGACAAGAATCGCACGTTCAAAATCTACGGCAGAGGTATTTGGACTCTAGTATGAAAAGGTGAAGATAACGAATAGTGATTAATCTCATAACTCCTGTAAGGAATACAAAATTAAGAGTTTGGCAAACACGGACCCTTGCATATACCAAAGGTGGGATCAGGTGCTTAGGAGTAGTAAGAATCCCCTGTCGACCGGTCACACCCACCGTGGGCCTTAAATCTTGATCAGGTAAACGGAGTAATCCGTAGTCAGAATCAGTGCCTAACAATTGGTATGAACACGTCAGACAACATTTGACTCAATGACAGGTTGTATTGGCAAACTAGATCGTTATATAATACGTTATAATAACGCAGTCGCGCGAATGTCGTGAGATAGAATTATAAACCGACAATAGTCGCCGATGGAACGTACATTGAAAAACTGTCGCGGGTTTACCGTGGGAAATTCCTTCATTCTAAGAACCTCAAAGTCATACTAAATTGTAAATTTATTGCATCATAATCAAACGTCATCGCAGGGCGGCCGTTCGAAATGGGTCTGACACGGAGAATTACCAATGACACTGATTTTTAAATTTGAACATGCTCACAACTCTACGACTAGGATCTAAAACAACACACTCTTTCACGAGACATCCCTAAATCGCACGACATACCCACGACTATCCTAAGAATGTCCTTACCTTGTTTGACGTAGGTGTTTTGTGCTATGTATGTGTCACGGGTTTTAAGTGTTTTGGCGATATTTTCTGCGCCAGTTACATGTAATTAAAGGGTCAGATCCTAGACACTCAGCGTTCTCATCCAACAGACTCGTTTGGATGCGATGTGATTAAAGTTGTGGACTTAATAAAGTCACTAAGAATAAAACAATAGTTATCCTATATCATATACGTTCTACAAGAGGTTTACTATAACAAACATGGGAAAACTCCTAGAACGATCGCGTAATATTCAGGTGTGTTCTAGTGTAGATACTTGTTGTAAAGTTTTGAACAGGTTCAAATCTTTTCACCTACCTCGTTATTTTTCTACGTCATGTCCATTTCTTAGGTATGACATGCAATATACTCTACTATTGTATTACGACGGACCTACAAAGTTTGGGTCACCTATGAACTTTAGCATTGTAGTAATTTCTCACTATAGTCACATGGTAAAACTAAGACAATTCTACCGATGTTTAACATTCCTGCGCACCTTCTCCAACTGGTCTGGCTAAAACCTACGACTACGACTCTGTCTATCGGCAATCCACGGCTGTAACGAGAAGGTTGTTTTATCGATCTCCTGGCTATTAATAGGACTTCTTGGTTACACCAGTATTCGTTGTACTGAATGTTACTCGTCTAGCAGCCGCTCGACAACCAAGCATTGTAGAATTACTAGGACGACAACCAAGCATTGAATAATTACTAGGACGACAACCAAGCATTGTAGAATTACTAGGACGACAACCAAGCATTGAATAATTACTAGGACGACAACCAAGCATTGAATAATTACTAGGACGACAACCAAGCATTGTAGAATTATTAGGACGACAACCAAGCATTGAATAATTACTAGGACGATAACCAAGCATTGAATAATTACTAGGACGGTAACCAAGCATTGAATAATTACTAGGACGACAACCAAGCATTGAATAATTACTAGGACGACAACCAAGCATTGTAGAATTATTAGGACGACAACCAAGCATTGAATAATTACTAGGACGATAACCAAGCATTGAATAATTACTAGGACGGTAACCAAGCATTGAATAATTACTAGGACGACAACCAAGCATTGAATAATTACTAGGACGACAATCAAGCATTGAATAATTACTAGGACGATAACCAAGCATTGTAGAATTACTAGGACGACAACCAAGCATTGAATAATTACTAGGACGATAACCAAGCATTGAATAATTACTAGGACGATAACCAAGCATTGTAGAATTATTAGAACGATTTTTGCTATGCCTCGCGACAATAGTAGGAGAGAACTCATTGGCTTTAGAAGGAACCTGTACCTTATACTACAGTAATATAACTTCATCAGCTTTGATCTTACCTGTACCTTATACTACAGTATTATAACTTCATCAGCTTTGATCTCTTTTCTCCACGACAGTCGTGCATAATCTCTAAATGTCTACAACGGAACTTTCATATTCTTCTCTTTCTTACCAGTCCTTTCTATCGTTATTGTATGCCACACATACAGAATGTAAAATGCAGATGACAAAATTCACCACAAAATCTAACACGCGTATATATTTAGTATAACAGTAGGTACACTGTATATGACTATTTAAAATACTACGATAAAAGAATCATCAATCCAGTGTGGGCCTCCGGAGAAGCAACATGAGCTTACAAACGTAGAGAGGGAGGGACAGGACAAACAAGATCTTATACATGTATAAAAACGAGAGCATGATTGAATATTCATAGATAAATGTATAAACCTGTATAAGAAATATCGGTAGAATATACATGCTATTTGTACTGCAACAACAGCCAATTTATTTCTCCGTTCTGTTTGTATGGGATATATTTCGTTTGTTCATCTTGAAGAACGCAGTTCTTCCCAACAAAGTTTGATTGTGTAAAGCCTAGGCAAAAATTTGTAATTTGATTTTACTGACATATTAACAATTCAAAAAAACAAACAAAAAACCCCCCCAGAACAGCAAGGCTTCAATACCTCAGCGGTCAAAGGGTAAAAAGCTTTCAGAGTATCTGCAAAAAACAAACAAGCCACTGAAAATATTAAAACGCATCTTCAACCCTAAGCAGTGGGAGTCCATATCAAGTCACTAGAAATCTGGACCATCATAACTACTGAAGTAGAATTGATATCGAACTCATAGACGGTATTTACACTAAAGATGATAATACCCGATACTCTGTCAGAAATGCACCAACTTCATGTGTCATAACAATTGAAGAATTATACGGAAGTCCAAGACGTCATCTGATTATACCGACTCCCTCACACCTGTGATGACCAAAGACGTCATCTGATTATAACGACTCCCTCACACCTGTGATGACCAAATACGTCATCTGATTATAACGACTCACTCACACCGGTGATGACCAAAGTGCGTAAAAAGCACTAGAGTGATGACGACATAAGGCACTTAGGAAAATCAGCTGGTAAGAGGGGATGCCCTACTACCTAGTACAAATAATTATGTAAATATGCTATGAAATACTCGATTGTTGGATTGCGAACTTGGAGACACTAAATTTGACCCTCGTTTCTATGTGAATGATAATACATCTGCATAACGTTATTATTTTCTCTCATTTTGGGAACGTCTGTGTTTTCCGTTTACCATTGGTGTACTTATTCAGAAGACATCTCTTTCTTTCAGACAAAGTGATTCTCATTGTTTGCTGATAATAAAACACTCGTTATATGATTTTGAGTGTAATGACATGTATGTAAATATACTATGAACTTACGGAAATCCTTAACAAAACTGTTAATATTGTCTTATACTGGAAGAAAGACACAGTTTAAAAGTATCATTCAACGACACTTAAACCCGAATAATGTTTGACGAAAACTCTTTAACAATCATGTCTAATCTGACTTTAACTAACAGGCTAATAACCGCGTGGGACATACTCATATTGATTTGTATTTAAATGTAAGAACATCCGAGAAATAATGGTCAGAAGAAAAGTCGAATACCAATGACCTTAATAAAATGACGTTGGGTCAGGGTCATGTCATATTTTAAGGTCATCAAGAAAACGAGCATCTTTCAACACTGCAAATACAAAGCTTCGATATTTCCGAGATATTTAGTTACCTTGCAGTACCCCACCTGACCTTGGATTAGGATCAGGACGTACCACAGGAAGTACATGTAGCAGGCAATCTTTGTGTCCAGTGTGAATATCTAAAAGATTTCTGCTCCAAAACTGTGATTTAGACAAGTCTTAAACCTTTTATCTAGTAATTTATACATCGCTCAACGTCGTTCTATAAGCAACCTTTTCGTCATATTGTCTATCTTTGCTGTAAGGATGGCATGAACAAGACTGAAGTCTTTATTCTCCTAATGACCTTGGTGCTGGTTTAATAACCTTAAATAGATTTGAAATACCTACAAGTTATATAAGCAATATTTGTGTCCAAGTGTGATCGTGACTGTCTAGAGCTACGCCAGTTGTTTCCCCAGTGTCCTTGACATTGCCTTAACGACTTTGGATTCATCATGTCATGAACACTATTACATCTATATATAGCATCCTTTAATTATCACTGCGTTACCAACATATGATGGTACTGATTGAATGTAAAGAAAAAGACCAAAAATGATTCTTTATATAGCCAAAACGTTATAAAAATTGATCAAATCAATCTTGAGAATACATATGGGAAAAATTGATAGTGCGGGGGGGGGGGGGGGGGGGGGGGGGGGGACCCGACAGAACGTGTCTACGGACCGAGACTGTTCCAACTTTGCCTTTGAAGATATAATTCTCATTAAAAGAAATTTCCTGCAGTCAGGAGAGGTTTTTGGCACTATACTATCATAGCATTACAGTGTACTTCAAAATTGAAAACGCTTTTTAAAATATCTCAACTAAAGTACATGTTTACTAGGAACTCTCCGTTCCAAAAGCTTTTCAGACCCGGAGGTTATAAAACGCTTACCGTACTCATACTCAAACTCAGCCATGTTTGTTTTGAGTACAACTCTGAGCAACCTTCGAAAAATCTTGAGCATGTACTCCATTTGAGTGTGAGAATGAATTTATAAAATTTTATAGCCTTCACTTTTGAGTGTGAGTACGATTTAGAGCATGAAAACGTGCTCAAAAACGTTTTATAACCTCCAGGCCTGATTGCGATTCGACGATGGGCCGTGAAAGCAATCAAGTGATCTCCGCAAATAAGGCATACATTTTCAAACCATATCAACAGAATGCGATATACTTTTTGGCGTAAAACACGCTAGAAGAAAATGTTACCTGTTTTGTTTTAGCTGCCACCTGAGACAGCCAAAGAGAATTAACTCTACCTCATCTCAAAGTATTTTGAACTTAAAAGTAACAAATTGTCCCTAGGAATACATAAGTATTAAACAAGAACTAAATGTAATAATAAACTGTTGTATTAATTCCTGTAGAATCTAATTCGCGTACGAACAAAATCTGTATATGCTTCTGCATGGGGTAAACATTCATTGTTAGAGCCCACGGATCATCAACATTCTTTAAAAACCGTAATGATTGAGGCTACAATTGACTTTTAACCATAATAAGTAGTTCGCAGAGCACCTCAGTTCGAAGGTGCTAACAAATTTCTATTTGAATTTTATTTGAAAAGAAAAAGTGCATTTTTTAACATTCAAACCCTGTCAGCTTTCTGCAGAATGTAAAAGTTGATGTGATTTATGGATGTTTAACACGTCACCAAACAATTAGTTGGTATTTTCGGGTGGCTGAATTTGAAACTTTTAAATATGTTTTAGCTCCTGTTGATTTACTTAAATGGTAAATAATAATATCTAATTCATTATCGATTCTCCAGATCTATAGGGTATTTAGATTTTTAAAATATGAACAAATTTATTTGACAGTTAGATAAATAGAAGTCGTGTGGTTTCTGAACCACCAGTATGCAGTAATAACATGATCATGCGATTTACGCAAAAAGACATGGAGTTAATTACAGATACTGTGTTTAGATACTAACATTTTGTAAGTTAATTACAGACCCAAGAACGTTAACCGAACGATGGGTATCAATGAAAATTGGGATCCCCATTGGCAAGAAGTCAAACCACAGTTTTACTGTCTAAAAGTAGATGATGCATGGATACACGTAAGTACTGTCAACTTAGCCAAATAGAACCTGTTCAAACAGTACCTATATTATAAATAGTGACGAGATCTACTGAAGTAAACTTACAAGATTACTGGAAAACTTTTTAATCTTTTTAATATATATATGTATACTACTTTTCTATTATTATGAAATATTTTTAAAATATTAAGATTTGCGGAGCAAGAACTTGCCAAGTTATATTCTATATTAAACGAAACAAGGTCACGTTAAAAACTCTTCCCTTCTTTTGAAGTTGAAAGAAGCATTTATGAAAGAGAATCATAATAACTAATGTTTCTTACCTAACTTAATGTTACCTAATGCTGGAACCGTTCGGACGTCTCCATATGAGTAAAAAGTTCTCAAGCGGGGCGTTAAACAATATACAACCAACCAACCTAGAACCGTTCGGTTAGGAATGGTTCTGCAATATACATGAACGCTGCTATTTCAAAAACCTGGTTCATATACAATATAGGCATTGTTTTAATTCATTCCGACACCTAGAATTCACAGACTTTGCCTTATATAAGAATCAAACATAATGAATTCCTCACAAGCTACTCTTTAGATTTTAAGCGAATTCAGAAAACAGAAAAATGAGGTTCTATTACCAGAAATACCTTTCAACCTGGTATGTAATTCACGACTAAATGGATGTGTTTCACAGAATTATCCTGTGTAAAAGTGTTACTTCTCCTTTAATTTTGTCACCATCATGTTATACCCATATCTGTTTTCTTCTCTACACCCATGTATCATATGAAGATTTATGAATGTCAGAATTCCACTTTGTACAACAAATATTTCCTACAACAATGACCGAATGAATGTTTTAAAACTTACAAGGTTTCGAATTTGCATGGGACAAACTAACAAAACAATTTCTAGTATCATTTGCTCAGATAACCTGTACTCTTCTCTTGTTTATAGAAGGAATAAAACTTCGAAATTTTATCAGGTGTTTAAAGATTTTATGTCCAAATATGAAGAGTTTTGACATTTTATACATAGTCAAACATAAAATGTTTTCTTTACAGGAACATCTAATTCTGAATTTGATATGTACAATGAAATATGTCGTAAAGCAGGAGAACAAGTTTAACCTCGTCATTTTACATTTTCATAAATGTTAATTTGCTAATGCAACCAAATACTTACGGATCATAGAAAATTTCTGTCGCCTTCTATCTATCTAAAATAATTATAAATAACCAAAACACAAAATCAACAACAAAAATGGATACGATGACTTAAAAGATAATAATAAAATGGAAACATAAGATGGGGAAATTGGCATTCTTCTATGAACAGCTTGCTTGAAAACATTCATTCGGTTTTCAACTAGAGTGTATTAAATACCGGATATTCTTGCCACAAAGGTGGTTAAAGCACCTGTTTGGACAAGGAAAACATCGTAAATATTAGCATTGGACAGTTTTTTGCAGGATTGGCTTACCTACCCTTGATGAACAGATTTTCCGCGCGGATTGGACCACCCCAGTCCCATTCAATGATGAATACGTGATAGGTAACTAGTCTGACCCGCGGATCTAATGTCGAGTTTTTTGTTTGTATTTGATTGTTGATTTTCAATTTTATACGTAACTGATAACACCACAATGGATGTCAAGCAGAATTTCACTCAACCGCGAAGCCTAGTCACGTGAGAAAGTTACATATCGCATAGTTTGCAAGACGTATATCTACATGTACATTTCCAAATGCATTTCGTTATATAAAAAAAAAGATATGAAATTGCGATTCTGTGTGATTTATTTTTACATTTTCGGGTAATTTTACAGGCACATGTATATCAAAACCAGCTTTGTATTACACTGTATACTTTCTTAACAAAATTATGATTACATGTAAATAAATTATCAGACTTGAAAAAGTTCCTAAACATTTTTGTTGGGTTTATCTTATTTCATTAATATATATATATATATATATATACAATTTTATCTGTTTTTAATTTCGTGTTTTATATCTAAAGGAAAGTCTTCGACCTGGTGTTCCTGAGAGAGAAAAAGAGAGTCCGACTTTGTAATATAGGTCGATGTATCTAACAAGCACTCGATGCACGAGGATTACTGGGTATAGATAAATGAGAATTACTGAGGATATAGACAGTCTCATGAATTCCGCATCAAAACTGTATAAGATCAACGTTCACAGCATAAACGAAATGTTACATTTGCTTCCTATAAATGCAAATCAACAATGTATTGATAATTCCACATTTCGTTAAAATTATCTAACGTACGCAGTATACCACTTTTTCGCTTGTGACCTTGCTTATGATGTAGACATGCGGGCTTCTACGTACTTAGGTGTACATGTAGATATTCTATTGTCAAAAAATAAATGAATAATACATAAACGAAAAATAAAATGTCGATATTTTCTAGGTCGTGCATCAGTGGGACAACTGTGTTAGTCATAGATCCAAAGTCAAATATATCTTTACATGCTTCGGGAAATGGTCAGTGGATAAAAAGACCCACTTCCTCAAATGATAGTCACGTGATACATAGGGTGGTGAATTAAACGTGAATTATTTATGGGTTACCTCACGGCCATTTCATTTTCATCATCATTTTAGAAATATATGATTTTCATAAAACTAAGATAATAACTACAGGTATGTGCATCTTTTATCGAACAAAAATTTGCCAACCAAACCACTAAAATTCATTCATTGAATTTAAACAAGCGGAAACAACCGCATGACGTATGTAATTTTTACACATGATGTTTTTAAGTGACTTCTGTACAGCTGGTTACAAAAGATAAAACATGGTATTTTTTCCAGAACCTGCAGATTACGTGGTTATTTATTTTTTTCAATTGTCGAGAAACACTCGAAATAATTTGACATTGAGAGCCGTGTTTACTTTTCACGAAGCAAACTGACATGATAAAGACAAAGTTTATCTATCATAATGAAGTAGTAACCACGCCCCATTTATCACCTGATAAGATGAGAATGTTTGATGACACTACTTACACATTTGATATGATATTAAACAAACACGCTAATCAATCATGACTAACGATTATTATGTCACATATTTCATTTGAGAGTCAGTTGGTGTACAGAACGAATCGGCACTATGAAGTCGTAGTTTAATTGAATATCTATTGAAATACTGTATGATTAAACTAACTGAGTCATAATCACCGAGACCTGACCCACTGGGGGGACCTATCGGAGGACATCAGCCGAGGTTAGCTTTGGTCACACTGAATGTTAAAGGGTCCTTAATATTTATTTATACATATATTTGACGTTTACATTGTGTAGATTTTGGTGGGTTTTTTTTTTTTATTAATTCCCCATGGTGCATTACGAAAACCTATGACCAAGAAAACGCAGTGTATGACGACCTCTGACCTTGGGAAAAGCTTACATGCAATATAACATAAAAAGACTTTCCTTTTGGTGTATGTTTTTGTAAGAAATGCAGATACAAAAATGCTCCTTTATTATCATTGTATTCTTAGGCAGAATTTATTAAAAAGCTTCTACATTCCTTTATTTTCTCCCATCTGAAAGGAATAGGTCAAAATTTAAGTTCTTCGTTCTTGACCAATTTACAAAATGTACCTTTTTTGTATGATGTATGCAATGTGCGCGCATTCTTGATACGTTGTCAGAAAGAACAAATTGATAATTTTTTATATCGAGTCCATGGATATGTAGGAATAAGGACCTAAATTGATTGACCAAGGTCATGTGTAGAACACTAGGTAGTTAGATATGCAGAGATCCAAAACTTGGTGGGGAAAATAGCACGCTGTATACTAATAAAACCGTAACGTGATTAGCACTTCCATACTGTAGCTCGTTTCGGAAAGAAAGCGCGTCAGAACATATTTTGAAACTATTTACATTTATATCTCTATAATAATATTGATAGAATTTTTGGTTCATTTTGTTTACGGAATACTGTAGTATTGATCGTGAAAGGTGGCGGTAACGAACAATGATCAATCTCTTAACTCATACAAGCAATACAAAATAGAGAGTTCGGCAAACACGGACCCATGGATATCATACCAGAGGTGGGATCAGGTGCCTAGGAGGAGTAAAGCACCCCCTGTCGACCGTTCACACCCGCCGTGAGCCCTATATCTTGATCAGGTAAATGGAGTTATTCGTAGTCAAAATCAGTGTGCCAAGAACGGCTTGATAGTCGGTATGAAAAAGGTCAGACAGTATTTGACCCAATGATAGGTTAGATTTCCCTCGATATAATTATTTCCAAGCATCATACTTACCTGTCAGATATTTTATTATGTAGCTATTTATTCTCGGAATTTGATATCGTTGATTAAAATTTTAAACACTCCTCAGTCACAGTGCCATCTACATTCAACGCATCTCATCTTCCTTCGAGTAGTCTCTCTTTTACGAAAAAGAGCAGGGAGATGGGGAGGGAGTATAAGGGGCAAGTATGATACTAGGAGATAATTATCTCGAAGGAAATTTATAATCGCCTTCGCATCATACTTACCTGTTACAGAATTTACTATAGCTACAGATTTTGAAGTTAAACTTAGGGTGGATTGATTGATTGAATATTGTTTAACGTCCTTCTCGAGAGTATTTCACTCATATGAAAGGTGAATATACGATATTCAGTGAGAAAGTTTCCCAGTTTACTTTCGGAAGGTCGGTGGTCTCTTCCCAGGTACATTGAGACTGGGTTCTCTCTTGGAACCACCAATAAAAACTGGGCGACCCAGATAACTGAAAAATTGTTGAGTGTGGTGGAAACATCAAAACAAACAAACAAAACATTCACTCTATAGGCGTTTCAACAATCTCGTTTAAAGACAGCATTTCGTAAATGGTACGGTCGTTATAACGATCTAGTTTACCAATACAATCTGTCAATAAGTCAAATGCTGTCTGCCGTGTTTCATACCAATTGTTAGACCGTTCTTTGTACACTGATTTTGACTGCGGATAACTCCGTTTACTCGATCAAAATATAGGGATCACGGTGGATGTGACCGGTTGACAAGGGATGTTTACTCCTCCTAGGCACCTGATCCCAACTCTGGTGTGTCCAGGGGTCTGTGTTTGCCCAACTCTTAATTCTATATCCTTGAGATTGGATTATTGTTCGTTCTCTTCGCCTTTTCATACATTCAGTGAATCATTCTTATCTGGAGATGGTATACCCAGTATTCGACACATTAATGTCCCATCGTATGTGTCTTTCATGAACGGAAAGTGCATGGAAACAACTAACACTTTTACCTGAAGCATCTGCCATCTAAACAATGTTTTGAATGTCAAAAACTTTACAGGGGCATAAACATGATTCTAGTAAAATAAAAAATACTTGGACATTAATTAGTAATGTGGTAGTATTTGAAATGTGTAAACCATAGCAACAAATCTAAATTTAAAAAACTGACACAAAGATATATCTAAGACATCTAAACTTTTCATCACGAGCGAGCCCTGTTTATGTTTACATGTTACGTGACTCAGCTATCAACATGGCGCCAAATTTGACGGTTTCAGAGAAAACAGCTTTTGCAACGAAAGTTTTCAGTTCATATTTCTTTGTGTTTGTTTCTAAATAGATTTAGCTACAATCTATTTCGAAATGCTGAATTGTTTTGAAATTCTGTTTAGAAATCTTGGTGTTCTCACCCCCGCACGTGGTTTACAAGTGCTTGTTTATAGTTTTATGAAATGCGCGCGCATTAGTCTCACTCTAGATATAGATTGCCACCGTGTTAACAAACACGAGTTGGGAAGCCAAGATTTATATTTATATAAGATCTTTATTTCTATAACATAAAAACTGTCAATTTCAGTCGCTCAAAAATCTTGTACATGTCCATTAAATCTACCTGGCTTGAAGTTTCAAACGGGAGTTTACATAATGATTGTAAAACAAAACCAATATCCTATGATGGAACAAGCGTACTTCTTAGAGGACGAGGAATGAAATAGCCTTTAATGAACTTTCTAAAAGTTTTTGCCTGACCACTTGCAAGAGATCAATGTCTTTTCCCCGAGCACAATCAAAATATAGTTTGGGTCTATTATATGTTTTGTTTGTATCATTTCGCAGACAATATTCTGCTCGTTTTGACACTGTTTTAGGAAACCCTTTGTTAATGAACTATTTGTGGATAATCTCCACTCTGTCAGCTTTATCATTTGTATGTTTGAATGAAGAAACTCGCCGTCCTTTTGACTTACAAGGTTGTGTTAAACCCTTACATAGTAAACTATCAATAGTTGAGTTAAATCTGGTAACCATGGTTGTCTCGTCCAGAAGGGGGGAATCAGAGTGATTATGCAGATCTCTGTTTAAATTTTCCAGAGGATCTTTGGAAGAAGAATCATAAGTGAATAAGTATACCCAATTATCCCCTTCCAACTGAGACTCATGAATTCCAATGACACTGCTAGTTTGTCTGGGAAGGGATACACAAAACTCTGAGTTTGTCTATTCCATCTGGTGGCAAATGGATATATTTGTGGCTTGTCTCTCATATTGAATATTGTCTGTGCCACGACTTTGTTCCGCACCCACTCTGTTGGTAATATTTTAGACCTTCGAAACAAGGTCTTACTAACGCATTGAATGTTCATGCTATGAGTTGAGGAGTTAATAAAACATTGTTCTTCATGAACCTTAGGAACATGTTAAAGACTGAAAAGTATAAAGATGGAAAATGCATCCCCTCTTTGTTCATGAACGTCATTACAGTAGAATGACCCATATTTTTTTGGTTCTTTAATACTACTTCATAATGCCGGATTGTCAGAAATACAACAATCATTTCTAAATAATTTATGTGTTGACAAGCTAGATCTTCTGACCAAATCACCCAATACTTGTAGCTGACCAAGATGCGCTCCCTAACCGGTCGTGGAGGCATCCGTCACTAGCGTTTGGGAGATTGATGTATCCTTAAGGCATCCGTCACTAGGGTTTGGGAGATTGGTGACGTATCCTTAAGGCATCCGTCACTAGGGTTTGAGAGATTGGTGACGTATCCTTCAGGCATCCGTCACTAGGGTTTGGGAGATTGGTGTATCCTACAGCGGTAAACCTCTGGTGGTTTTTCCAGCAGTCTAGGTGCGCTTTCACACAATCTAATAGAGGTACATGTATTTCAAATCAAATGTTTCCCCTATCTTTTCCCAATAATGCAGATGTGATTTGATGGATTTTGTGTGTATTCTTTCCCATGAGGAAACATCAAAACGCTAAAAATGTGTTTTGATGAAAATGGTAATAATTTCTTAAATGGCGCCGAAAATGAAGATGAGCATGTGCCGAACTCGGACGTGGTTACAAATTCCGCGAATGATTGTATATTGTTTAAGGTCCAGCTCGAGAATTTTTCACTCATATGGAGACATCACCATTGCCAGTGAAGGACTGCAAAATTTAGGCCTAAGTTCGGCGCTTACGGTCTTTGAGTAGGGAGGGACCTTTATCAGGCCATACCTGCTGTGACAAGGAGCCCATGTTTTTGCGGTCTCATCCGATGGAGAGCCCATTGTAGTCGCCTCTTATGACAAGCAAGTGGTACTGATCCGTATCCATCAAGGCTTGACGTCAGTCTAGGAATACAGTATTGTATATGATCATTGATGATCTAGGTTGGTGCAAAAAGTCACAAAAGGGGATTCCAAGTAGCGTAAAATTGCCATATTTCAAACTGTTGATTCATTGCTATGGTAATCATGGTAAATAGCAACTGGGATAAGGTACAAATGTATAAAGATGTAAGCTGCAAATATCTATCTCTCTGGGAAATATTCGTACAGAGCAGAGAGCTACAGATCCTCCAGCCCTAATAAAAACCTTCCCATTTACGGCGTAGAAAAATATGCACACGGAGATATATATATATATATTCCTACCAATAATAATCAATAGAAAATGAACGAGAGCCCCAGAGGCCTTATTGTTCACCTGAGTATTAGTTATAAGTATCACTAGTCACAAGGGCTATAGAATCTGTAATAATTTTCCTGTTCTGAATATCTAAGCTAAATTCTAATATTCAGCAGCAGTACAGCACAATATATGTTCTTAAAATACAAATACCTCTTAAAGTGCCCATACTGATGGATAACTTAACATAATATATGTTATATTAACACTATATGACTATTTTGGGCCTGCCCTAGAGTCAGAACTTTGCGAAATTCACAATTTTTGTACAGTAGCTGCAAAATTAAAGAAACAGTCTTTTAACAATAAAGAACATAATTATAATGGCCATTTTTACCCCAACCTAGAACCAAAATATAGGGATAATGGTAAAGGTCTATCTGCTCCCTCTAAATATATAATATAGTTTCAATTTAGTATGAATAGCATTGAAGAAGCTGTTAATTATATATTTTACACATAAGCATAATATACTAAGCTTGGTAACACCCTGGAGTCAGAATCTCTACCCCGAGGATCAGGAAATTTACAACTCTAGTTGAGACCTTCCGACTCTACGTGACTATGCATTTGGTTTTCTTTTAGCTGTGTAGTTGTAGAAAAGAAGATTTTTGATTGATTGTATCTTGTTTAATGTCTCTCTCGAGAATTTTTCACTCGTATGGAGACGTCCTCAAGACCGGTGAAGGGCTTCAAATTTAGGCCTTTGCTTTTTAAATCGGTCAATTTTGGCAGTTTTTGTGCCCCGGGGCAGCACGAATCTTGAAATTTCAAATTTATGTCCCCTTGTTTCAAAGATGCTTCATACCAAATTTGAAATGAATTTGAAGAGTAATCAAGAAGTTGCAAATGTTGCTAATGCACCCATTTAGTCACTTTGACCATTTTGCCCCCACCCTGGTACCAAATGCCCTACCCAAAGGATTATGAAATTTACAATTTTGGTAAAGGACAACCTGTTTCTTCTACATATCCATATAGTTTCAACTTAGTATTAATAGCATTAAAGATGTTATTTAAATGTTTAACACATAAAGCACTATATACCAAATTTGGTCCCACCCTGGAGTTAAAACCTCTAATTCGGGGATCATGAAATGTACAATTTTGGTAGAGACTTTCCTGCACCGTAATCGAAGTTTCTTTTTATAAGGGGTGGGTCTGTACTTCTTTGGTCTGTCCCAATAATTTCCCAGAGCGCTACTGTTACAAGAACTGAAGCTAGTTTTTGGTTTCAAGCTGTATCACTATGAAGTTGCAGTAAATTTGTGATGATGTGTTTAGGTTGTGGGTGGGTTCAAATACTTTTCAACTGAATCTTTTATGCTGTATGAAGATCTTTAGATACCCCAAGGACTGAAAACACAGGTGCGGGATCTAAGAAGAAACCTGCAGACATTCAGAAGTACTACATACTACCTCTCATTTCCGCAATAATACGGTTTTTTGTACAATTTGATGAAAGATATGACATCTTATGTGAACCTTTTAATTTAGATTGGTGACTGAAACCCCATGTACATATACTCCTGGCTTTTTACATGTTAGAATATATGGTTATGAGGGTAGTTTTGTTAGCGGTGACAAAATATAAAACATGCCGTTTAGGCTGTACTTGCAGACGATTGATTGATTGATGTTTTACGCCGTTTTGGCAACATTTCAGCCATTTTACGGCGGTTAAGACGAGGCATATAACATAAAACATTTCCGACTGTTAACAAATTAATTTTTAGTGATTTGTTTCCCTATACATGGTGGCGTGATACAGTGTATTTTGTATATCCACCATTTTAATTTACAAAACAAACCTGAAACGAAATGGGGTTTAATGATTAGTAATATCCCGTACAAAAATAATTTAACCATTTCAGACGAAGGTCAGAATCATACGATTAAAGAACGACTTGGGAAATAGAATTTTAAAAATATATCCATTATTTGTAAAACTACGTGTCTAACAATTTATTCAGCCATTATCCTTGATAACACTTTAAATTGATTGAAGTCACTATCCTTTATTAGAAAATATGTCTTACAACAGATGTTTCATTTTCCGTTTACAGGCCGTTGTGTGCTTCTATGAAAGGAGAAAACTGCATTGTGAGATTAATGGAGAGAAATGATGTCGTATGTCGCCATGGGAAAGAGAGGAAAGGTCTTGGTTGGTGATGACACTGAACACATTGAACTGATTGAAATTTAATGCCTTTAAGATAAGTTACAATGTATCTATCAATATTGTTGAAATAGGTATATTCTTAAACTATTTTCAAAGTCATACTGGAAAACACCAATATGACAAAGAATTGTAGCTCCAGGTGCTTAACCAGTATACTAGGTGAAAACCATTAACTCACATATAGATAAAGTACAGACGTTTGGTGTACAGAAAGTTCGACGCACGATTAGGATTTTCTAAAACTTCAGAAATATAAAAAGAATAGAACAGGTATTTTTATTCTCTAAACACACATTGCACTTCACTATGTTGAAACGCTTGTGTTAACACTGTCAGATAGATAGGCAAGGTATTCTTAAGAGAATACGTTAAGAAAACCGAGTTTTAAGAACCGTCGGTCTTTCTAATCCGATCTTATTGTAAAAGATCAGTTTTCTCTGAGAAGATTAGAGCGATTGCGTGCGTATTCCTTCCCGATTGTGTGTGGTACGGTGTGCATTATATTTGTATTGCTCGTCTACGATGTCTGCTTTTAAAGATGATCTAATATGATTTACCATATCTCTTTTTAAAAAATAGATAAAACTGTATTAGAATTTGATATCTAACATCACATTGTTGTCCAGATAAAAAAGGAAAATATATATTTAAAAAAAAACTACCATGGAGTACTGGATACACAATGATCATTAACAATGACTATGGTCTGCACACTGTAGATATAGTTCGCTGAATGTTTACACTTCCGTTATGTTAAATAAATAGCAATTAAGGTGGTACCACACATCGCATAAAAATGGCTGACTTCGTTTTGAAACATCGGTGTCTTAAATAAAACATCAGTCATAGAATATATAAGTTAAATGGCTTACATGTAACGTGTATGGCTTCCGATCAGTAGATCATGAAAAGAGTCCATCAGATGTTTAATTTTTTTCTCAATAACTTTTCGTAAAATCTGCAATTTTTCGCAATATGAGGTATAAATTTCAAGTTTCAATTTCAAAATATTATTGTACATACTTTCTTCGATGTGATATACACATTGGTTAGGCATGTTTAGATAATGTAAACGTGACCACACTTTTCAGTTTTAATTGATAAAAGACGATTTCAGGTAAAAACTGGTGCTTGTGAAATGTTACACCCCTCTGAAGTCTGCTTTGAAAGTTGCTTCCATTCTTGCCTTCAATATACATGATACATGTACTACCGATCGAATATAAATAAATAATAATAGGGGTAAAAACACGTGACGCTAATGTAAACTTAAAAAAAAAAAAAAATCTCGAGTTATATGTAATTTGAATGAGCACAAAAACCAAGGAATATTTTTAACAACTATTGGCTTGGAATTAACGCTAAGTCAATAGAAGTGAAAAATTCTCGACGAGACGTAAAAAGAAACAATCGATATGGGGACCATTGGAGAGAAAAAGAACAACATTTGCGAGACATGATGTGTCCTTTCTATAGTAACAATCCTGTTACAATACATATATTCAATAATAATTTATTTAACAAATATAAAATTCACAACTGTCATGTTCCAAGACTTTATTAAATGACGTAATGTTTTATCAGTTAATTTTGCATGGCCGTTCTGTTATTTTATTAACAATATCCACTAACGCGACATGCTCTATCAATAGTTTTGTTCTTTTCTCATCTGTATATAGCGATTTTACCAGATATTAACAAGACGACATGAAATATTTGCCATTAAGCACTGCTTCGCGAACCCTACCAATGCCACGTATATTTCGAATACTTTTTCCTAGATACAAATGTATTACAGGTGCAATGCTTAGAATGATAGATATATTCAAGAATTGCACAATTTGTCAAAATGCAAGGGATTCACCAGTTAACTCTTGATGTGTTCATTAAAATTCTATCGTGACAATCAGTCTAACTAAGAATTACGCAGTATTGGGTATTACATGATTAAGCAGCTATAAAAGCCCGGGGACTACTTTACTTACTTAATCGTGACGTCACATTTGTTTACAAATAGAAATGGTGAGTGTAAGCACATTGTGTGCTACGGGAAATGTAGATGAATGCACGCTTCCAAAGAGTTAGAAATACATGTGCATATAAAGTTAGAATAAGAAAATGTATAATGATAAAACAGGTACGTTTCATTTGAGAAGATTTCTCCAAATGTCTTTCTTTCATTTGGGCGGATTTGCTTTTTAAATTTAATTTGGGTGAATTTTAAATATTTCATTTTGGTGAATTATTTTGCAGATACCAGTAAAAAAAAATTAACACACAACTACATAAAGCACATAGAGTCATATGTTCCCTTTATTATATCAAATAATCGTCAGAACGAATGTGAGTAATGTTCACCCTTAGGGATGTCTTGTTATTTCTGAGGTGTTTTTTTTTATGAATGGAAATGGATGGCATCAATCTGACAGATATGGGATAAGAATATACTCTACGATATCAATTAGTTGGTGTGGCGCAAGCAGCAAGTGTAATACCCAGCCAAAACCGATATCTGAATCCGTCTACAGTGTCGGTAGTGTTCAGTGTGATATTCCTTTAAATTTTATTATCACATGTTTCATGTACAGTGCTTATACAGGTATTTTTAAAGAATATAATTCATAATAAAATAGTATTTTATAACGGACTCTATCTGCATGGGTTTTTACAGGTAATCCCCACATTTTGTGCCCTTTAAAAAAAAATTAATATTCCTCCCAAATAAAAATGAAATAATTTTCTCCGTCCAGATAAAAAGTATCGAATTAAAAGATTATTGACTGAACATCAGGGATTATGTCCGCCCCCACTTCTTGAGCGGATGCGGTCCTCACAAGCTCGGTCCGCTTCACCACTGAAATATCGCGGGCGGGTATTTTGTCTGATAATAAGCCAACAACCATTACTAAACGATTTACCCTAAAAGAAACTATGGGAAACTATTTTCAATACTTTATTAGCATTGTGGGTCTACATCGTAGAAATCATAATATGCATCTTGCGCATAAAAGATAATTGATATAAGATTTCTAATGCTCGTTATATTTATTTCATTGACCAACACAGAATTACAATTATCTACCATATGTATAATAAAACAGAGCTATTTTGTAACTTGTACATATGGAAGGTAATTTTTTTTTCATTTGTAGCGTTTTAGCAATAAATATCCCTCTGTGACTCCGACTGCTTCTTAACATACCCAAAAATTTTCGTTCCGATGTTCTCTTTATTTTACTATTCTGATGGCCCAGAACGACTAAAATAGGTGGTGATTAGAAGCAAAATTCACGGGTCTTTAAAACGTCCCTTATCATATAGGCGTTGGCGCGATTTAAAAAAAACACCTTACTGCTGCGGTCTTCAGCTCCATGCATGGATCAAAGTTTGTGGCACTTCAGCTAAAACTAAGTCACGCCCCTTTATGGGTGAAAACTTCTCGAATGTGACGTTAATAATTAACAAACAAATAAAAGTATGATGACTCGGTGGATGATAAGGGTAAAATATAGTTTTTTCATACAATTTATGAGTGAGAGTAATTATATCTGAATTCAAAATACTCATTGTACGCTCTCATTTCTTGAAAACCTCGATCATAAGGCAATACACCAGCCTGTAACTTATTGTCTACATTGTACAGGTATATACCAGCCTGTAACTTATTGTCTACATTGTACAGTATATCTAAACAAAATATTAAAAAATCATGCATTACTTAATCTGTAATAATTTATCAAGAAATTCCATGAACATCTTAAATGTCTCTACTACTGTGCTTACCGATCCACTTTATCTTACGTTTGAGGCAGAGTCATATTAGACCAGACATAAAATTATTTCACTCTTTAAAAAGTGATGGGAATTCAACAACGTTAACAATGTATATCAAACCGAGTCTTAAACGTTCACTAATACCACAATGGCCAACAACTGTTAGTTGTTACATGAAATTACACACCTAGGAAAGTTAACAAAGGTTACGGAGAGATAATAACTGGTTAGAATTTCACTTTATGTCTTATAGGATTTTCTGGTCGTTAAAAATGGTAGCTTATTAATTGTGTTCAAACTTGTGAACATTGTCTAATTATCTGTGCATAGACACTTTCATCCCACCTTTTTATCATTGATTTAAGGTCATATCACATATCATAACGAGGCTGAAATTAGCAATAAGCTTCAGTTATATTGTCACAATATGATGATTTTATCTTTCTTCAGACAGACTTTGAGCAACCAAGCAAACAGGGTTTTATGACTGTCGTGTACCAAGAGAAGAGGGGGGAATTCAACACAGAAAAGGGAAAACCAGACGACTCGTCAAAAAGTGCATACTTTATTCAAAACTCATCGATGTCAATTAAAAATCAGATTCCCATATATTAGGTTTTATTATTTCATATGAGATGTGCTTTGAGTCTGATATACAAAAGCAGAGATTCCTTTTCACAATTCTGAGACATAGGGTTACAATCATGTTATACATAAAGGAGGCATAAACGTCATTTCTAATTTTTATGATCGTCTGCAAAACCTGAATACATTAAACGATGCTCATGTAAATTTCGTACGATAAAGAAATATTATCCTTCGCCATTTTTATACCCGTTTTAACCTCTGTAATGTGACGATTGACGAATATACAAATTTTTGACAGGTGTGTATATATATTACTGTGAGAGGACGACCTTTGTAAAGCTGCGTAAAGGTTGAGATCTAATGCACACTCCTATGGGGAAACACTTTGTTCAAGTTTTCGGTACACTGAAGCATGTTCCGTCTTAAAGCGGCGAAGATAGAAGGGTTTGTTTTATAAAATAGAAATGTCTAAATTATTCCAAGAGACTGCTGTTTAACGTCCTGTAGAGATTATTTCATCAATTTCGAGGCGCGTGCTCTTCAGCTGAAGTGCCTACCATGACACGGGACCTCAATTTAAGGGTCTTATCAAAAAGACCAGTAATCCCAAATGATTAGGCAAACAACTCCTCACCCACTCTCTCCCCCCCCCCCCTCTTTATTACGTGTGATAGTACATAATAATCCATTTTCAAGTATAGATATATCTACGGCATGTACTTTGATCTGCAGAAAGAAAGAAGATTTATGCCTGCTATTCCATCATTGTTCATGATAACCCTTGTTATATGATAAATAACATATTTCTCAAAATTGAATTAAAGACCAGCGACTTTCATTTTAATGTGCATGATGAAAGAACAGTCCCAAACCGGTTAACAGCTCAGGTCAGTCCCCCTGCCGGGGCGCTGTGATTAGCATTTAACACCTTTAAAATATGTTTTATTCATACGCAAATTCTAATTCGTATATTCAATGATTAAAGTCGACTTTGTCAACTCTATAAACTATTCATATTTAAATTCTGTAATATATTATAATATCATACATTATTATAACATAATAGTGTTGCACCAATATAGACAGCAAAGTATTGAAAGTCATCACAAATTAATCTCAAATCTAAATAAAAATGATTCGAAATGAAAGCAGCAAGGAAAAGGGGAAACGGATGGCTTGGCAGTCGACGATCCTACGAGTTTGTAGGTAAAGATAAGGAACCGCAAAGGATAGAGAGCCAATTATCTGATTCTGTTCTCAAACTTTAAGAAATAAAAACGCTTGATTTCTTGAAATCGAAAAGAGATTAAAACAAAAATTTCTCATCAACATGCACCGGATGATCGAAACAAAAATACACAAATGACGATAAACGAATGGAAGAAATATAAATAAAAGATTTGTAACTAGTGTTCTCATGTATATACCAAAAGAAAACATAGATGCAGACAGGTTTTAATGAAAAATACATTAATCTTTTACAAATGATAGTTTTTTAAATAATATTTTCCTTTAATTAATCACTTTATTTGAATCAAAACATTATCATGTTTTCCTTTGTAGATCTTAGAAGTTGGAAATGAATACCAATAGAGAGTTCTTTGGTCTCTGTAATATATTTTTCAATGATGAAACGATAAACATTTTTTTATGCAAGTTAAAGACTGCAAGTACCCGTAAGGTTTAAAACTATCGTTCTCAAATGGAATATAGAGTTTTTGACCATCTCGAGACTTTGCTTGAAACCGCACAAATTCAAGCTAATCAGCTTATATGCCTTTGGAGGGACTTAACACGATAGAATTATTCAGGACTATTATCATACAATTGCATGTCATAATGAAAACAAAGTATGTACTTTAAGAAGCAAATTTACAGAATTCTCTTACCTCAGAATCCACAGCGACATTAATGTAAAACCTCAGGAACTTTTATACAAGTTAACTGTACAAAAAGTTGACTTTTCCTTGGGGGACACGTATCAATATTAAACGATTGGACTACTTTCCAAATACGATTTTTTTGCAATAATGCTAATTCCTAAGTTAAACTGCGCAAAATCTTCCCAAGGCAAAAACAAAACCAATACGGTTGCAGTGAAAAACTGAGATGACTCGTGGTCATGTGCATAGAAATGTCACCGATTGCCAGTGCAGCTCTCTATTGTCTTCTGTGAAGATCGTATGTCTCGTCAATGATAGAGTTTCGGATAAGTATAGCCTCAGATTGACAGACCCGGTTCGCCTTAACCTCTTCAGCTCTATAGAGGGATAAAGATAGATAGGGTGTACCATTACTGATCGCTAGACTAAATTACAGGTTAACTTTCACGCTAATTATATGGGGACTAATCGGTGCTGCAACAAAAATTTCCTCGCCTTTGTATATGTATTTGGAAGTAGATTTGGTGTCGCATAGTTAAGAGATTTTTGTATTATGGACTGTTCGTTTCATCGAAGATGAAAGTGTGAAATGACACAAGACTAAGCAAGATACATTGTTACCAAGACATCCTGCATATGATTAAATAACAAAAAGTACCATACAGAAACTGCACTATAAATAACAGGAAATGTGCCTTTTTTAATGTATCAATGCCATTAATTGATGTTTCCTGTACTTCATAAAGGCAGATAATTTGATAAAAATAAGTTACCGAAACGCTATTCTAAATTACGAAGTATAGACGAAGACGGCAACGGAATAACTAGCTAACCATTGACAAATAGGCGATAATACTGCCAACTGGGTAAGTGTAACCTTGCCAAAAGAAACATGCCATGATATTGTCAAGACGACATTTGTTTCTCTGCATAAAACCATGATCTTGACACATAATTAAGGAAGCAAATCCATCAACCTCCGGCAGAACAGCATTATCTAAATGCAGTGAAAGGTACTAGAGAAGGTTGCCGAGAGTCGGTCACATTCATAAACAGGAAAAGATTCTAACAGTCTCAGAGAGTATAGATACAGTGTGCACAACAAGCATACCATAGGAAACACAATCTATCTTATATGAAGCACTTTACGAGAATACAGCTGAAGTATATAAGGTATGTGAATCACTTAAAAAACAACAATATTGGAGCACCGGCGGTAGATGAAGTTAACAGTTTACCGGCCGTCTTCACAATTCAATTTTCTCACACCATTTCAAACGTGTAGTCCATTTTTACATCTATAACTGTGTTTATGGAAATTTTACAATGACCTGAAAAACGAAGAATTCCAACGAATTTCTTTAACTCTAAGCGAAAAGTCTTTGAAAAATGTACGTTGGAGTTGTGCCTGCCTGCTGCAATAGCTTTATCTTCTGGGTTGTTTTAATTCCTATTTCTTGTCTTATCACTGAAGTGTCATCAAATGGTGACAACATGTGTCTACACCCTGTCAATTGGTGAATATTAGTAATAACCGCCCACCCGTATCTCATCTTATCTCAAACACCTTTAACCATATGCACATACTGGGGGTGACAATGCACAACGATAGGCCTGCATTAAAACGATGTCATCCGAATTAATTCGGGTATCTTGGAAGTGAAACGTGGAATTGGGACGACAGTCATATGGATGATTGTTCGTTTTGGGTGTCCTTTAAAATATGACGTAAATCTAACGCCATATTATATATATATATATATATATATATATATATATATATATATACAGCACTAAAATGACCAACGACGTCCCTTCTTCAGGACAAACGAAAAGAATTACGTAATGTGGCCGATATTAACAGAGAAACTACATATAAATACATCTAGCACTACAACTACACTAATCTACAAACGTATTTACAACGCAGACTACATGTTTTTTGGTTTTAGGCTTTATATATATATATATATATATATAGCGGAATAAAAAATTGCTTCCTAGTAATGCTTTCCCCATATAAAAATAGGCATCACACGATTATTGAGATTACATCACGAATCTGAAGTTCACGATTAATTACGCTCTTCGTTCAAATAAACTTCCAAAATTTCGGAGGAATTGGGATAGTAAAAAAAATGTTTACAGAGATATTACAAAAAGTACTAAATTTTGAACAGTGTATTGATTTTCATCGCAATGTTAAAATTTACTTTCTCTTCAAAAGAAATGCTTGCACCTGGGACACAACTTTTGATATCTACTTTTTATTTAGCGCATGGCATGTGTCTTAGCATCCAACTTTAGAAACTTGATAGGTTTTACATTCATTTTTATAATACATGAAAATCTTACCTTGAACGCTGCGATAAAACTAAATCCTGAATGAAACTAAGGATTGCAAATACAGAACCCCAGATAGTCACAATTCCTCTCGTAAAATTCCTTAAATTTAACAGAGGTAAATCCAAAACGCCTTCCAACGGTTGATATTTCACAGTCGTCGCAGAAATAAAATGTAAGTTAAGTGGTTCATAACGCTTACGCAATTTGACGGGTAAAATCGTAACTTTTATGACTGTCTCTCGCCAATCATCCCCGTGTCAAATACACGTATCAGTTACATCTTCATTTTAAGCCCAGTGTCATACAAAAAATATTCTAAGGATAAGGTCCAATTCTCAACTTCATCCGAGATCTATTCCTAAACGACAACAAGAAAAAAACACTACAAAGCGCACCTGATGATAGTTAATTATCGCTTTTAATTTTCACCCTTCCTTTAAAAAAGGCCTGCAAAACATTCCTATGATAAAGATCAAAATCCACAAATGAAAACTTTATGACTTTATTAAAATTTGAATTTCCTCGGCATTGAATTCTTGAACAATGGTGACTTTTTTAGGATACATAACTATTCTTGTAATCTTAATAAAATCCATAAAGAATTTGTAATAAAACAGTTCATTTAATGCGCGGTTACATTAATGTACCCGTAATTGAATGTGACAACAGGTGTATACATAAAAGGGTGATAACAACCTCTATTAGACATAAACTGATATATTAAAGTTTCGGAAACTGATTTTTATTATGCGTAACTTGTCTGTTTATCCCTTCTGAAAAGTCTGGCTGCACCTTTGTCGTAAAGTCGTATGAATCAGGAAGCAGTGGAATTTCTATTGCGTTCTCTTTACGATCCTCCAAAATTTCTTCGTGTCGACAAAAAATCGTTAATCAGACTCAACATACAACATAGAGTATGCTACAACTCTCTTAAAATTTGAAGCACAATATATACATCTCTGCTTACAAGGAGTTTTTTCACTGATTTGTCGATTTAAATTTTATCATGAAATCTTTAAAAGTACGAAGGCGCACTGCCAGATCCTGGAAAATTGTCACTATTAGAATGAGTGGTTTCAGACATATATATGTATACATATCCTTATTCTGGTATGATTTCGTTTCTTTAGATGCAGTTGAAAGGTTTATACATGTATATGTTGTGTTAACATTAATTGCATTATATAATATGCTATTTCAAATTTTGAAATATCAGGAAGTTAGCATGAAGACAGAAATCTAAAAAAAAAAATATTCATTCATTTTTATTTTTAGATTTATTACACGCAAATTGCATCCAAGTTGTCCTTATCTAAATACAATTTAAATCTTTACTGAACTACAACTACGTGCGGCATTGCGATACACCAGGACAATCAAAACAAATACAACGCAATATAACCGTACAGGTAACTACTGGGGGAAATCTGTATCATCCAAACACTCCCTCACACCAGAAGTTATCATTAAATATAAAGGAAAATTCAAATAGCCCGCCTTTTTTCGTTGGTGTCAACGGTTGTTAAATCGAAGAGAATCATAAACAATTAATTTATGATGTGGGAACAATACTTAGCGGGTATTTCTGTTAGCTTGAAGCGATGACACATCTTTATTATGGATCATAAAGCAATAAAATACAATACCTGAGTGCAGCGCTTCGTGGACGAGGAAATGAATCAAAATGAGGCAAGTACATTCATCCATTTTTGTTTTAGAAATTTATAATAAATATTACCGAGAAATCATTGTTGAAATGAGGCAATTTCAATTTCATTTTGACGCGTTATGCATTACAGTTTCATATTTTCAAAAAGTTCGTTATAACAACAGTTCTTCTTCATAAGAAAGGTAATCATTAATAATCAGTAAAATGAAACCCATATACAGACCTAGCTAGTAACCTTAGCATTTTTTTTTAATTTCAGGGAGAAATCTATATTGGTGTTGTTGATACAATGTGTTTGTTCGCAGTGGCTCAGTATGTGTTAATGTTTGAAAACATGCATATATCTCGGGCATATATTCAGATATATTCAGGCAACTTCACACATAGTTAACTGATCCAAGCTAAATATTGTGAAACCTATTCATTTATGTTGATATAAATCATTGTGATATACGTTATGATTTTGCAGCAGAAATGTAAAGTGGTTTGGTTTTGTTTTTGTATCTTTTTATCAGATTGTCCAGATTCTTGGATACTCCATGACACCCACTGCTACCAGTTCAACATCTACCCATACAGAACCTATAATGATGCCAAAATTACATGCGGAGTAAGTGTTGTGATATATCGGCATATTCAGGAAATGTTGAAGTACATAACTATTGCATGACCCTATACATGTAAGTTTGAACTTACAAATAGGAATCCATTACAATGACAGAATCAAACTAAAAAATCCATAAAATAAAGGGGGAACAGAAAGATATCAATTTCACAGCTTGTATACAATTTCATATATTATCTATACACTACCATAGATCATGGAATTCATTTTTTCAGGCGAATGGTGCTCAGTTGCTGAGCGTGAACACACTCCAAGAGCACAATTTCATTGGACAATGGCTGTTAACCAATGACGTATCATCGTACGGAAATCAAATTTACAGGGTTTTTGGGGTCTAAATTCGTTTTCGTTCAATCTTAAATTTACGGTTTATTCATGTACACATGTATGCTCATTCCATAAAAATAGTATGGCTAAATCATATTAGCTGAAGTTTAAAAAAAAAAAACACGTTTGGCTAACGGTGAAAATAGCGTAAATTAAACTGTAGCAAAAACAATACTAGACTGCAGTTAAAATAGCTTTACTTATTTCTTTTTGACAAGGTATCGCTGGTACACAAGTGGTATAGTTTATGACATGGCGAAATACGACGTCAGATGGGAGGGTGATGGAACGAAAGAGATAATGGGTCAATCCGTGTGGGTCAATCAGGAGATGAATAAACCAGGAAGGCACATAGTATATACATATGGAGGTTATTTGAAATTCAGATATTATATTACTAGTATCAAACTATGTTAATCAATTGCTTTCATTTCATTACTTACCTCACTTTTTTTTTTATGAAATTCGTGCAAATTTCTGAATTGTTTGGATCAATATTGTCATCCTAATAATGCATCCTTTGACTGAATGTCGCCATTGAAGTACTGCATTATTCTATCGGACTTTAGTGTACTCCTATTTATTTGGGCGAGACGTGGCATCAGCTCTCAATCCCTTTATCTGTGAGATTAGCCTAGAAGAATCCTACAAAATCGTACAAGATGAAAGGGATTTCAGTGAGTAGGAAAACATGTTGCTTTATGATTTCGATAGCAAGTAAATAAAAATAGTTCTAAGATGCAAGAGAGAGCATTTTTTCCTCCCCATTTCCAGCTTACGGTCGTAACACTTCCGACCCTAGCACTGCTCCAAAAGGGCCTAATTTCCTGATACAGCCCCAAAGTATCGTGGTGGTCGGCAAGGCAATAGCAGCAACGTTCGAATGCGTAGCACATGGTAATCCCCAACCAGATTACAGAATTACCAAAATCAAGGAGGATGGAAGCATAAATGAAATCACTGCTGCAAGTGATCCTCGATATACGTTGACGAACGGAAAGCTCTCCATTCAGAATCCAGATGAAACTAGCGATGCTGGTACCTACTATTGCACTGCTGAAAATCCCCAAGGGAAAGTGAGGAGCGACTATCTTTACATGAGTTTCGGAAGTAAGATTTCAAATAGTATCTTACAATTTGCTTTGAGCTTTACATAGCCTAGTGCCTGTAGAATGACCCCAGAAATTGCATGTTTCTAACTGACTGAAATATGACGTAATTGTATTTCTGTTCCAAACAGGACTCGGAGAATTCAGTAACGTGGACCGCGCACCTGTGACTGCATATGCATATCAATTCGCCATCATTAATTGTATTCCACCAACATACACACCAGGTAAGCAAAAATACTTCCTTCTAAACCTAGCGGGCAGTGACCCACAACGCTCACATGAATCGTCTTGCTCACACACAGATCAGCTCATTAGTATTTTATGGGACATTGATACACTGTAGCATAAAACGGTCTAACCCTGGGGTCAAGATATGAAGAAAATCGTACATTAATTTGAGAAATGCTTGAACAGAAGAATTTCCCCCTCAACTCTTATACAATCCTGTCAATAACATTTAACCCTTCTTTTGGTTCCGCTCTGGCATTAGTTTGATAAATCACATCCTTATTGTTCTTCATCAGAAAACTCTAACCGGGTGTTTTGGTCCCTGGGTTCATAATGTGAATAAAACTGAATCTACAACGTATGAGGACATTTGCAAATTGATGAATTGTACCCTTAGGTTCATCAGTAGATGTTTAAAAACTGTTCCTACATTCATGTAATACTTTAAATCCCTAATGTGGCCTCGAGGTTCATGGTTGCAGAGAATTTGAATCTACACTATGTGGGGATAATTGCATATCAATTAGACAAATCCTTGCAGCCCTGCATCGTTAGCACCACAATGACCCTGAGGGTCATGTTATATGTACGAAGAAAATGGAATCTACACTTCATGAGGTTACCAGTATATTTGTCGAAATGCGCATCTGGTGCATCAAAATTGGTACCGTATAAGTTTTACATTATAACGTTAAAGTTTAAACCCCACTATGGTATCACCTTGGCCTCGGGTGTCATGGTTAGAACAAATTTAAGGTGGACCGCTATACCAAAGTTTTATTCAATAGCTTGTTAAAGCATCTCATAAGAGGTATCTGTTCACCATCGAAAGAGTGATGCAAGCTCTCACTTCTTCTTTCATGATTTCTATACATGTATATAGTAAAAAAGTGTTTAGTTGCAAATAAGAAGTTTTGGAATCCAAAATTGATTTGATACTTGATATAAATATCTAATAGAAAATGCCAAGAAGCGCCATGTAGACGATCTAATTTTTAAAATAAAAAATATTTATGAAAATGAAAAACATAATGTGTTAACATTTTTAAATACACGGCAAAAATCGTCACTAAACATGTCAGTTGAAAAAAAAATAGATTAGACAAACATATTTCAAAAACATATTGAAATGAAATGACCAATTTAAGAAATATATTGCATTTTGTTTTTTAAATTTGAACTAAACCCGGGGAAAAAGTACCCTCCCAATCAAAATTGACCGAAAATACTAAAATAATCAATTGTTAATTATTTGATGCATTTGTCATGAAGAAATTAGTTTAGTTTATAATTTCATTTATTTTGTGAACCATCGTACAACAAAGGAATGTAGTTTTTGATTAAAATGGCATGTTTCTATAATTCCGATCAGACTTGGTTCACATTTGGATAATCACAATATTTCTGAATTTTGGCCATTCCATTTCAATTTCTATTTAAAAGATATTTGTCGAATGTATATTTTTATAAATGACATTTTTCTTATAATCCTCATATTCTAAAAATATTAATAAGTAACATTTTAAATTTTCATGCATATTTTTTATTTTAGAGGAATATACCATCTATTTGAGTCTTTTAGACATGTTTTATCAGATATCCATATCACAGTGAAATTTGGACAACAGAGTCTCTTATTTACAAACAAAACACTTCGTTTTTTCCGGGGGAAACGCTAAAATCATATAACAAGAGGCCCACAAGGCCCTATCGGTCACCTGAGAACTAGTCTTAAGAGCTAAAAATCTAGAAAAAAATTTCCTGTTCTGAAAATATCTAAGCTAAATTCTAACATTCAGCAGCAGTATAAAACAAGATGTGTTGGCAGTTTTTGCCCCACTCCTAAGGCCCCAGGAGTCCTGAAATTTATAATGTATGTCCTCCTTGTCCCAAAGATGCTTCATACCAAATTTGAAAGGGATTGGTATGGTAGTTATCAAGAAGTTAAAACAGTTCTATTTTTCACACATTTAATAAGTAACCATTTTGGCCCCACCCTGATACCAAAACCCCTACCCCTGGGATAATAAAAATTACAATTTTGGTAAAGGACTACCTGTTTTTTCTAAATATCCATTTACTATCAATAGCACCAACGAAGACGTTATTTTTAAAAGTGTTTTACACATTACCACTATATACCAAGTTTGTTCCCGCCCTGGAGTCAGAACCTCTACCCCGGGGATCATAAAATTTGCAATTTTAGTAGAGGCTTTCCTGTTCTACACCAATATGCATTTAGTTTTTCTTACGCATGTGTGGTTGTAGAGACTTAGAAGATTTTTGAAAATTGATAAATTTTGACAGTTTTTGCCACGCCCCGAAGGCCCCAGGAGTCCTAAAATTTACAATTCACGTCCCCTTTGTCCCAAAGGTTCTTCATACAAAATTTGAAAGGAATTGGAATGGTAGTCATCAAGAAGAAGTTAGAAATGTTCTAATGTTCACAATTTATGTCCTCCTTGTCCAAAAGATGCTTCATACCAAATTTGAAAAGAATTGGAATGGTAGTTATCAAGAAGTTAAAAATATACAATTGTTAATGCACGACTGGTGACGGATGATGCACGACGATGGACGCAGACAAATGCAATAGGTCACCTCGACGATGGACGCAGACAAATGCAATAGGTCACCTAAGTTTATTTTGAATTTATGGTGAAATCATACTCCTACGAGATGCTTAAATGAGCCTTTAAATAAGATGGAGATGTAGAAATCCACCTTCAATATATTCTACAAGACTGCATGATTGATTTGACATATTACAGGTTTAACCCCCCCCCCCCCCCCAATTATCTTGCATTACCATGTAAAACTAAGCTATCTTATTTTGTGGGGCTATATAATCTGACCAACCAAAATGTTCACAGCGTGGAATTCATTTGACAAAAGGTACTCATGAGGTTCTTTGGTGAGATTTTTTTGTGTAAAATATTCCGTGTAAAACTTTCTATTGTGGCCCCCATCATAATACCACAGGTCAGGCTTTCCCTGGAACTTTTTTTAATGTAACAAGATGATGTAAGGCCTGTTTAGAGAAATGCTGCTAACTCAACACATAAAGGACTTCTAGATTAGCACCTGTATCCTACAAATATTTTTTTTTTTTTTACTTTTTGTCATAAAATACCTATTAACTATTATATAAATACTAAAACCAAAAATAATATCCAACACTATATTACATGTACAAACGTTTCAGAGATATTGCAGTAAGATAACGATCATTTTGATTGTAGCCGTATCGTACCAGTGGTACAAAGACGACAAACAATTCGTCCGGCCAGACCTTCATAACTATATCTTCATTTCCCGCAATGGGAAGCTGTATTTCTCCGAAGTGTCCACTGTTGATATTGGAAACTACAGATGTATCGTCAAACTGACGGCCAATAGTGGCTCCGCGATTGGGACTGACCAGCCACCAAGCAGAACCAGTCTACCAACACCCCTCAATGTTCTCAACGCTGGTGATATCTATTTATTAGCAGTGATTCGTATTAACATATATTAGATAATTAACAGAATGATTCTGTGCCAGTACAAGTATTTTCAATACCGACAAAACTGCATAATGTACTGCTTTTGATACGTATGTGCATATCTGTATGTAATTATTCATTTTAGGCGAGTATCATACATTACAACAAGAATGTTACTTATTTCAGTTCCCACTGTTTGGGGTCCAGAAATTTCTAATGAGTTCATTTCTGTGTATCCCAGAACTCCCCAAAAAGGTCAGAGAGTATACTTGGAGTGCCTTGCCTTTGGAACGTAAGAAAATCAAACGATATCACATATGCAGTCTGAGTCACGGGTAACATGACGTGTTTATCACATATGCAGTCTGAGTCAAGGGTAACATGACGTGTTTATCACATATGTAGTCTGAGTCACGGGTAACATGACGTGTTTATCACATATGTAGTCTGAGTCACGGGTAACATGACGTGTTTATCACATATGTAGTCTGAGTCACGGGTAACATGACGTGTTTATCACATATGTAGTCTGAGTCACGGGTAACATGACGCGTTTATCACATATGTAGTCTGAGTCACGGGTAACATGACGCGTTTATCACATATGTAGTCTGAGTCACGGGTAACATGACGTGTTTATCACATATGCAGTCTGAGTCACGGGTAACATGACGTGTTTATCACATATGTAGTCTGAGTCACGGGTAACATGACGTGTTTATCACACATGTAGTCTGAGTCACGGGTAACATGAGGTGTTTGAATTTCTTCCTGCTAAACAACCTAAGTGACAGGATATATTGTAACAATACAAACAAAATATATCAACCGTAGTTGTGTTGGTTTAAATCTACGTGTATTAATATTCTCATTATTTTGTAAAAGCAGTCGAAGAGACTTCTAGAAGAAGGAAAATAGCTGTGCAGTTACTGGTTGTTTGTAGTTCATGTTCCCTCGAGAATATTTCACTTAAACAGATAGTCACCAGCTGTAGGTGAAGTGCTACAAATTTTACCTCTGCTCGTCAATTCATTCAGCTGAACATGACAGCTCTCTAATGTACAGACGCCCACCGTGACATGGGACCTAAGTTTTTAATGCCTCATTCGAAAGACCGGTGACTGTCACTTCTAATGCCGACCGTTTATCAAATGAACAGTCGCCACCTATTTTACATGTACATGAAACGTCTCAGGTCCGTCATGTCAGGAATTGAACCCGGGCCTCTCCAACGTGAAGTAAACGCTCTAGAGAGTAAAATATCGTTTATGTCATTGAATACATTCTACATATACTTCACAAATCGGTTTCTCTATCTTCTCTTGTTAGAATGCCAATAACATACAGTTGGTCACGTGATGGTCTCCCAATGTCACCAAGGGCAACTGTCACAGATCATAACCGTGTGTTGGTCATTGAAGATGTCCATCTTGAAGATGGCGGTACCTACGTATGTCACGCTTCAAGATACACCGTGGCAAGAGCACAGAAAAATATCACTTTGTTCATCGAATGTAAGTTTAATTTCATATTGATAGTCAAACGATTCATTCTGGAATGGAAGCTTTTACAAAGTGTCAAAGGTTTCTAGAACAGTTTCTATTCAATCCAATAAAAGACCATAAAAATACATGGGGAATTAAAAAAAATTACCACGTAAAACCCCACAAAGATGTCTATTCAGCCGTGTGTTTACTACACTGAAGATATTCAGTACACAGAGGGCATCCGATAGCACCAGAAGTAAACATGTTAGTTACAATGGAGATAAAGGAATGACAGTTATACCGGTAATTATGGGACAAACAATGTCACGCCTACATTTGAATACAGATTAAATCATCACCCCTGTTTTCAAGTGATGTTTAATGAAACTTTATCACTTTAGCTTTAAAGCGCCAGCTTAAGAAGTGCAGATCTTTGGAAATAAAAGATGTTCTATTTCATGTACTACGAGGTAATTTTTGGATTACTTTTTGTATTTCTTGATTTTAGCAAAGCCATTTTTCAGTTATCCTCTGAAACATCAACATGTTGACATTGGAAGCAAGTTAACGTGGAGATGCGAAGCGACGGCTATACCAGAACCGGTATATGAATGGTTTAAAGACGGAGTACCCTTGGTCGCTGTTCCGGGAAAGCTGAGTATTGTCAGAAATGTATTGACGATACAGAACCTGGAGACAAGCGACAATGGGATGTACCAATGTTCTGCTGAAAATTTCTATGGAAAATCGTTCACTGAAGGGCAGCTAAGAGTGTTAGGTACTCCATGTACATCTCAATAAAGTGATCAATGAATACGCACACATTCCAGAGAAAAAAGAAATACATGTATACGATAATATACATGTATATTTTTATCACAATGTAAAACCAATCATAAATACACGAAATATATCAATTTCATTAACATCTGTAGTAGTGATTTCAATATCTATATACTGCTCAATTGGATTCTAGTACAATTATGACGATTCAACGTTTGATCAAAATGCAGGAATTGTAGGGAAACCTTTACCAGATAAGCGTTTTAGCAATAATAAAGCCTTGTGTAAAGTAGTTTTAAGAGTATCCACTGTCCTTTAGCCTCATAAAGAATTCATCGGGTAAATTGTTAATGAATGAAATCATCATGAACATTTCACCTAAATATTCGATACAATATTTGTTTAATTTGCATTATAAGCGATATCAAATATTGTGTACTACAATGGTAAGATATTCGACCCATATCAACCCCAAAATCCACAATTTTCAAATAAGACTAAACCACAAATCAATATATTTTCCGTACACGTTTTTTTAGATATGGGTTATTAGGTGATTTTGAACGTTCTAAAATAAATTATTCTCCTTGTTTAAAAAAAAAATCCGCGAGGTAAATTGATAAAGAAACTCATTCCTAGAGGCAAAATGCACCTTTTTACCATAAACTTTGTTCAGATTCGTCCTTATTTTCACGTATATACATGTAGAATTGGTGGTCCCATAACTATCAATGCAAAGTTTAATGAGGAATGATCAATCAAAGAATTTATCTAGATAAATAATTTTGCATTATCAAGTCCTTTAAAATGATACCAGAATTCTAGTGATTTGCCGTTTTGTTCATGAAATATATTTTGTTTCTAGTATGCATTGGATACATTCAGGTCATACACTACCATTTTGTCCTTTTTTCCCTGAATTATTTTGTAATCTCCTCCATATGAAGAGTTTTGGTTTGGTATGAAAAGGGTTTACATTTTATATTGTTGTAATATCAAGTACTATATACTTCGTATGACGGCCTAGTTAGCCCAGTGAATAGATTCCTGACTAGTAGTGCTGTATGACGGCCTAGTTAGCCCAGTGAATAGATTCCTGACTAGTAGTGCTGTATGACGGCCTAGTTAGCCCAGTGAATAGATTCCTGACTAGTGGTGCTGTATGACGGCCTAGTTAGCCCAGTGAATAGATTCCTGACTAGTAGTGCTGTATGACGGCCTAATTAGCCCAGTGAATAGATTCCTGACTAGTGGTGCTGTATGACGGCCTAGTTAGCCCAGTGAATAGATTCCTGACTAGTAGTGCTGTATGACGGCCTAGTTAGCCCAGTGAATAGATTCCTGACTAGTGGTGCTGTATGACGGCCTAATTAGCCCAGTGAATAGATTCCTGACTAGTGGTGCTGTATGACGGCCTAGTTAGCCCAGTGAATAGATTCCTGACTAGTAGTGCTGTATGACGGCCTAGTTAGCCCAGTGAATAGATTCCTGACTAGTGGTGCTGTATGACGGCCTAGTTAGCCCAGTGAATAGATTCCTGACTAGTAGTGCTGTATGACGGCCTAATTAGCCCAGTGAATAGATTCCTGACTAGTGGTGCTGTATGACGGCCTAGTTAGCCCAGTGAATAGATTCCTGACTAGTAGTGCTGTATGACGGCCTAGTTAGCCCAGTGAATAGATTCCTGACTAGTGGTGCTGTATGACGGCCTAATTAGCCCAGTGAATAGATTCCTGACTAGTGGTGCTGTATGACGGCCTAGTTAGCCCAGTGAATAGATTCCTGACTAGTAGTGCTGTATGACGGCCTAGTTAGCCCAGTGAATAGATTCCTGACTAGTGGTGCTGTATAACGGCCTAATTAGCCCAGTGAATAGATTCCTGACTAGTGGTGCTGTATGACGGCCTAGTTAGCCCAGTGAATAGATTCCTGACTAGTAGTGCTGTATGACGGCCTAGTTAGCCCAGTGAATAGATTCCTGACTAGTAGTGCTGTATGACGGCCTAGTTAGGCCAGTGAATAGATTCCTGACTAGTAGTGCTGTATGGTCCTGGGTTCAATCTCCAGCTGATCTAAACATTTTTCTCTTTCCTACAATAGCTTAGGAATATTCATCTACAGCCTTCTGATGTATATTTGAACAAACTGCTTTTTAAAATACAACCTTTGTTACCACAAAAATCCCTTTTCTGCTGTTATGCAAACAAAATAAAATAACATATATGTACGACTACCTCATTCCAGCATTTATACCAACATTTGCAAAGGAACCCTTGGTGGACAAAATGTTTGGTGCCGTTGGTGGCAACATCACTTACCTCTGTAATCCGGAAGCCGCTCCAACTCCCACATTCTCTTGGCTGAGGAACAATGTTGATATGGGACTGAGTCCAGGGGATACCACGTCACGCATTCGGATGTTACAGAACGGGAACCTGTTGATTACCAACATCAATGCTGGAGACGTTGGATATTACACGTGTCGGGTAGAGAACATGTTCGGAATGACCTCCAGTACAGGATATCTGCAAATAGCAGGTAATGAAAATTATCTATTCAGCAAATTATTGTAAAAAATGCATCATTGACAAACAATTGATGGAATGCAGCACTTATATAAATAGAGAATTATACTTACATAAGTTGACCTAATGTGAATCTATACAGATCTATGTTTTCAGATCAGGTTGTAATAAATTTACCCCCAGTAAATACTCAGGTCAGGGTGAACCAGACAGCCTTTTTGAGATGTCAAGCATCATACAGTCCACTACAAGATGTCATCTACACATGGCTATTCAATGACGAAATAATTGACACGAACAATCTGTTCTACAAACAGGTATGTAATGTAAATCAACAAAAGATACAGCAATTCTAAAATGCACAATTTTGTCTCTGTAGAATTATTTTCTTTGAATAGATATACGAGTTTAATCATCTAATTCATAAAATGTGTCTATGTTCCACAGGGCGAGTCACAATCGCTGACAGGACTGTTTGTCATGGCTACACAATTTAAGCACAGCGGGAAATACACATGCAGAGCGCAGACAACAAGAGAAAAATTCGAGTCCTGGGCTGTAGTCACTGTGCTGGGTTAGTCCTATTCAATAATTCTAACAAATAGCTATAGCTAGGCGTCAAATTTGGTAAATTTTGTCAACCATACACCGCAATCATGCCACAACGGATGTAGTTGTGATATGCTTTTAAAACATTTTGTCATGAGAATATACATGTGACAGTCATTGTTCCTGATCAGGTCCGCCCAGTGAAGCGTCAGGTGTATTTGTGGTCCAAAACACCATTGGAAGTTCCTCCATGCGATTGTCTTGGACAGTAGGGACTTCAAACGGAGCCATTTTATTATTTCACACTGTAGAAGCTCAACCTGTCACGTCAGATGAGTGGTATATAGCCATTGATTGTAAGTTTATAGTGCAATTTACGTTCACATGTTTTTGAACAAATTAAGTTCAAAAAGACGTTTACGTCAATATATCATTGGAAATATTTTCCCCACTCCTAAACACTCAAAGTAAACAACGAATTGCTTTTGTAGATGTCTCGGATATTTCATCCATCATACCTGGGGGTGACTCTAGCAAACGCGTTGTAGAAGTCATTGGATTGAATCCCGGAAGTGGCTACCGCTTCCGTGTATACTCAACTAACAGCTACGGCGTCGGTCCGCGCAGTAGACCCTCTGGTAACGGGTTGTTGTTTTATAGTTCAACAAAGTACACATACAGTGTATATATTTACATTAGTACCATCAAAATGCAAGGATTCTACTTCATTAGTTTTGTATTTCAGATGTGTATGCAACAAGAAATGGACCACCAACTCATCCACCAGGATACGTGGGAGGTGGTTATGGAAGTGTGGGGGATTTGACTATTACTTGGATGGTGATTATTTCCTGTATCGGTTTCGTGGTTTTAAAATTTTACCCACAATAGTCACTAGTGTACAAATGAATTGAACCCTTTTCTCGTAAACTGAACCTTTTTCTCGACGGATGAGAATTTTAGGTTCTTTTTGTCTTTTGATAGCCTTTAGAAGATTATCAGCTCGGAGGACCTGGCATCGGTTACTTCGTGTACTACCGAAGAAACTTAACACAGACGTGGACTAAAGTACGTCTTGTTCTGTTATTCTATACCATTGTGTGGTTCGAAAGACGTCCAAATGCCACGTACCATATACAGGTTTTGTATTAATTTTCGATTAACGTCTACATAGGTTGCTTTGGGGGGAAATGTTGGAAAATACGTCACTCAGGTTGGGTCGGACAACTATTATTTGCTGTATGACGTTATGGTTCAGCCGTACAATTCTCACGGTGAAGGACCCAATTCTAGTGTCAGTACCATCTACTCTGCAGAGGAGAGTAAGTTCTGAACACCATTCTAAACTTACGGTATTTCGAATTCAAAGTGACAGACCAAGGATTACCGGTAACAGAATGACTTCAAATTGCACGTGAAATTACTAATAATTCTCATTGCAGTTCCAACTGTATCAGTCGCAAATATACAAGCCTATCCATACAACTCGACTGCACTCATGGTGACTTGGGATCAAATCCCAGATACTCGCGAGTCCATAAAAGGAAAGCTGCTCGGATATCAGGCAAAGAGCTATCTATACTAGCATCGAGTGTTTTCAAAATCCTCACTTAAATATGTTTCTTTTTTTATATTAAAAAATTTCTGGCATATAAATTTCGGTTATTCAAGACAATAACACGACCGAAGGGAATTATTCAACATAATTATATACTTTGTGTGCACCAGGTGAATTATTGGGAGAGGTTTACAGAAGATCCTATCATGAACTCCATCAGTTGGCGTGGTCAAATGAGTAGCGGCCTTGTGATTGGTCTGTTGCCACACACATGGTACACTGTCGATGTTCAAGTACTGAATATGGCAGGAATGGGTCCAGTAAGCGAAACAGATTTTCAGTTAACCCTTAAAGTAGGTGAGTTACCAATCAAGGTCTTCTGAATTGTGTTCCCTTTCTGGTTGTTTATTTTAAAACAGTAGGCTACTACGTATAGAATAATACCCTGTATAACTGCAATGCATTTTGGGTTTTACTCGTAGCACCACGCTTATACCCCACAGAGGTGCATGTAGCATCCCACGGTTCTCAGAGTGTTTATGTAACATGGCGCGGAGTTACAACTGTTGTCGATGAAGAACCAATCCAAGGATATATTGTGAGTACAACAACACGCTGGTAGTTACACAATAAAACTGCATACTTTAAATGAATGCATAAGGTTATCGATACACAGAGTCTCTAGGAGAACAAAATGCATCTCCCATTCTAAGCCCTGTTAGTACCTCTTCATCTGAAATCTAATCATGGCCTTCACCTTTACCCCCAATAAGCAACTGTGAGTACTAGGCCATTTCCGTAACCCCAAACCGGTTACGGAAAAGGACAGCGCCATCCGATTGATTCAGAATACTTTTGTTGACACATGATTAGTTATTTGAAGTTTTACGTCTATACGAGATTGTTCATTGTACAGACGTCTTCTTCAACCGTGGATACGTCACCAGCTGTACATGTAAGCAAAGAGTTACAAAATTTGACTTATTCTGTGGTCTGGTCCATTAAGCATCGGATATCCTTTACTTTGCCAACGCTTACCGCGACACATTAGGAAGAACCGCGGCTTTCACTTTTAATGCCGCCTGTTTGGCAAAGGAACAACTTATCTAACGGAAGAAAATTCCCAGCATTGTCATGCAAAGATCTTTGTTTTCAGCGCTGCCACTGGAAGTCAGATGTATCATCTGTATCTATACGTATATTTAGCAACCACATACACGTGTATGTCACATCAGTATACCACTTGTTATTATTAACTATCAGGGTGTCAAGCCACTTTTGGTCTAAAAAATATAGGATTATAGGAATTTTGTTTTGCAGTTTAAATGGCAAATATAGGGATTTTTACAGCAGATTTATAGGAATTAATAGGGGTTTTTTAAATTTTTTTTTATTAAAGAAAGTGTATAAACGTTTATTGTTTCTGCATAAAAATCTAGCAAGCATAGTATCTTACTGGAGAAGAAATATTAAACATAAACAAAGACAAAATCCTTTCAGATGTGGACAGTTTTCCATCCAATACACAGTTCTTATACAATCTTCATAGTTATTCTCTTCATAATAATCTATTAATTGAATATCAATCTAACATCAGCTCCTGGATTCTCATTTTTGAAAATTGGACTGTCAATTTTTTAAATATATAGGGCTTTATAGGGATTAGGAAAATATAGGAACCTTCAAGTTTATAAGAAAATATAGGAATAGAGACTTGACACCCTGAACTAGGAAGACCCAAACTCTGTCCTTAGCTTGTCTTAACGCACATAATTCCAAACAGCGACTCGGGATCATATACATGTACATGTAATAATACATCCAACACATCAAATCAAATATATTCCTTTATTTATATTGCACACAAACCCATTACAGAAAATCTATGAGCAAAAAGAAAATGTAAAACTATTAATTATCAGTTCACTGTTCATATTAACGTTTTAATAACTATGTCCAATTGTCAATTGATAAATGTACCCTATGGATGTTTTGATACATTTCCTTCTGAACAGCTACGGTACTGGTTGGACGGAGATGACATAAGAACAGCATCGGATGTTCGTGTGGACAGGGTGGACAATGCCGTTCTATACGGCATTCAGAAGAACTACCTCTATCGTTTGCGAGTACTAGGCTTCAGCACTGGCGGGGACGGAACGATGAGTGAACTAGTCTACTTCACACTAGGTGACATTTTGTAAACGTTTCCAGCCACTTTTAGCTAAATCATACCATACAATAAATAAGCATATGCCTCAGTATAGTAACATAGAATGGATGTTGCCTTATTTTCGCTGCAATTGAATGTTCACCATTATCATTGTCGACCACACCGTGAAAATTTAAACTACAGTGAATAAAACCTTTATATACAATAGATATAAATTCTTAGTTTATAACAGAATGTACACAAACTTATACGAGATTTATGCTGTATACAATGTACAACCGTGAAAATAGCCAAGCAGTAAACAATATAGACATATAAAAGTACAAATTTACAAACTTCAATTTGTGATCTGGTGGTTGCTTATACTTACACACTTTTGTTAATACTATGTTTGGAATTCACAAGAAATGAAATAAGCATCCTTTCATTGATAGGTGGACGGATAGCGGCAGTGGATCAATCCCTTACTGAGATCAAGGCATCAGCAAGCCATCTTCGCTTTTACAACCAAGCATTTGTTGCCATAAGCATAATACATATTGTTTCAAAACAAATAATCCATTATACATGACTTTCAGGAATCTGTTCAAATTGTATGAGGTCATAAAATCTATGCATGTAAATGTAAATAAGTAAACACAAAAAAAAAGTCCTATGTTCCAAACACCAGTCTAGTATTTCAGTCATTTCACATAGTTAAAATGTTTCTTTCACACAAGTCTTCATACCAATCCAATCATTATGCAATAGTGACAGTCCCTGCTGAATGACATTTCAGACAGAAATGGTTGTGGTGACCACATTGTCTGAATGGTGCTCTGGTGGAACCAGGTTATAACTATTCATTAAATCATCATTAGCATGTGATGAAATGTAGAGGTCTGGATGTAATTCATTAGCTCGTTCGTAAAGGTCTTCATCATTGAAATTTGTACTCAAGTCTGTAATTCATAAAGTATTACTTTAATGTATTGTTGCATATAGCCAGAATATTTTACTGCAATTCATGATACAATATTCTACATAAAGAATAGTAAATTTTAAAGTGTTTGATATTTTTCAGATTTTCCATTTGTTAAGTATAACAGAATAAAACAATTCTCTTTCTCATATTTGTATGTTTTTTAGAAGGCCAATTATTACAATATATGCCATTATGTACAAATAATGTGTGCTATTATCTTTTTTTACTTACCAAATGAAGCAGCTTTCCTATGAAAAAAATTGTACATTGTACTTAAATTTTGTCTTTTACTTCATAAATTTATTTCCAACCATAGTCAACAATTTGGGTTTTTTCATACCTTGATTGTAGCAAATGGTCTTTCTTCTTCTTCTGTTTTGTCTGTGTTGAAACAATTTTTAACAATGCATTCATCAAAGATTAGAAGAAAAAAATTCCAATTAGATCTCATCCATTGTATACAGGATTTATATATATATATATATATAGAGAGAGAGAGAGAGAGAGAGAGAGAGAGAGAGCACTAAAATGACCAATGACACCAATAACAGTGCATTGTCAAATTTGACAATTCACAGTTCGTGTTGTTGGTCATTATAGTGCTTTTTATATAAGATTTTCTATTTGACCTTGCATCTACTATTAGATCCAACATTTTGGATATTGATTGTTGTTGGTTTATATATATATATATATATCACAAAATTAAGAGATGATAATGAACATGTCATACCACATACCTTAATTTATGTAATTTGTGATACAGCCCATAATTTCTTAATTGACCTAAACAGCTTTCAAGAAATCTTTATTGTGTTAATTTATCCAGAATATCAATAAAAACATATTCATCATACCTCCAATTGCATATGGACGCAATGCATAAACACATCCATCTTCAATGGTTAATAAAAACAGTATTTGGTATTGCAGCTAAACTCAATTTTTACACTTTTAAGCTGTGGTTAAAGATAAGCAGGACAGTGGCATGAAAAAAATTATTTGTCAATAAATTTTTTCATACTGAGCAAAATTTTAGTACATGTAATTCTAAAAGTTATGATCATGTAAGCGTTACCTCACCTAAAAATTAGTACATTACATTGTTCCCCACAAATTAATTTTGTCTGGAATTTACTCAGACCACAAGGAATGAACACTCTTTCAATATTTTTTCAGATTTGCGATTGTTATAGGCTCATTAATCTGATTTTAAGAAAAGTGTCAAATGATTTTTTTTTTCAAAACACATTGAAATGAAATATATGAACTTGATACACAATTGGAATATGAAATACTCAACATAACCTCAATGTTGAATTAAAATGACTTTCAAAATTTATGCACGGTGCCATCAATGCTTATCAATATTTAAAACTTCAAAAGAACTAATAGTATACAAATAAAATTCATTGTAAAAGTTGGAAAATTGGAGGAGAATTTTAAGAAAATAAATGTCCTTCAATTTTTTTTAAACTTCAGTCAGGTTTGTAACAGCTATACCATCACAACCTACAGTGAAACAGAATGTATTTTAGTAGGATATGATGTCATACATATGTAGCTACTAAAGCAAAGACATGATGTGGAGTCTCTGACAGAATACATGTCAATGACGTGATCAGCGTCCTGTCTTTACGTAAACCAAGCAAACATATATGTAGCACAACCTACACACATCACAGCAACAAGGAACAGATTGCACTCATGCAACGGTGACAAAAGATTAATGAAAGGGATTTGTCTTCATTACCTGCTGTGCAGAAATCATTAATACATACCTTTCCTAGACTTTTTATAGATGGTAATGTTGATGAAGATGAGGATTTGTGGATTCTAGAATACAGGGGGTCATCTATTATCTCATTGGTCTCAGTCTGCAAAGCATTAAAAAACAAATTAATGCATTCTCAGTAATGAAGAAAAATGAAATATTTGAGGACTGCTTAACCATCTTTATGCCACATTTAGTCACGGAATTATTTGTTGTTCAAAACTGCACAGTGTCACTAGCTTTCCTGAAAGAAAACCTTTTGCAAAAATTTAGTTTTTTACCTTTCAAGTAAAACTTGATGTCGTATATTCAAAATAACCAAAAATATTAAAGAAAAAATATGTGAAATTGTATTTGACATGATCTCTTTTATAATGAGATGAAGTATTAAAATTTTGAATTTTAAGGGGATCAAATAAGACACAAGATGTACATTTATATGATGCAGGCAATACCTTTTCAAGTGTTGCCCAATCCAGTCAATAAAGTGCTAAAACAAAAGGAGATGGGTTGGAGTATCACACAATTAAATATCACATGAGAAGTATCTCATACTTACAGTGAAATGAGTATTTTGTAATGGTGATCAGCATTGATGCTGATCATTTCTCTCGACCTAGATTAGTATGCATGTATTTCACATTTGATTGACTTTAACCTTGACATTGGTTCAGGGTCTGGATTCGGTGAATAGTATTAATGAAGCTTTATACCGAACATGGGGTTCTAATGTTTCATGGTTAATTCTAACTCCCCATCACCCTTGACCTTGACAAATCACCTCAAGGTCCCACTGTCTGTATCCTTAGTACCAAGCATGAGCATTTAATGTCTCTCTATCACAAAGGAGTGGCTCAGACAGTTATTTTGAACTACAAGTGACTCTTGATGACTCAAACTTCAATGTCTTAATCTCGTAAAGGAATCTCCATGTCCCAGATTTTCCCTATTCAAATATGCAAATTTACTCTCACATTTGTGATATCATGAAGTAATATTTAAATCTACATATGGCCTATATAGTCCAACTCTTGGCCTGAACCCCTGACCCAGGGGTCATGAATCTCATCATTCTGGTAAAGCCCCCCCCCCCCCCCCCCCCCCCCCCCCCAGTTTGTCTAGTATATGTTCTGAAGAAAAGAAAAAGAGATTTTTCAAGATTTTAAATCATCTTCACTATAAATCTAAACAGAAATCTTTTGCTCAGTTCACCTCTGACCTACTTGTAGGAGCTCATTATAACTAGCTTGCTTGATAAGTGTTTTTACAAGAAGAAAGTAAGATTCTGAAATATTCAATAAATTTTCTCTACATATTCTATTCAGTCTCACCCTGGGACCTGAACCTCTCACCCTGGGGCCTGAACCTCTCACTCTCATTCTGGGGCCTGAACCTCTCACCCTGGGGTCATGAATTTCACAACTTTGCCCTCCGCCACATCAAGACTTTTAAAGATTTCATACATTTTCATTACATAGACCTGCCCTGGGACTTGAACACCTAGCAGTCTCAAGTTTCAAAAGAATAGTAGAGGCCTCCATGCTTATCATAACTATGCACCCAATCTGTCTTTTAATATGTAGAGAGGGCTTTGAAAGATTTTTACCTTTTCTTTATATGATCCATTTAACCTCCCACCCTGTGGCCTTAAAGCTGGGGCAATGAATTTCAACATTTTGGTAGAGGTCTCCATGCTCATTAAAACTATGTATTCAATTGGTGAAGTAGTTTCTGAGAAGAAGTAGAAAATTATCAAAACTGGATGCACCCTGCACAATGATGGACAGGCAATAGGTCACCCGGGGGTCTAAATCACACACCCTGTACAAGTAAATGCACAATATGGAATGTAGATAAATATTCTGTAGTTACTTAATACATGGCTAAGTATAAAGCAAACTGCTGCCTATAAAATGAAGCTGACCTTCCCAGAGGAGGAATGCCCGTTGACCTCCACACCATCCATGCTCTCCTGCTCCTTAACAGATGACCTTGGACTAAGATGAGGTCTCCACATGTTCAACATGGACTGAACAAAATTACTCTTAGAGGAAAAATATTAAAAAAACAACATATATTAGTTTAGTACACTATCTGTAGGCTAATCATGGGTCATAATAGCAAACAGTACATAAATCAAAATGTCATTGTTTAAAATGCTAGCAATAGCTGGTTTATTATAAAATGTGGAAAAATTCAATCATACTAGGTCATCTAAAGCAAAGTTTCAATGAAAAACTGCAATCCTAAATAAATTTTCATTCATTATCCATGACTATTTTTAAACAAGAGGTACTGTGAGCAATGCTCACTAAGAATACCCCCTGCTTACCCCAATCTCCCAAAGGGTGTTGTTAATAGGTATAAATTACCTCTTTCCTGAGTGTAAAAATATGGTATGCCTTTGTAGAAGAAAATGGAAGATATAGTCCAAACACAAATCCATGGCATAAACCTATAATTTTGACCTTGGTGAAAGGTCAAGGTCATAAAGAGGTCATGAATGTACATGACACATAGCCTCATGGTGATACACCCAATGGCATGTCTTGTGGTATGACTATGTCAAAACCCTATAATCAATTTTGACCTTGAGGTCAAAGTTCAAGGTCATATATGTCATGAAGGTACCCGACACATCGTCTCATGGTGATACACTCATGTGTCAAATATGGTATGCCTATGTCAAAGAACAAAGAAGTCATGGCCCTGACACGAATCCATTGTAAAAACCTTTAATTTTGACCTTGAGGTCAAGGTCATATAGAGGTCATGACACATCGTCTCATGGTGATACACTCATGTGTCAAATATGGTATGCCTATGTCAAAGAACAAAGAAGTTATGGCCCGAACATGAATCCATTGTAAAAAAACCTTTAATTTTGACCTTGAGGTCAAGGTCATATAGAGGTCATGAAGGTACTCGACACATCGTCTCATGGTGATCCACCTGTGTGCCAAATATGGTATGCCTAAGTCATAGAACAAAGAAGTTATCGCCTGAACACGAATCTGCACAGACAGACAGACGGACAGACAGACAGACTCCTATATACCCCCCCCCCCCCCCCCCCCGAACTTCGTTCGGGGGGTATAAAAACTATTAATGGAGTTTATCATAATGTAAGATGTTGGATTTTATGCAATTGTGGTCTACATTTTACACAAGATCTCCATGCTACAAATATTTGATAGTGAAGGGAGGGTGTGTGGGTTTGCTTTCTTGTTTTTTGTGTTTTTAAATTTATACTGAAAGCTGTAATATCCAAATGCAACTTAATTTCCATCTCAAACCATTTCATTAACATGTAACAAATTTTCGCCTATAGACAATCAATTATCCAATCCTCAATTATTCAACATACAGAGATGCAACACAATGATGCTTATCAATACATTTTTAGATTCAAATTGTCCTAAGGAAATAGCAAATGGTGATAGCAAATCATAATTGACCACAAAACAAACTGCTAACAAATCAATCGCAATCATTGGTGAAGATGGTATAAACTTACTCCAATGTCATAGGTTTTCTAAACATTAAGGCATAAACAGTAAATGAAAATAATCACCATGAATAAATTCATTTCATTTCTGAAGGGCAAAATAAAAAGACCAACAAAGAAATTCACAGGACCTTGGCAAGTCTTGATGACATGTAAACAGATTCAGTGTTGCATACGAAGTGGTTAAAAATGCTTTTGTTCGCAAGGAAATTGTCTTCCTCAATGAAAAACTAATTGCATATATCCATACATTGCATACCAAGTGGTTAAAAATGCTTTTGTTTGCATGACAATTGTCTTCCTCAATGAAAAACTATTTGCAGCTTTTTCCACATCTTTTCAGTTATCTACATGTAAGTAGGGAATAAAACTCACTTTGTTATAAATCTAAATAGTGATTTATTATAAGCATTTTTCTGTATCCTTGTTTTATTGTACACAGTAAAGGTATGTCTACGCAATTGAATCTGCATGTATTTATACATGAGGTGCAGCAATCAGCTGTTTTGCAAACAAAGCGTTACAACAAATAATGCCTTCTACATTCCACGTGTACGTACTTGTGGCACTTAGAGGGAGCATATTTCATATGGTCTTATTCAATTGCTCTTTGATTAGAGCAAATTGTGCTTAGGGACTGAATTTGGTGAAACAAAATAAAATAAAATTCATGCAGTAATACATATGGTATTACATGTACAGTGCTCCCTCGATATATTGCCAACTTTTGTTTCAGACCAATTTGGGCAATAGAGCGGAGGTGGCAATATAACGAATTCACCATTACAGACAATTCACTGAGCAGTCAAAAAAATTCAATTCTGTAAATTCATTCAGGCTCCATTCTGGATACACATTATATAATCATAAGTTTAATTCAGCAATTATTTGTAATTAACCTGACTACCTGAATACCTTGTCCACACATCACAACACTACTCTTGAAGGACCGGTGTAATTATTGATAAAAGCTAGGAAATTGGCGTTCTTATCAAGGGTAAACCCAGAAAATTTGACTATTGTGAAAATCAATGGCATATGGCATTATACATGTACATGGTTAGCATTATAACAGGGGTGTTAATATGGGGAGAAATATGTTCTTTAGGATTTTCAGGTAATAAGTGGGGATGGAATTATAACAGGCTGCAATATATCGAGGGAGCACTGTATACTAGATATAACTGGGAATATAACATACTATGCGGGTTACAAAACAATATTTCCCTGTGGGTTTTAATTAAATGTAACACTATGTAATATGGCAAAATTTTTTTTCTTTCAATGAATGATACTAAGATATGTTGACAAGGTAGTAAAAAAAACTCAGTCATACTAAACAATCTTTAGAGATATGTACATGTAGCATGGAACTCCATATCATATGATTCAAATAATGAAAACTTCATTATAACTCTACAGGATCACATGGACAATAAGTAAAAGTTTGTCATAGGTTTAAACTATTGAAGGTTACAGTAATTCTTACTGGGTGTGAAATGAAATTTACTTTCGTATAGCTGTAAATTCCTTACATCAGTTTTCATTGTAACAAAGAAATTCTACATAATATGTGTAGGCAATGCAAAATGTTTTGCAGGGAATTCAAAATTGATGCATCAGATATATCTGCATAAATTTTCTGTATTTTGTATTTGTGTTTGCTATCTCGTGAGTTTTGAAGGTTTTTTTTTTTTTTTTATTAGAACAGATCTTTATTTCGTGAATACTGACTAAAAATGAACGTTTAACACGGACGTTACAATGACATTTACCATAGCTCCTTCCCTCAACATTTCCTCCTGTTCCTGCTTCTGTCTCTGGTAGCGAATCATTTTCTCTCTTTCTTTCCGGTTTCTGGACACTTTTAGCAAAAGTTCTTTCTCAAACACCTGTCTCCGTTTCCTGTTATTTTCAAACATCTGAAATAACTGATATACCTCAGTGCTGGCATCTTTAGTGTAAATCTAGTGAAAACATCAGCAGCCAACAGACAGAAATAACAGGAACAATACTTCCATTTCATATCTAAAGGCAGAACTCATTTTATAGGTACAAGCAGAAAAATCAATATCTATATTAATGGAAGATGAAAGAAAGCAGAGCTGAGCAAGCTCACATACCCCACGTTCCAACATTGCTTGGTAATGCCTCACATAATGAAAGGTAATGTTATGCATTACTGTAAGAACAGGACAGACGGGCTTGAATTCTAAGTTCAAAAGGGGCATAACTCCCAGAAAAATTATTGAATCAGAATTTCCTGGAAATATGTACATCTACACAGTGTGTCCATATTTACTACAAAGTTTCATGAAATTCTGTTGAGCAGTCTCAGAGGAGTTGTGCTGACAAGAACAGGACAGATGGGCTCGAAATTAAGAACAGACGGCTCAAAAGGAGTTGCGCTGACAAAAAAAAAAAAAAAAAAAGAAAAAAAGAGGGACTGATGGACAGGTCAAAAACATTATACCCTTTGCAACTTCGTTGTGTGGTGTATAAAATTCAACAAAAGTATTTTTGATGATCCAAACAACTTAATGAGACACGTTTATAAAACAACATGACTGATTAACAGACTTCACCTCCTGTCTCAGTCTTTCTGCTTCCCTGGCTTGTTTCTTTTTCTTCTCATCCAACACCTTTTGAAGCCTTTGAGTTGTCTCCCAGTTTTTCACAGACTCTAAAGTTTGTTCCAGCTCCTTTCTTTTCTCTGTCAACAATAGATACACCATCAGATAAAAAGTGCAATTCATTTCCCCACTTTGGTAACAATTGTATACATTATTGCATTCATAAGTTAGCTGAGCTTTGTCCATGCCCACCAAGTGACTGATCAAACTCGAATGCATTAAACAAATAATTAATGCAATGTACTTGTATCAGAATGTAAACACATTTGCTTATTAAAGCTAAAGAAGTAGACATTTGCTAACATACATGTACTAATTAACTCTTTTATAGAATACTTGATATCGTCTCACCTTCTTCTCGCAGTTTTTCCTCCCGGAGTTGTTGGATCTCCTCTAACAGTTTATGCTTTTCATCACTTTTCATTATCCCCTTCTCCCTGTGGCCTTGCTTGATTGATGATTTTTTGGAATGTATCAGCTCAGGTTCATCCTCTACAAACTGAACAACCTTGTAATCTCGACCTTTCTTCTTCCTGCTGATGTCTGAGTTTCTTCTTTTCAACACTGGGCTCCTGCTTTCTGAGGAAAAATTAACATTGGATCTTTTCTCTTTTTCTATCTTTCTCAGAGAATTATTTTTCATCTCCATCTCTTGTAAAGATTCAATTTTCAACTCCACTTCTTGTACTGAATGGTTTTCAATCTGCATCTTTTCTGTGGTCAAATTTGCTTCATTTTCTTCATCTTGTGGTGTCAGCTGCCTCACCAAATCTTCAAGTGGAGCCTTTTCATTGTCCTCAAAAACTACTGCAGAATTTGAATTGATTTCAAGAGGTGGGGTAGGAATTTCTATAAAAGACTCCTTGACATCTGCTTCTGTTTTCACCAAGATGTCCTCACCACCAACAAAATCATGTTTGATGGCATTTCTCCTCTGACGTGTCACAGTGTCATTTGGATATTTATGTGTAGGAACAGCGAGAAAATCCATCGGTTTTGAATTGCTGCCAACTCCTTGGTCCAAATTCCCTTTTTGGAGATGAAGTGCATCATTTTGATATGAAACAGTTCCATCATCCATGGACTTTGACAAAGAGTCTTTATTCAGCTCTTGGGAATTGCCATTAATTACCTCCCTTTCTTTTTTCCCTTCAATATATTCACTGCTTTCTGCTTTAGTGTCCTCCATGGCATCTTGCTTCTGAAGGGATCGAGCAGACATTTTCCTCTGTTTCCATTTCAGCCTTGCTAATTCTGCCAGTATCAACTCAGTTTCTAAAACATCATTCAATCATTTTTGAAAAGTTTGCCCAAATGGAATTCAATGTTATTGATATTGCAAAATAGAATTTCATTCATAAAATTAACTGTGAACAAAGTTCCATATACACACCCATCTCTGATTCTGCACCTTTCAAAGTCCAGTTGTCCAATTCTAGAACACTATTTAGAAAAAAGGTGAGTCAATGTAATTTAATACAACTTCAAATCCAATATAAGCAAAGGTACATGTACATTGTACAGGTAGTTTACTAAAGCTAAATATAATTTAAAATACTTATGAGTATATGAATTCTACCACTTATGGGTATAAGAATACTACCACTTATGGATATAAGAATATTACCACTTATTAGTATAAGAATACTACCACTTATGGCTACCATTAATCATCACATTTGTTTATGGGAGCAAATTTTAAACAGAAGAAACAAGAGGTACTGTGAGCAATGCTCACTAAGAATACCCCTGCTTACCCCAATCTCCCAAAGGGTGTTCCATGCGATGATAAAAGCCGTTAAAGAATTTAAATGGAAACCATATTGCTACTTCGATGTCCAGTGCGCGTGACCTTTGACCTTTTGACCCCAAAATCGATAGGGAACATCTTCATCCCATGGGTAGTCTTTATGTATGATATGGTGACTGTAGGTGGAAAGGATAACGCTTTAGAGCCCGGAAACCATATTGCTACTTCAATGTCCAGTGCACTTGACCTTTGACCTTTTGACCCCCAAAATCGATAGGGAACATCTTCATCCCATGGGTAGTCCATATGTATGATATGGTGACTGTAGGTGGAAAGGATAATGCTTTAGAGCCCGGAAACCATATTGCTACTTCGATGTCCAGTGCGCTTGACCTTTTGACCCCAAAATCGATAGGGAACATCTTCATCCCATGGGTTGTCCATATATATATGGTGACGGTAGGTGAAAAGGATAATGCTTTAGAGCCCGGACGGACGGACAGACGGACAACCCGATTCCAGTATACCCCCCCACAACTTGTTGCGGGGGTTATAATAATAAAAGGCTATCATTCATTATTCATGAAGACAACAGCATTTTCATATATTTTTTATGACGTAATGCAATGACAATCTGTATGAAGAGGCCCTTGAGTCATAATACTCACCTGGGTTGCCTAGTTAAGTGAGAATTTCAAACTTTGAACCCTTATTGTAGCCCCATACTGAGCCACTACTCACATTTTGACCAAACTGAAATCTACACAACACAGTCATGCTTGCATATTGATTATAGCCATGTTGTTCTTATGGAGAAGACTTCTAGAATTTTTTCCCCAAAATATACAGAACTTTGATCTCTTTATGTGAAAACATCTGCACCCTTACCTCACAAATTTTCACACACACCCCCCCTTCCCAAGTTTATTTGAACCATGTTACAAATTAAATGTATAAATTACATAACTGTTTCCTGCATGTCCTTTGTTAAATTATATGCTGGCAGCCTGGCAATGGACAAACTTCAATTATGCAGGCAAGCTCATTGAGTGAGCTATCAAATAATCAAATAAATGACTGTTACATTTTATATGTATACATGTATTGTTAGTACATACCTTATGATATATCACATTTACATTTGGTTAGCCTGTGAAGTATATACATGTAGTTCATTAACGAACAACACTGTGCTCCATTAACACAATCACCTATTTCAGAATAACCATCAAAAACAAAGCAGTATAAATTTTTATTCCGAAAATAAAATGTTTCAACCAAAGCAATTCCTGATACACATGCACTATCTTTTACACGTTCTATCATATTATGATCATCATTGACAAATAACAAAATTGTTACTATAAATTTATATAATCTACCTTTTATCAAATTACCTACATGCTTACTACTCTATGATTATTGGTAAGCTACAGAAATATGGGCAAATATTAAGTTTAACACTTTTTATCACTAAAGAAAAAAAATCCTGTTTTTGTGAACAAAAGCATATGTCAGATGAAAATATTTTGACTTTACGTCTTCAATTATATTTGCAGAAAATGTTTCAAAGTGGTTTTAATTTCAGCTTCATTCTATCTTTATTAAATCAAAATGATCATGTTGAACCTAAGTTACCTCATTAGCACATGTATGACAGTTACATTAAAAATTAATTTAAAATGTTAATAACATGTGTATCTAACTAAAGTTTTTTAATAGTCTAGTTTGTGTTAATTATTAAAAGATTAGTATAATAAAATTCACAACAAAAATTAGTAAATACAATGTAAGTGTAAAACAAGACTCAAGGCACCAAAATGTGTATTAATTAACCTTACTTTCGATCAACTTTAAGAGATTTTCTGGCAGTTTTCATTTCTGTGGTAAAAGAAATCATAAGTTCAAAAGCAATCAATAATTTCAAACAAAAACACTGCATGTGACATCCAATCAATTGTCTGTGCCAATTTAAAACTGATATATATCTGAAATGAAATATAAATGTGAGACTCATATCTAAATCTACATCATTTCATGCAGTTTGTGTCAATAAACTTTTGTGTTAATTCTTTCATCAGAATCAGTGTTATGATCCCATATCTAACACCGCTGTGTTTTCATCCCCTGAATCGTCCGAGTCGTACCTCCCACTCCTCGAGGGCGGGGTCTCTAACTGAGCTTGTGTCACCTGGGTCTTTGGTTTACTTGACTCTCCAGCAGATGACAACAGGGGAAAACCCTAAAAAAAATGAAGTGCAAATTACACATATAACTACATTATCAACAAGAGGCCTGCCCAAAGACCCTATCAGTCATCTGAGTATTAGTTATAAGTATCACTAGCCCCTAGGGCTATGAAATCTATAATAATTTTCCTATTCTGTATAGCTCAATTCTAACATTCATCAGCAGTATAAAACGAGATGTGTTCTTAAAAAATAAATGTCCCTGAAATGTCCATATTGAGAAGACTTTACAGTAAATAATATATGTTAAAATAACACTATATAACTATTTTGGACCTGCCCTAGAGTCAAAACCCTTGGGTTACGAAATTCACAATTTTGGTACATGTACATCTTTTTCTGCTTTTCCTAAATATACATTTAATTTTTATACAGCCTCAGCAAAATCAAAGAAGTCAAATGATAAAGAAAATAATCACTATAATTTTGGAGAGTGGTCAAATGCCAGCATTGGCTCATGACTGAAAGAGTAGTCCAGTGTCGGCATTGGCCATTGAAAAAGAGGCCAATTGCCTACATTGGCCGTTGAGTGGTCCAATACCTGGTCGGCATTGGCTCTTGAGAGATTTGAACAATGCTAGAGCCACGCAATGATGGTATTTGCTCTACGGATAGTCATGGAATTCCTGCATTGGCTTTGAAATGAAAATATTCTTCTACATTGCAATTATTTGTGAGAAATGCGCATGCAAAGTTTCGTTTTATAATATTGGTTGCTGCATTGTAAACTCACTGAATTTCCTCATGTTTATTCATATTACGTGTTAATAATGATTGGATCCAAATACGCAATGACATAGATATCCATTTCAAGCGCATTTATAATTCCCATGGAAACAAATTGCGAAATGGAAAAAAGTTGAAACAAATATAATCAATAGTATGTTGATGTTTCCATACCAACTTTCGCTGGTCCTTTTTGTGAATGGATAGTTTAAATCCTTTGAATCTCATTACCAATGTGATTATAAACAACTTTTGAAATAAATTAACTCAAATTCATTCATTTTGATATTAAAAGCCACAGTAACTATTTCTTTTCAAATCACTCCAAACATTGATCTTATATTAGAAAAAAATAGTTTGGTCCAAAAAAAAATTTGTTCAGAGTCTGTTTAATGCAATGTAACTCCATTCAGAATTTAAGATAAATACCATTGACATAATTCTATGCTTGGGTTCAGGTAGAAGTCAGATGGACATTTCCTCTTTACTCTGTTTATTAAGTTTACATGTATGATGTCCTTTGATAACCTACATGAAGATAAGGTTCTAAGGGGGGAGGGGGGAATGGGATATTGCTCCAATTGGAGAAAAATGCTGCCATACCTAGCCACCATTTCTAATCTCTCTGTGCATGCATCAATTCAAATTTAATAGAAGGCCCATGGGCCACATCGCTCACCTGAGTCACCATGACCCATATCTGAAGACTTTCCATATATATTTGCATGTAAAACCTTAGTCCCTATTGTAGCCCCAACCTAGCCCTGGAGGCCATGATTTTTACAAACTTGAATCTACACTATGTCAGGAAGCTTTCATGTAAATCTCAGCTCTTCTAGCTCATTGGTTCTTGAGAGGAAGATTTTTAAAGATTTTTCCTATATATTTCTATGTAAAACTTTGATCCCCTATTGTGGCCCCAACCTAACCCCAGGGGACATGATTTGAACAAACTTGAATCAGCACTGTGTCAGAAAGCTTTCATGTAAATCTCAGCTCTTCTGGCTCATTGGTTCTTGAGAAGAAGATTTTTAAAGATTTTCCCTATATTTGTATGTAAATTTTGATCCCCCCCCCCCTTGTGGCCCCATCCTAACCCCAGGAGCCATGATTTGAACAAACCTGAATCTGCACCATGTCAGAAAGCTTTCATGTAAATTTCAGATTTTCTGGCTCAGTGGTTCTTGAGAAGAAGATTTTCCCTATATACAGTACATGACACGAGTTTTATGCGTGTTCCACACCTTTAAAGTCCTATTTTTTCCGCGTGAGCTAGACATTGAAGTCCACGGAGGATCTCCGTGGATGCCACCGCGCATCTCTGTGGATGTCACCTGTACCTCCGTCAATGCCACCGTGTACCTCCGTGTGATAAAACAAAGAAATAATTTCTGAAATGATTCACCCAAAACACCTTTTCGCTTGGCTAGCATGCATGCCCCCCACCCCATTAATCATTTAGAAATTAGCTGTAAATCATTCAATTCTTGTAATTGTTGTTTAATGATATGTTGGTGTTTTCGGTACATATCCGTATGTAGACTTCCCTGCAGACATTCACACCTTTTTATGAAACGCCCAAATTCTTGACATCCTGTATATAAACACCTGTGTTATTCCCACCACTCGTCGGTACATTGTTTCACGGCACGTGCAGCACAATTTCACCAAATAAAAGAAGGGTCATGAACAACGACAATCACATGCCACTAATTTCAGTTCAAAGCAGTTCAAAGAAATGTGTACCATAAGCAGTGGTTTATTTTTAACGTAAGGTTTCATTGTAATTGGGAATAGGTGATTAAGGTCTACTATATACATGTCTACATTGGAGATGAATTTCATTATGTACTCAACTGTGATGCAATGTGAGCAAAGAATCAAATTTTTATCACCTAAACAAATAAAAATTAGAAATATCTTTACTTTAAACAAACCTTTGGAAAACACTGTACTTTCATTAAGAAAATCATAAAATAAAATGTGCTCTCCTACACAGAATGCCCATACTTCACATTAATAATGACACAGTTTTTTTTCTAACTTGATAAATACTTTATTACACTCATGTATTATTTACTAAATGTATATATAACAGCTTTTTGTCTTCATATTTTTGTATACCATTGCATAATGGTGATGAGATCCAATAAATTGAATAGCGTACATGTAGTCTTGAAATATCACAAAGTATACAGTTGACAACGATTGAAATAAAAATGCAGACGTTTTCTCGTTTACTCAGCGACTCACAAACTTGCGCGTCTTCTGAATGAAAGTTGTAAAACAAACATACTAGGTTTTGGTCAGTTATAACATAATACGGGGGTAAAATTTATCTCATCTCCGCTAGCAATGGCTTTGGGTCAACTGTGCCTTCGTGGACGAATAATCATTTTGCCTAGCAAAGATGGGGAAAAAAGCCTAGATAGTCCGCTTGCATTAACATGTATTATGAAGGTGAAATCGAAGAATTATCCAGTAAATCCAATGATGTTGTAGTATATATAGCATGTATTTATTTTATTTTTGACTGAGAGGGAGATAGACAGCTAAGCATGTAACATCGTTTTAGAAGGGGGAGGGGGGACTAATTCATTAGTCCTAACTCGGACCAGTCGAAAAATTTAACATGTAAAGAAAACAATATGGGAAATAAAAAAATATCAAAATGAAAGGGGATGGATAATTAATCAGAAAGAAATTGTACTTTCAAGATTTATACTGAACGTATTAAACTTCCCGTATCTGCATGCATTCATGAATATCATAATCAATGATTACCAATGCTCTCTCTCTCTCTCTCTCTCTCTGTTGCTTTCATTATCTAATGCATCTAATTTTTAAAATGATTTCATATAGCAATTAAAGATTTTAATAATTGATAGCGTATATAAATAAAAGCAAATAATCATTAAGTCATTTCTGTTTATATTGATATTAATCTTTTTTTATGAACTAGTTGCATTTGACACCGAGGATTTACATGTACATCCTTAAATATTGATTACAAGCACATATAATCGGAGAGGGTGTAATATGAAAGTTAAGGATTTAGCCTTGTAGCGACCTACCCACTGCACGATTTAAGAAATTGAAGTCGGAAGGGGGAATTGAGACAGTTTCAGACTACTACCCCCACCCCACAATTTAAGGTTTTCGTAATCGAACAATTTAAGCACCAATTTTGTTATTATCTTATTGCTTGTCAAAATTTTTACACAACTTAACCGGCAACATACTCCTTCTGATACATTGAAAAATATAAGTAATGTTAGCACAGGGCTCTATAAAGTTCAATCTGCAGTTTGGTCATACTTCGTTATTCAATAACTTATTAAAAAAATTTTAAAATGTGTAACGGGTTAGCGGTACTATGATGTACCGTATATACTCGCCTATAAGTCGGTTGTATTTTTTAAGGTTATTTTGTAGGAATTTGCCATTGACCCGCTTATAAGTCGGTACAAATTTTTGTCAGAATCGGTTGACAATTTCAAGTCAATGCTCTAGTGTTTTTACCTATGTTTCAAAAAATATTTTGAGAAATTAATAAATATGAGGTGCTCAATATCCAAGCCATATCTGTTTGGGGTTTAAACGCAACCCTTGATCTATTATGGACAATGATCCCTTGTTTACCTACGCAATTATGGTCTCCTAATTACCAGTACCTGACACCATGTTTACTTAGTGGCACGTGCCTCGCAGTTATTGTGGGGTTCCGGTATAATTCAATGTATCAACAATAGAGTTTTTAAGAGTCAAGAATGATGATCTAAATTATCTGTTAACAATATTCAATCTTTTATGAAATATATTTCAGCCGGTATACATATGAATATTTCAATATTAAATCGGGTTCGTAATTCAATTTTACCGATAAACGATAGATTAGTTGAATTGAAAGTATTAGTTACCGGTATGTAAATAATTTTTAATAAGATAAAAATATGTAAATACTTGTACTTTATACATAATTTTAAAATACATAAATAATACAATATGTCTAGATATTTGTGAACAATAATCATTTGTGTGGTAGTCCATGATAATCGTCGGAGTTGTTTAAAAAACACTACATTACGCCGCCTAAAAAAATACCAATCTTCTTAGGACGCGCCTTAAGTCGGACATAGAGTTTTGGACCAAAAATTGACTCCCAAAAATCTGACTTATAGGCGAGTATATACAGTATGACTATAACAATGACCTGTGTATAACTAGTACATTCCATGCAAATTCGAAGGGGTTTTAACCTCAGTAGAACAATGGGGGTCAGCTAATCCGTGTATTTGAAATCAACAGAAGTGCTTGGCTTCTTGCAGAAAGTGTGAAATATATTGGGTTGGCACAAGATACCCTGTGATCTTAGACTAGATCTGATATTGTGCTGACCCAATATATTTCACACTTTTCATAAGAAGTCAAAACCCAAACTAGCTAACCGTAATATAGTTATACTGTGACAATGACCCTAGGAATTTGCATGGTATATACTTATTATACAAAAAGCATTGCATTATCCAGACACTCCCAATAAACATTTTTTTTTAATTGAAAACCTCTATCAAAGTACATTGAATATAAGTCTCTGTCAAATGTAATTAACTTGGGATTTTAAAAATAAATCATTCGATGGTTTGTATTTTTGCTTCTATTAATTATATAATAAATTAATTCCAATTTGTTAATCATCGACAATGCTTTAATTTCTAAATTGGATCAAGTTATATTTGTCAAGATGCATATTAACACAATATGATGGAAGTAATTATGTTAAAAAGCGCATTTGTTGTCAGAGAGAGAGAGAGAGAGAGAGAGAGAGAGAGAGAGAGAGAGCACATCAGTAATTATTAAATATCCCTATTACATGTTGTACATGTATGCTTTTCATTTACTGAATATACTAATTCGCATTCAAAACAGGAATTGCCTGCAAGTACGCATTATTTAAACATAGCATTTAAGAATATTTTAATGAAGAAAGAAGACTACAAGAAAAAATTTCAAAAACCAGGTTTTCTCAAAAACATAATATATAGTGTTTGGTATCGTTGGAATTGGCTCAAAATGCTGAAAAACAATATAAGTATCAAGGGGGGAAATATTGACATTTTTTCTTTCCTTAAAATTTCACCCTTATCATGATTATTTTGCCTGCGGCACATTTTCACATCTCCCGCAAGGCGCCCGTGGCCAGAACATAGCTCCTAGAAGCTGTGTGTATTCGCAAATAACACACACCGTGGAACACGGAGGACATGGTGTATCTCCGTGGATTTTCCACCATGGTCTTTCCACGGTGGGGTGTATAAAACTCGTGTCGTGTACTGTATTTGTAAGCAAAACCTTTATCCCCTATTGTGGCCCCATCCGACCCTCGGGGGCCATGATTTGAACAAACTTGAATCTGCACTATATCAGGAAACTTTCATGTAAATCTCAGCTTTTCTGGCTCAGTGGTTCTTGAGGAGAAGATTTTTAAATGACCCCACCCTATTTTTGTGATTATCTCCCCTTTGAAAGGGACATGGCCCTTCATTTGAACAAACTTGAAAGCCCTTCACCCAAGGATGCTTTGTGGCAAGTTTGGTTGAAATTGGCCCAGCGGTTCTGGAGAAGAAGTCTGAAAATGTGAAAAGTTTACGACGACGCCGCCACCGCCGACAGACAACGGACAAATTTTGATCAAAAAAGCTCACTCAAGTGAGCTAGAAATTACATAATATCCAAGAAATTTTCATTAAGTTTAAGCTGTCATTTTTAAAATAGAACATACCACTCCTTTTCTTATTGTGATGTTCAGCTCTTTGCTGCTCTTTAATGCTACAATTGCCTGAAAAGTAGAATTTCCATTAATTTTCAATAGACCAATCGCACAACATAGTATCACTGTATACTGCTTTAACACATACCTTTATGTGTTTATGATAAAACTTCATTTCTATGTTTTAAAGCAGTTATCAACAAATTATTTTAAGAGATAGAGCAAGTTTTTCTTGAGATGAAATATGCTTTTTCTACATGTTCAGAATATCGTTTTCATACATTTCTCTTAAACAAACTTCACAGTATTTCTTTTATTCTATGTTAACTTAAAGGATATTGTTAAAAATAATACAGTGTATCTGGATAAAACTGCATTACCTCTTGGTGGGAGATGCCAAGAAAACTGGTTCCATTGACATCGACAATCTGATCTCCTGCCTCTATCCCCACCTCAGCCCCAATTGTGCCTGGATTGACATGCTCCACAAATATGCCTCTGTAGTTTGATGGCCCACTTACTATTCTATAACATAGTGAGGAATGCAGTTAAACTCATTTGCTAAATTGAATGTAACTATTGTAAAGTTATCATGAATACAAAACTACAGAAAAAAACAAAACAAAAAAAACAACAAAAAACAACAACAACAAAAACATTTCTAATTGTGTATTATTGTATTCATGCAACATACATGTAAATATACCTGTTGCCACTACATGTATTTTCAATACTTGTGCTGAAGCAAAATTGCCTATCAATACTATTTTTTTGTCTTTTCATTTTTTAATTTTTTTTGGGCTTCAAAGAGCAACAATAGTGTCAGAAAAATAGAATTGAAAACAGTTTTCGTATAGAATAAGCATCATCATTCCCATTGCTACAGAATGCTTAACCAGGTTTACACCCTCAATATGTTTGATAATTATCAATGCGTAAAAACTGCTACACACCGATTAATATCAATAACATGATGGCTTAATTTGTTGTAAATGAAAGTTGGCATATGGATGAGAATTACCTGCAGCCTAGAGAAGGTGTCTGTCTCAGATTAACAAACAGCTTCACCTCTTGAGCCTTCACTCCCTGCCCTCTGTGTGAACTTTTCTAATTAAACAATAGTCAGTTATCTATCTTAAGAACAGAGTTATCTATCCTAACCCATCATTTACTCCTGAACATGTAAAAACAAACATGAAATGCAGTTCTAGTATATATAGACATCAGTTAACCCGTTGATGCACGGCAGACTTACCTGAGCTCCTTTAACACTTTGCTGGGCTTTCTCTACATAAGACCAGGTGAGTGGATCGGTGGCACTCCTGTCAAAATATAGTCTACACTTCCCAACAAATAATCTGACTTTTATATATATATATATATATATATATATATATATATATATATATATAACATACTATTTTAGATAATTGTAGAATAATGATTCAAGAATCTTCCAGATTTTACTTTTAATAAACAAGAAAACAAATAAATGAT